>NC_141876.1:452842844-453157219 GCF_056163025.1 Triticum urartu | reverse complement strand
TTATATTGGGGGTTCCATGGGCATCCCCAAGCTTAGTATCTTTCCACTCCTTGTTCCATAATCCATCAAATCATTTACCCAAAACTTGAAAACTTCACAACACAAAACTTAAAGTAGAAAATCTCGTGAGCTCCGTTAGCGAAAGAAAATAAAAGACCACTTCAAGGTACTGTAATGAACTCATTATTTATTTATATTGGTGTTATACCTACTTTATTCCAACTTCTCTATGGTTTATAAACTATTTTACTAGCCATAGATTCATCAAAATAAGCAAACAACACACGAAAAACAGAATCTGTCAAAAACAGAACAGTCTATAGTAATCTGTAGCTAGCGCAAGATCTGGAACCCCCAAAATTCTAAAATAAATTGCTGGACGTGAGGAATTTATCTATTAATCATATGCAAAAAGAATTAACTAAATATCACTTTCCAAATAAAAATGGAAGCAGTTCTTGTGAGTGCTAAAGTTTCTGTTTTTTACAGCAAGTTCGACAAGACTTTCCCCAAGTCTTCCCAACGGTTCTATTTGGCAGAAACACTAATTAAACACAAAAAACACAGCCAAAACAGAGGCTAGATAAATTATTTATTACTAAACAGGAGCAAAAATCAAGGAATAAAAATAAAATTGGGTTGCCTCCCAACAAGCGCTATCGTTTAACGCCCCTAGCTAGGCATAACAAGCAAGAATAGATCTAGGTATTGCCATCTTTGGTAGGCAATCCATAAGTGGCTCTCATAATATATTCATAAGGTAATTTAATTTTATTTCTAGGAAAGTGTTCCATGCCTTTCCTTAATGGAAATTGGAATCTAATATTTCCTTCCTTCATATCAATAATTGCACCAATCGTTCTAAGGAAAGGTCTACCAAGAATAATAGGACATGAAGGATTGCGATCTATGTCAAGAACAATAAAATCTACGGGCACATAATTCCTATTTGCAACAATAATAACATCATTAATTCTTCCCATAGGTTTCTTAATAGTGGAATCCGCAAGGTGCATGTTTAGAGAGCAATCATCAAGATCACGGAAACCTAACAAATCACACAAAGTCTTTGGAATCGTGGAAACACTAGCACCCAAATCACATAAAGCATAGCATTAATGGTCTTTAATTTTAATTTTAATAGTTGGTTCCCACTCATCATAAAGTTTTCTAGGGATAGAAACTTCCAATTCAAGTTTTTCTTCACAAGATTGCATCAAGGCATCAACGATATGTTTAGTAAACGCTTTATTTTGACTATAAGCGTGAGGAGAATTTAGCATGGATTGCAACAAGGAAATACAATGAATCAAAGAGCAATTTTCATAGTTAAATTCCTGGAAATCCATAATAGTGGGTTTAGCAACATCTAGGGTTTTAATTTCTTCAATCCCACTTTTATCAATTTTAGCATCAAGATCAACAAATTCCGAATCCTTGGAACGCCTTCTAGGTAAAGGTGGATCATATTCAGTCCCATAATTATCAAGATTCATATTGCAAAACAAAGATTTAATAGGGGACACATCAATAGCTTTTAGATCTTCATCTTTATTTTCATAGGAACTAGAAGAACACGCTCTTATAAAGGCATCTTTCTTAGCACGCATCCTAGCGGTTTTTCTTTGCACTCATCAATGGAAATTCTCATGGCTTTGAGAGACTCATTGATATCATGCTTAGGTGGAATAGATCTAAGTTTCAAAGAATCAACATCAAGAGAAATTCTATCAACGTTCCTAGCCAAATCATCAATCTTAAGCAATTTTTCTTCAATCATAGCATTAAAATTCATTTGCGAAGTAATAAATTCTTTAATATTAGATTCAAAATCAGAGGGCATCTTATTATAATTTCCATAAGAATTGTTGTAGGAATTACTATAGTTATTAGAGGGATTACTAGGATAAGGCCTAGGATTAAAATTTCCTCTATACGCGTTGTTACCAAAATTGTTCCTACCAACAAAATTCACATCCATAGATTCATTATTATTCTCAATCAAAGTAGACAAGGGCATATCATTAGGATCAGAAGAAACGCTCTTATTAGAAAATAATTTCATAAGTTCATCCATCTTTCCACTCAAAACATTAATTTCTTCTATCACATGCACCTTTTTATTAGTAGATCTTTCAGTATGCCATTGAGAATAATTAACCATAATATTATCTAGGAGTTTAGTAGCTTCTCCTGAAGTGATTTCCGTAAAAGTGCCTCCCGCGGCCGAATCTAAAAGATTTCTAGAAGCAAAATTCAATCCGGCATAAAAATTCTGAACAATCATCCACAAATTTAAACCATGAGTAGGGCAATTACGTATCATTAATTTCATTCTCTCCCAAGCTTGTGCAACATGTTCATGATCAAGTTGCTTAAAATTCATAATATCATTTCTAAGAGAGATGATCTTAGCGGGAGGAAAATACTTAGAGATAAAAGCATCTTTGCACTTGTTCCATGAATCAATACTATTTTTAGGCAAAGACAAAAACCAAGCTTTAGCACGATCTCTAAGCGAAAAAGGAAATAGCTTCAATTTAACAATACCATTATCCAAATGTTTCTTCTTTTGCATGTCACACAAATCAACGAAGCTATTTAGATGGGTAGCGGCATCTTCACTAGGAAGGCCGGAGAATGGATCTTTCATGACAAGATTCAACAAAGCAGTATTAATTTCACAAGATTCAACATCGGTAAGAGGAGCAATCGGAGTGCTAATAAAATCATTGTTGTTGGTATTGGTGAAGTCACACAATTTAGTATTATCTTGAGCCATCGTGACAAGCAAGCAAACTAACACACAAGCAAACAAAAAACAAGCGGACAAAAAGAGGCAAATAGAGAGGGAGGATAGAGAGAGAGGGCGAATAAAATGTAAGGGTGAAGTGGGGGGGAGAGGAAAACGAGAGGCAAATGGCAAATAATTTAATGCGCGAGATAAGGGTATGTGATGGGTACTTGGTATGTTGACTTTTGCGTAGACCTCCCCGGCAACGGCGCCAGAAATCCTTCTTGCTACCTCTTGAGCACTGCGTTGGTTTTCCCCGAAGAGGAAGGGATGATGCAGCAAAGTAGCGTAAGTATTTCCCTCATTTTTTGAGAACCAAGGTATCAATCTAGTAGGAGGCTACGCGCGAGTCCTTCGTACCTGCACAAAACAAATAAATCCTCGCAACCAACGCAAATAGGGGTTGTCAATCCCTATAAGGCCACTTACGAGAGTGAGATCTGATAGATATGATAAGATAATATTTTTGGTATTTTTATGATAAAGATGCAAAGTAAAATAAAGGCAAAGTAAATAGCAAAGGAAATAACTAAGTTGTAGGAGATCAATATGATAAAGATAGACCCGGGGGCCATAGGTTTCACTAGTGGCTTCTCTCGAGAGCATATGTATTCTACGGTGGGTGAACAAATTACTGTTGAGCAATTGACAAAATTGAGCATAGTTATGAGAATATCTAGGTATGATCATGTATATAGGCATCACGTCCGAGAGAAGTAGACCGACTCCTGCCTGCATCTACTACTATTACTCCACTCATCGACCGCTATCCAGCATGCATCTAGAGTATTAAGTTAAAAACAGAGCAACGCCTTAAGCAAGATGACATGACGTACAGGGATAGACTCTTGCAATATGAAGAAAACCCCATCTTGTTATCCTCGATGGCAACAATACAATACGTGCCTTGCTGCCCTTACTGTCACCGGGAAAGGACACCGCAAGATTGAACCCGAAGCTAAGCACTTCTCCCAATTGCAAGAAAGATCAATCTAGTAGGCCAAACCAAACTGATAATTCGAAGAGACTTGCAAAGATAACCAATCATACATAAAAGAATCCAGAGAGGATTCAAATATTATTCATAGATAAACTTGATCATAAACCCACAATTCATCGGTCTCAACAAACACACCGCAAAAAGAAGATTACATCGAATAGATCTCCACAAGAGAGGGGGAGAACATTGTATTGAGATCCAAAAAGAGAGAAGAAGCCATCTAGCTACTAACTATGGACCCGTAGGTCTGAGGTAAACTACTCACACTTCATCGGAGGGGCTATGGTGTTGATGTAGAAGCCCTCCGTGATCGATGCCCCCTCCGGCGGAGCTCCGGAACAGGCCCCAAGATGGGATCTCATGGATACAGAAAGGTACGGCGGTGGAATTAGGGTTTTGGCTCCGTATCTGATCGTTTGGGGTACGTGGATATATACAGGAGGAAGGAGTATGTCGGTGGAGCAACAGGGGGCCCACGAGGGTGGAGGGCGCGCCTGGTGGGGGTGGGCGCGCCCCCCTACCTCGTGGCCTCCTGTTTCCTTTCTTGACGTACAGTCCAAGTCTCCCTGGTCTTGTTCGTTGAGAAAATCACGTTCCCGAAGGTTTCATTCCGTTTGGACTCCGTTTGATATTCCTTTTCCTCGAAACCCTAAAACAGGCAAAAAAATAGCAATTCTGGGCTGGGCCTCCGGTTAATAGGTTAGTCCCAAAAATAATATAAAAGTGGATAATAAAGCCCAATAATGCCCAAAATAGTAGATAATATAGCATGGAGCAATCAAAAATTATAGATACGTTGGAGACGTATCAGATAAGAGGTCCAAATATAATCTCCCTCACACCGCGGAAGTTCGGCCGTGTGAATGGCCTTGTGATAATTTCTTGAGAGCAGCCGGGATTTATGATGATTTTTATGAGTTGGCTGAGAATGCAGGCCTCACCACCTTCCTCCATGACCAACGCGAACAGTATCTCTTACTCACCAATATCTTCGTGCAAAACTTTCATTTCCATGCTAGGAGCTCACCACCTTCGGTGGAATTTTATTTATATGATGAGCATAAGGAGATGTCACTTCATGATTTTTGTCGGATTTGTTTGATCCCTTTGGAGGGCAGTGTAGAGGAACCGCATCGTGGCGATGTGGAAGGGATTATTGATACAATTGCTGTAGGGGAAACGAGGAAAGTTTCCGATGCAAGAATCACTAGCATACATTTTCCTGTTTTACACTACTTTGCAATATTTGCTAGTAGATGCCTAATTGGTCACGGAAACTGTGGCAACCTTAGTGCCCCTGGTATTGTTATTTTGTGCCATGCTTTGTTCCGTGATGACACATTTATTATGGGAGCTATTGTTGCAAAGCGGTTGAACCTTAACCGTACTAAGGGCCCCATCTTGGGAGGTATCTTTGCATTCCTATTCACACACTCATGCTAGTTGTCAGTGCTCATACTTTTTCATTGTATCATCCATGCTAGTTTATTTCCCTTTTTATGCTTTCTTCTTGTGTGTTTGGTAAACCTTAATAAAAAGAAAAAAAGTTAGTTGTAGCTTTTAGCTAGTTACTCTCCATGCTTGTAGTAGTAATTAAAAAGAAAACCCAAAAATATTTCTCGTTCTTCTTTTGCTTGTTGGGAGTTTTCCCGTGTAAATAGTTTTATTTCTTTTCTTGTTCTTTGGGGATTGAGAGGAGATGACCATGATTAAAATGTTAAAGTGGCTCTTATATGCATTATTGTTGATCTAACAAAGATCTATTACCTTGTCTTCTCTCTTGAATTGAATGCTTGCAGATTCCAGCTTAGTCCAATGCACGTCCACTATTAGTATTATCCACACTGTTCGATCGTGCAAGTGAAAGGCAATAATGACGATTATATGATGAACTTATTGAGATGAGAAAAGCTGGTATGAACTCAACCTCTCTTGTTTTTGTAAATATGATTAGTTCATCGTTCCTGATTCAGCCTATTATGAATAAACATGTTTGAAATGACAATTAGAGATTATAGTTGCTTATGCCATGCTTAATTAGCTAGGAGCTTATAATGGTTTACTTTGCGTGCCAACATGCTATTAAAATGGTTGTGATGTGGTATGATAGGGTGGTATCCTCTTTTGAACGATTCGAGTGGCTTGACTTGGCACATGTTCATGCATGTAGTTGAACTAAAATCAACATAGCCTCTATGATATTTATGTTCATGGTGCATTATATCCTACTCATGCTTGCATTCGGTGTTGATTAATTTTAATGCATGTTCATGACTGTTGTCACTCTCTAGCTGGTCACTTCCCAGTCTCTTTCTAGCCTTCACTTGTACTAAGCGAGAATACTGCTTATGGATTCAATTCCGTAAACCCCAAAGGTATTCCATATGAGTCCACCATACCTACCTATACACGGTATCTACCTGCCGTTCCAAGTAAATTTGTATGTGCCAAACTCTAAACCTTCAAATAAACATTATGTTTTGTATGGTCGAATAGCTCATGTATCAACTAGGGCTGTCTGTATCTTCCATGCTAGGCGGGCTATTGTCAAGAGGAGTGGACTCCGCTCCTCACTCACGAGAACATGGTTGGTCACCGGGATGCCCAGTCCCAAGCTTTAAGAAAATCAAAACTTAATAATTGCAAACAAAACTCCCCCGGGACTCTTGTTAGTTGGAGGCACTCGTTGTTTCGAGCAAGCTATGGATTGATGTTTGTTGGTGGAGGGGGAGTATAAACTTTACCATTCTGTTTGGGAACCGCCTATAATGTGTGTAGCATGGAAGATATCGAGATCTCTCGGTTGTTATGTTGACAATGAAAGTATACCGCTCAAAATATTATTCATATCTATTTCAAAACTGAGCTCTGGCACCTCTACAAATCCCTGCTTCCCTCTATGAAGGGCCTGTTGGAAATATGCCCTAGAGGCAATAATAAAATGATTATTATTATATTTCCTTGTTCATGATAATTGTCTATTATTCATGCTATAATTGTGTTATCCGGAAATCATAATACATGTGTGAATACATAGACCATAACATGTCCCTAGTGAGCCTCTAGTTAACTAGCTCGTTGATCAATAGATAGTCATGGTTTCCTGACTATGGACATTGGATGTCATTGATAATGGGATCACATCATTAGGAGAATGATGTGATGGACAAGACCCAATCCTAAGCATAGCACAAGATCATGTAGTTCGTTTGCTAGAGCTTTTCCAATGTCAAGTATCATTTCCTTAGACCATGAGATATTGTAACTCCCGGATGCCGTAGGAGTGTTTTGGGTGTACCAAACGTCACAACGTAACTGGGTGACTATAAAGGTATACTACAGGTATCCCCGAAAGTATCTGTTGGGTTGACACGGATCGAGACTGGAATTTGTCACTCCGTATGACGGAGAGGTATCTCTGGGCCCACTCGGTAATGCACCATCACAATGAGCTCAATGTGACCAAGTGTTTGGTCACGGGATCATGCATTATGGTACGAGTAAAGTGACTTGCCGGTAACGAGATTGAACGAGGTATTGGGATACCGATGATCGAATCTCGGGCAAGTAACGTACCGATTGACAAAGGGAATTGGATACGGGATTGATTGAATCCTCGACATCTTGGTTCATCCGATGAGATCGTCGTGGAACATGTGGGAGTCAACATGGGTATCCAGATCCCGCTGTTGGTTATTGACCGGAGAGTCGTCTCGGTCATGTCTGCGTGTCTCCCGAACCCGTAGGGCTACACACTTAAGGTTCAGTGAGACTAGGGTTGTAGAGATATTAGTATGCGGTAACCCGAAAGTTGTTCAGATTCCCGGATGAGATCCCGGACGTCACGAGGCGTTCCGGAATGGTCCGGAGGTGAAGATTTATATATAGGAAGTCCAGTTTCGGCCATCGGGAAAGTTTCGGGGGTAATCGGTATTGTACCGGGACCACCGCAAGGGTCCCGGGGGTCCACCAGGTGGGGCCACCTATCCCGGAGGGCCCCATGGGCCTCCCCTGCGCCTAGGGTTGGAAACCCTAGGTGTGGGGGGCGCCCCACCTGACTTGGGGGGCAAGTCCCCCCCTTGGCCGCCGCCCCCCCTTGGAGATTGGATCTCCTAGGGCCGGCGCCCCCCTAGGGGCCCTATATATAGTGGGGGGGAGGGAGGGCAGCTGCACCCAAGTCCCTGGCGCCTCCCTCTTCCCTCGTAACACCTCTCTCTCTCTCTCGTTGGAGCTTGGTGAAGCCCTTCTGAGATCACCGCTGCTTCCACCACCACGGCGTCGTGCTGCTGGATCTCCATCAACCTCTCCTTCCCCTTGCTGGATCAAGAAGGAGGAGATGTCTTCCCCAACTATACGTGTGTTGAACACGGAGGTGCCGTCCGTTCGGCACTCGGTCATCAGTGATTTGGATCACGATGAGTACGACTCCATCAACCCCGTTCTCTTGAACGCTTCCGCTCGCGATCTACAAGGGTATGTAGATGCACTCCCCTCTCCCTCGTTGCTAGATGACTCCATAGATTGATCTTGGTGATGCGTAGAAAATTTTAAAATTCTGCTTCGTTCCCCAACAGTGGCATCATGAGCTAGGTCTATGCGTAGTCTCCATGCACGAGTAGAACACAAGTTGTTGTGGGCGTTGATTTTGTCAATTTACTTGCCGTTACTAGTCTTATCTTGATTCGGCGGCATCGTGGGATGAAGCGGCCCGGACCGACCTTACACGTACGCTTACGTGAGACTGGTTCCACCGACTGACATGCACTAGTTGCATAAGGTGGCTAGCGGGTGTCTGTCTCTCCCACTTTAGTCGGATCGGATTCGATGAAAAGGGTCCTTATGAAGGGTAAATAGAAATTTGCATATCACGTTGTGGTTTTGGCGTAGGTAAGAAACGTTCTTGCTAGAAACCTATAGCAACCACGTAAAAACTTGCAACAACAATTAGAGGACGTCTAACTTGTTTTTGCAGCATGTGCCATGTGATGTGATATGGCCAAAAGGATGTGATGAATGATATATGTGATGTATGAGATTGATCATGTTCTTGTAATAGGAATCACGACTTGCATGTCGATGAGTATGACAACCCGAAGGAGCCATAGGAGTTGTCTTAATTTATTTATGACCTGCGTGTCAACATAAATGTCATGTAATTACTTTACTTTATCGCTAACCACTAGCCATAGTAGTAGAAGTAATAGTTGACGAGACAACTTCGTGAAGACACGATGATGGAGATCATGGTGTCATGCCGGTGATGACGATGATCATGGCGCCCCAAAGATGGAGATCAAAAGGAGAAAAATGATATTGGCCATATCATGTCACTATTTGATTGCATGTGATGTTTAACATATTTTACATCTTATTTTGCTTAGAACGACGATAGCTTAAATAAGATGATCCCTCACAATAATTTCAAGAAAGTGTTCCCCCTAACTGTGCACCGTTGTGAAGGTTCCTTGTTTCGAAGCACCACGTGATGATCGGGTGTGATAGATTCTAACGTTCGAATACAACGGGTGTAAGCCAGATTTACACACGCAATGCACTTAGGTTGACTTGACGAGCCTAGCATGTACAGACATGGCCTCAGAACACGGAAGACCGAAAGGTCGAACATGAGTCGTATAGAAGATACGATCAACATGAAGATGTTCACCGATGATGACTAGTCCGTCTCACGTGATGATCGGACATGGCCTAGCTGACTCGGATCATGTATCACTTAGATGACTAGAGGGATGTCTGTTTGAGTGGGAGTTCATTAAATAATTTGATTAGATGAACTTAATTATCATGCACTTAATCTAAAAAACCTTTGCAAAATGTCTTGTAGATCAAATGGCCAACGCTCATGTCAACCTCAACTTCAATGCGTTCCTAGAGAAAACCAAGCTGAAAGATGATGGCAGCAACTATACGGACTGGGTCCGAAACCATAGGATCATCCTCATAGCTGCCAGGAAAGCATATGTCCTAGAAGCACCGCTAGGTGAAGCACCCATCCCAGAGAACCAAGACGTTATGAACACTTGGCAGTCACGTGCTGATGATTACTCCCTCATTCAGTACGGCATGCTTTACAGCTTAGAACCGGGGCTCCAAAAGCGTTTTGAGCAACACGGAGCATATGAGATGTTTGAAGAGCTGAAAATGGTTTCCAAGCTCATGCCCGGGTCGAGAGATATGAAGTCTCCGACAAGTTCTACAGTTGTAAGATGGAGGAAAATAGTTTTGTCAGTGAGCACATACTCAAAATGTCTGGGTTGCACAACCGCTTGTCCCAGCTGGACATTAACCTCCCAGATGAGGCGGTCATTGACAGAATCCTTCAGTCGCTCCCACCTAGCTACAAGAGCTTTGTGATGAACTACAATATGCAGGGGATGGTGAAAACTATTCCTGAAGTATTTTCAATGCTGAAATCAGCGGAGGTGGAAATCAAAAAGGAACATCAAGTGTTGATGGTCAATAAAACCACTAGTTTGAAGAAAGGCAAGGGTAAGAAGAACTTCAAGAAGGACGGCAAGGGAGTTGCCGCGGTCGGTAAACCAGTTGCCGGGAAGAAGTCGAAGAATGGACCCAAACCTGAGACTGCGTGCTTTTATTGCAAGGGAAAGGGACACTGGAAGCAGAACTGCCCCAAATACTTAGCGGACAAGAAGGCCGGCAACACTAAAGGTATATGTGATATACATGTAATTGATGTGTTGTCAGGACCCCGATTCCAAGTCACATCGATCTAGCCGGTAACACCTCATATCACATTGCAGCCTCACGCACGGTATCCCCACGGGTGTCGCCTTACCATGGCCCGGGACCGTTTGCGCGTTTTGGCTCACGTATATGATAGTGTCGCTACCATCCATATGACAGAGAACCCGGGCCGACATGGCTAGTCGTGAACCCAAAGCGGCATAGACCTATGGAGACATGCATACATGAATCACATTGAGCATGTCGGTCATCAGCATGTGAATCCGGGCTGTAGCCCTAGGCTAACAGGACTCCGGGGAACCCGGGCTGTAGCAGGCTAGGCAGGACTCTGGAAGTCACCGCGTGACATTTCCCCGAAGGGACAGACATAGGAATGAAGTGAGCAGTAGTGCTGGGCTAGCAGGACTCCGGTGAACCGGGCTGTAGCGGACTACTATGGCTCAAGGAGCACTAGACTACAATTCCCCATAAGAGAGGCTGCCAAGGATAAACAACTAGATTGTCGGATCCCACACATACCAAGCATTTCAATCATACACACAATATGCTCGATATGTGCAAATACAACATGGCATCACAACAAAACTCTATAACTCAAGTACTTTATTTAAAGGCTCCAGAGAGCCATACATAACATGCTCATACAGGTAGGGGTCACATGACCCGACACTCAAGTCATACAAGCATACAAGCACATGCGGAAGCAAATAGTCTGAGTACAGACACTAGAAAGCAAGAAGGCTTCTCGAAGCCTGTCTATCTACATAGGGCCCTCCATGGCCAGGATCACCACCTGGGTGGCAAGTCACTCATCGACGTCGAGATCTACATAAAACCCATCGGAGGGGGCGGTGTTGTCGTCTGAAAATAGTAATTAAGCAAACATGAGTACAAAGGTACTCAGCAAGTCTTACATCAGAACCTACTATACATGCTCATTCTCAAGAAGGTGGTGGAGTTATTGCAGCAAGCCAGCTTTGACTCTTGGCTAAACTATCCTATGGGACACCACTAGTCAAATAGTTTTCGCACACGAGTCCACTAATCACCAACACAATACTCCACCGGAGATCCTCCCTCGTCATCCTACGAGAGAGCCATCCTCGGTACTCACACTTATCTTTAATCTTTTAGTAGTAACCGTTAACTTGTCTATGAACTGTATAGGCAACCAAGTAGACCTTTACCGCGGACGCGACTATTCGAATAGGATGGGAGGGGTCAGTAAGTCGAGCGGGGTCATATTTTAGGGCCCAATGTGTGGTAGTAGCTGAATCTTAAATCACACATACAGATCTCAGTTCTTATGGACGGCCTCAATGAAACAACCCACCATGTACTCCTACATGGCCTCTCATTGATACCTTTACCAAAACATGTTCAACACATCCCTCACATTACCGACATAATCATTTCACTCTAGCCCATCACCCAGATGAACCAGACCTGACACAACTCTAAGCATAGCAGGCATAGCAAGGTAGGAAACACATAGATGGCTCAATCAACTCCTACACATGCTAGTGGGTTTCATCTAATTACTGTGGCAATGACAGGTCATGCAGAGGATAAGGGTTCAACTACCGTAGCACACAGCAGTTTGAAATGTTGTTGTCCTAATGCAGTAAATGAGAGCAGAGGCGAGAAAATGGGATTGTATCATATGATCAATGGGGCTGCTTGCCTGATGGAGTGGTAGTAGGGTACTGCCCTTCAGTTGGATACTCGGAGATATCCTCGGAGGCAGAACCTACCACGAAGGACACACACAACATAATCAACACATGGCAATATGCAACAATATGATGCATGCTATGACATGGCAAAATGATGTGTCCTGCCTAATGCAATGAGAAACAAGTTGAAATGGGTTCATTTGAATCAAAGATTCAAATGAAAGTTAAAGTTCTTATGCATAATAAGTGTACTAGCTTGTTTCACCTAAACAGCAAGGTTAAAGTGTTTTGTCATGCATGAAACCATTACAGATGGATAGATTGAATTTTTCTGATCATTTTTCACATATAATTTGTTTGATTTGGAGCTATGGTTGATTTTCTATGATTTTTAGAAGTTTAGGCTATTTTCTGGAATTTCCTATATGAAAATAAATCCAGAAATTAAATAATTGCGTCAGCACTGTGTCACTGTGATGTCAGCGAGTCAAAGGCGCCAGGGCCAGTCAAATCTGAATGGTGGGCCTCGTCTGTCAGTGTCTCAGCTAACTAACAGAATTAAGTTAGTACTAACTAACTGTCAGTGGGGCCTGGGCCCACATGTCAGTGACCTAAACTAATTAAAATTAGTTAGCACTAATCCTAAACTAATTAACAGGCCGGCCCCACCTTTCATAGGCTCAGGGGGGAAGTCAACCTGTGTCAGTAGAGTCAACCTCGCCAGTCAGCGGGTCAAAGCCTGCCGGCGTTTAGCCGCCGGCGAGGCCAGACGCGGCGACACATTGCGGGAATCGCCCACAGGGCACCATTTGCTGCGCGGAGAGCAGCTATGGGCAGCTGGTGCTCGCCCGCATCCAGCTGTGGTGATGGCTTGGCCGGGGGGTGGCCGGAGCATCACCATCGACAAGCTTGGCGGAGGCCGAAGCTCGGGTCAGCTCGTGCGCGTGGCTGCAGTGGCCTAGGCGGCGTGGCGCTAGCACCTACATCATCTACGCGATGCGGTGAGCATGCTGGACATGCCAGTGGGACCGCTAAGCGGCCGAAGCTACGTTGACGATGAGCTCAGGCGGCGGTGCGTTCGGACGAAAAAGGAATGGCGGCTACAAAGCTCCAGCGACGAAGCAGAGAGAAGGGGGAGGAGCAGTAGCTCACTGGGAAGCCGCAGAGACGGTCAGCGTGCTGGGGGAAGGCTCGGTGCGGTCGGAATGGCGACGGCGATCTCTGGCGGCCCGAGGTTGAAGACGACGGTGGCGGGGACGATGCAAGGGCTCCGGCTTCGTGCGGCTTGGCTAGTCGACGTAGTCGACGACGGCGTACCGTCCGGACACGGTGAGAGGGCGCAGGGACGGCATTGGACGTGGGTGCGGCGAGCGGCGGTGACGGTGACGTCTCGGGCGACATCAGGGAGCGCGAGAGAGAGGAGCCAGAGGGGAGAGCGAGTGTCCGCGAGGTCGGGGAGAGAGAGGGGGTTCGTCCCACGTCGAAAGCTCGATGAGGGGAGCGGCGAGGCGGCGGGTAGCTGCGTGGCACGCATTCTGTGCTCGCCGTCGAGCAGCTACTTGCCTGCCTGGCCAAGCCAAGCAGCTCGCTGGAGCGGTGGCTGGGCTGGGCCGGCAGGTGGGCCTGCTGGGTGGGCGCCAGGTAAGCCTTTCTCTTTCTCTCTTTTCCTGTTTTGTTTTCCTTTTCTATTTTTCTGTAACTTTAGGGCTTTATTAAAAATACTTAGGCACTTACTAAAATCCTGAAAATAATTGTGGGCTCTGTTGGGATTATTCCTAACAGCCCTCACTTAAATCTAGAATTATTTGGCCATTTAAAATATTTTATAGCATTTAAATGCCCAAATTCAAATACTTATGATTTAATTCAAAGAATCCAGAATGTCCTAGAAAAGAGTGCACCATTTTTGCCAGGGGTTTTAACCCAATCCAGAAATGATGAACATTTTGTGAAGGGCATTTTGGGTTCATTGAAAATAATTTTAGTAAACCCTAGTTGTTTCCAGGGGGTGCTGGGCGTTCTGTCATCCCCATTTCAAGTTTTTGTAAAACTAGACATGATGAAACACTCTAATGCATGAACCAGCTAGGGTGTGACAACTCACCCCCACTCAAAAGAATCTCGTCCCAAGATTTAGGATCCTCCGGGAAGAAGGTGGGGTACTCGAGTCGAAGACGATCCTCCCTTTCCCAAGTGGCTTCTTTCTCGGAATGGTGTGACCATTGAACCTTGAGAAACTTGATATTATGGCGTCGAGTGGTACGCTCGGCTTGATCAAGGATACGAACGGGATATTCCCGATATGAGAGGTTATCTTGTAGATCAAGCGTTTCATGGTCCACTCCACGGATAGGATCCGCGAAGCAACGCCTGAGTTGAGAAACGTGGAAGACATCATGAATTCTGGAAAGATGCAAAGGTATTTCCAATTGGTAGGCAACTTCTCCTCGTTTGGCAAGAATGCGAAAGGGTCCAATGTAACGAGGAGCCAATTTTCCTTTGATACCGAAACGATGGGTTCCCTTTAACGGAGTAACCCGAAGGTAAGCCTTCTTGCCGACTTCATAAGTCATGAGCTTATGTTTACGATCATATTGGCTCTTTTGACGAGATTGGGCTGTTTTCAATTTCTCACGAATAACGCGAACCTGCTCTTCTGCTTCCTGAATCATATCTGGGCCAAAGAGTTGTTTTTCCCTGGTTCCTGACCAGTTAAGAGGCGTTCGACATTTTCGTCCATAGAGAACTTCGAAAGGAGCTTTGCCCAAGCTAGCTTGATAACTATTGTTATGAGAAAACTCCGCGAATGGAAGGCATTTCTCCCAACCCATTCCGAATGAGATGACAGAAGCTCGGAGCATATCTTCCAGAATTTGATTGACTTGCTCTACTTGACCACTTGATTGAGGATGGAAGGCGGTGCTAAAAGAGAGACGAGTTCCCATAGCATTTTGGAAACTTCCCCAAAATCGAGAGGTGAAGAGACTCCCACGGTCTGAGTTAATTTCCAATGGGGCACCATGAAGAGACACTATTCGGGAGATGTATAAGTCAGCTAGCTGGCTAGCGGTGATACTCTCATGAACAGGTAGGAAATGGGCTACTTTGGAAAGACGGTCGATCACGACAAAGATGGCATTATTCCCTCTCTTGGTCCTGGGAAACCCAGTAATGAAATCCATACTGATTTTATCCCATTTCCACTCAGGAATAGCCAAAGGTTGAAGGGTGCCAACAGGCCGTTGATGCTCTGCTTTAACACGACGACAGACGTCGCAACTAGAAATGTATTGAGCAATTTCTCTCTTCATCCTAGTCCACCAAAACCTCTGGCGTAGGTCTCGATAGATTTTAGTACTACCGGGATGAATGGTGAGAGGGGATTCATGAGCTTCCTTAAGAATCAACTGGCGTAAATGTTGTTTCTTGGGAACCACCAAGCGGTTCTCGAAGAAGACAACACCTCGCTCATCCGTGGAAAAACATTTAGCAACTCCGCTAGCGATGTTTTCCTTAATCCGGGATATGCCCTTATCACGCTTCTGGGCAGCTATGGTTTGATCCGTCAGGTTAGGCTTCGCCACCAGGGTGGATAGGAATCCTCGAGGAACAATGTGAAGATTAAGCTTACGAAATTCCTCATGGAGAAGTGGTTGACTTTGTTGTAACATCAGGTTGTTACAATAGGATTTACGACTTAGCGCATCAGCCATGACATTGGCCTTGCCCGGGGTGTAACTTATTCCTAAGTCATAATCCGAGATCAACTCGACCCAACGTCATTGCCTGAGATTCAAATCCGGTTGGGTGAAGATATATTTCAAACTTTGGTGATCGGTGAAGATCTCGCAACGATTACCGAGAAGGTAATATCGCCAAGTTTTGAGTGCATGGACTACAGCTGCAAGCTCTAGATCATGTGTGGGATAGTTTTCCTCATGGGGTGTAATTGCCGTGAAGCATAGGCAATTACCTGACGATCTTGCACGAGTATGCAACCCAGTCCTTGTCGCGAGGCGTCGCAATAGATAATAAAGTCCTTGGAGAAATCTGGTGGTACCAGTACGGGAGCAGATGTCAGGTGTCTTTTCAGTTCCTGAAAGCTGAACTCGCACTATGGGGTCCACTCAAACTTTTTATATTTCTTGAGGAGTTCAGTTAGAGGTTTAGCAACCATGGAGAAATTCTCGACGAAGCGGCGGCAATAGCTCGCTAAGCCAAGGAAGCTCCGAACTTGCTTGACCGTCTCAGGTGGAGTCCAATCAAGGATGGCTTGAACTCGCTCGGGATTGACAACAATACCCTTGCCAGAGATTACATGGCCTAGATAGGTCACTTCTGGTAACCAAAATTCACACTTGGAGAATTTGGCATAAAGGCGATGCTCTCGAAGTTTTGTCAATACCAGCCTTAGATGTTCGACATGTTCCTCTTCATTCTTGGAGTAGATGAGTATATCATCGAGGTATACTACGAAGAATTTATCCAAATACTCCATGAAGACTGAGTTCATTAACCGAGAGAAGGTGGCTGGGGCATTGGTTAAACCGAAGGACATAACGGTGTACTCGTATTGGCCATAGCGAGTAACAAAGGCCGTTTTGGGAATGTCCCCATTTCTGATTTTGATTTGATGGTAGCCCAACCTCAAATCCATCTTGGAAAATACCTAGGATCCAGTGACCTGATCATACAGATCGTTGATCCTGGGAAGCGGATACTTGTTCTTGATGGTGACCAAGTTGACAGGTCGGTAATCTACAACCATCCGATCTGTTCCATCCTTCTTCTTGACGAAGAGGACGGGGCAAGCCCAAGGAGAGGAACTAGGACAGATGAAACCCTTTTTCAAGGACTCATCGAGTTGGTTCTTAAGCTCAGCTAGTTCTAAGGGTGCCATCTTATAGGGTCTTCTAGAAATTGGAACGGTTCCTGGAACAAGGTCTATCACAAACTCGACATCCCTGTCAGGTGGAACACCTGGCAGTTCTTCTAGAAAGACATCCGGAAAGACCCAGACTACCGGAATATCTTCAAGGTCTGGAAGGGGGTTGGCATTTAGGGAGTAAAGCTGGCGCTTGGCCACTCGAGTTAAGACATTGACTGTCTTTCCCGATGGGTGAGTAAGTTGAACGGTTCTAGTGGCACAATCAATCTTAGCATAATGAGCTGACATCCAGTCCATACCCAAGATGATGTTTATGTCCGAGGACTTGAGAGCTATTAAGGATGCAAGGAAGACAAGTCTATCGACAAGAATTTCGTTCCCATGGCTTACTCTAGAAGTTTGCCGTTTGTAACCCGGAGTTTGAATTACCATGGAAGTGGGCATGTCCCAGAATGTCGTGTTATGCAATCGAGCATAGTTCTCGGATATGAATGAATGAGATGCTCCAGTATCGAAAAGAACAGATGCCGGATGGCAATTAACAAGGAGCGTACCAAGGACGACGTTAGGATCCTCATGAGCCTCCTCGGCTGAGACATAGTTGACATGGCCACGTGCAGTGGTGACCGGCTTGGCATAGAATGTCTTCCCCGCTGGCTTACCACGGCCAACGGACTTTCCAGACTAATTGGGGTTGTTGTTCTGGGGACACTCTCGACTATAGTGACCTGGCTCTCCACACTTGAAACATGTCACAACATTGGGGCGTGGAGCAGCATTAGCAGCGGGGCCACCATAGGGCTTGGATGGTGCAAACTGCTGGTTGGGGCGAGGCGCCTCAAAGGGTGGCCTCGGAATGAACCTGGGTGGCAGTGTCGTGCTTGGAATCCACACCCGGCGCTTCTGAGATCCAGAGCCGGATGAAGAGCCAAAATCACGAGAGTGCTTGCGTGAAGCATCATAGTCAGACTGGCCTGTCTCAGCACTGATTGCTTTATTGACCAACTTCTGAAAGGAGGTGCACTCGTGCAGACGAAGATCGCGGCGAAGCTCAGGGCTAAGTCCCTTGCGGAACCTTGCCTGCTTCTTAGCGTCGGTGTATACCTCTTCAGGAGCATATCGTGCCAGATTCCCAAACTCACGACTATATGCATCCACAATCAGTCTTCCTTGGGTGAAATTGCAGAACTCTTCCCTCTTGCGATCTATGAGACCTTCCGGGATGTGATGCTCACGGAAAGCCTCACTGAATTCAGCCCAAGTAGTGATTTGGCCGACTGGGCGCATAGCTTCAAAGTTTTCCCACCAAAGGCTAGCAGGGCCTTCGAGGTGATAGGCAGCATAGGTAACCTTATCAGCTTCGGCTACGTTAGCAGAACGTAGCTTGTGTGTGATGCTGCGGAGCCAGTCATCCGCGTCGAGGGGCTCGACGGAATGATTGAACTTTGGTGGGTACAACTTGATGAAGTCATTGATTGACACCAAGTAATTTCGCTGATGGCGTGCAGCGTTCTGCTCAATCCGCTCCAGCAAGTGGTTAGTCTCACGCTTGTTTCTTTCCGCCTCCAGCATAACTTCGGCCAGAGAAGGCGGGTGAGGCAGATTTTCACCCCTAACTTCACTGGCTTCCCTTGCTCCGGAGGCTAGATAAATTATTTATTACTAAACAGGAGCAAAAAGCAAGGAATAAAAATAAAATTGGGTTGCAAGCGCTATCGTTTAACGCCCCTAGCTAGGCATAACAAGCAAGAATAGATCTAGGTATTGCCATCTTTGGTAGGCAATCCATAAGTGGCTCTCATAATATATTCATAAGGTAATTTAATTTAATTTCTAGGAAAGTGTTCCATGCCTTTCCTTAATGGAAATTGGAATCTAATATTTCCTTCCTTCATATCAATAATTGCACCAATCGTTCTAAGGAAAGGTCTACCAAGAATAATAGGACATGAAGGATTGCGATCTATGTCAAGAACAATAAAATCTACGGGCACATAATTCCTATTTGCGACAATAATAACATCATTAATTCTTCCCATAGGTTTCTTAATAGTGGAATCCGCAAGGTGCATGTTTAGAGAGCAATCGTCAAAATCACGGAAACCTAACAAATCACACGAAGTCTTTGGAATCGTGGAAACACTAGCACCCAAATCACATAAAGCATAGCATTCATGGTCTTTAATTTTAATTTTAATAGTTGGTTCCCACTCATCATAAAGTTTTCTAGGGATAGAAACTTCCAATTCAAGTTTTTCTTCATAAGATTGCATCAAGGCATCAATGATATGTTTAGTAAACGCTTTATTTTGATTATAAGTGTGAGGAGAATTTAGCACGGATTGGAACAAGGAAATACAATGAATCAAAGATCAATTTTCATAGTTAAATTCCTGGAAATCCATAATAGTGGGTTTAGCAACATCTAGGGTTTTAATTTCTTCAATCCCACTTTTATCAATTTTAGCATCAAGATCAACAAATTCCGAATCCTTGGAACACCTTCTAGGTAAAGATGGATCATATTCAGTCCCATAATTATCAAGATTCATATTGCAAAACAAAGATTTAATAGGGGACACATCAATAGCTTTTAGATCTTCATCTTTACTTTCATAGGAACTAGAAGAACACGCTCTTATAAAGGCATCTTTCTTAGCACGCATCCTAGCGGTTCTTTCTTTGCACTCATCAATGGAAATTCTCATGGCTTTGAGAGACTCATTGATATCATGCTTAGGTGTAATAGATCTATGTTTCAAAGAATCAACATCAAGAGAAATTCTATCAACGTTCCTAGCCAAATCATCAATCTTAAGCAATTTTTCTTCAATCATAGCATTAAAATTCTTTTGCGAAGTAATAAATTCTTTAATATTAGATTCAAAATCAGAGGGCATCTTATTATAATTTCCATAAGAATTGTTGTAGGAATTACTATAATTATTAGAGGGATTACTAGGATAAGGCCTAGGATTAAAATTTCCTCTATACGCGTTGTTACCAAAATTGTTCCTACCAACAAAATTCACATCCATAGATTCATTATTATTCTCAATCAATGTAGACAAGGGCATATCATTAGGATCAGAAGAAACGCTCTTATTAGCAAATAATTTCATAAGTTCATCCATCTTTCCACTCAAAACATTAATTTCTTCTATCGCATGCACCTTTTTATTAGTAGATCTTTTAGTATGCCATTGAGAATAATTAACCATAATATTATCTAGGAGTTTAGTAGCTTCTCCTGAAGTGATTTCCATAAAAGTGCCTCCCGCGGCCGAATGTAAAAGATTTCTAGAAGCAAAATTCAATCCGGCATAAAAATTCTGAACAATCATCCACAAATTTAAACCATGAGTAGGCAATTACGTATCATTAATTTCATTCTCTCCCAAGCTTGTGCAACATGTTCGTGATCAAGTTGCTTAAAATTCATAATGTTGTTTCTAAGAGAGATGATCTTAGCGGGAGGAAAATACTTAGAGATAAAAGCATCTTTGCACTTGTTCCATGAATCAATACTATTTTTAGGCAAAGACAAAAACCAAGCTTTAGCACGATCTCTAAGCGAAAAAGGAAATAGCTTCAATTTAACAATACCATTATCCATATATGTCTTATTTTGCATGACACACAAATCAACGAAGCTATTTAGATGGGTAGCAGCATCTTCACCAGGAAGGCCGGAGAATGGATCTGTCATGACAAGATTCAGCAAAGCAGTATTAATTTCACAAGATTCAACATCGGTAAGAGGAGCAATCGGAGTGCTAATAAAATCATTGTTGTTGGTATTGGTGAAGTCACACAATTTAGTATTATCTTGAGCCATCGTGACAAGCAAGCAAACTAACACACAAGCAAACAAAAAGCAAGCGGACGAAAAGAGGCAAATAGAGAGGGAGGATAGAGAGAGAGGGCGAATAAAACGTAAGGGTGAAGTGGGGGGAGAGGAAAACGAGAGGCAAATGGCAAATAATTTAATGCGGGAGATAAGGGTATGTGATGGGTACTTGGTATGTTGACTTTTGCGTACACCTCCCCGGCAACGGCGCCAGAAATCCTTCTTGCTACCTCTTGAGCACTGTGTTGGTTTTCCCCGAAGAGGAAGGGATGATGCAGCAAAGTAGCGTAAGTATTTCCCTCAGTTTTTGAGAACCAAGGTATCAATCCAGTAGGAGGCTACGCGCGAGTCCCTCGTACCTGCACAAAACAAATAAATCCTCGCAACCAACGCAAATAGGGGTTGTCAATCCCTATAAGGCCACTTACGAGAGTGAGATCTGATAGATATGATAAGATAATATTTTTGGTATTTTTATGATAAAGATGCAAAGTAAAATAAAGGCAAAGTAAATAGCAAAGGAAATAACTAATTAGTAGGAGATCAGTATGATAAAGATAGACCCGGGGGCCATAGGTTTCACTAGTGGCTTCTCTCGAGAGCATACGTATTCTACGGTGGGTGAACAAATTACTGTTGAGCAATTGACAAAATTGAGCATAGTTATGAGAATATCTAGGTACGATCATGTATATAGGCATCACGTCCGAGACAAGTAGACCGACTCATGCCTGCATCTACTACTATTACTCCACTCATCGACCGCTATCCAGCATTCACAAAGGGAATTGAATACGGGATTGATTGAATCCTCGACATCGTGGTTCATCCGATGAGATCATCGTGGAACATGTGGGAGTCAACATGGGTATCCAGATCCCGCTGTTGGTTATTGACCGGAGAGTCGTCTCGGTCATGTCTGTGTGTCTCTCGACCCGTAGGGTCTACACACTTAAGGTTCAGTGACACTAGGGTTGTAGAGATATTAGTATGCCGTAACCCAAAAGTTCTTCGGAGTCCCGGATGAGATCCCGGACATCACGAGGAGTTCCGGAATGGTCCGGAGGTGAAGATTTATATATAGGAAGTCCAGTTTCGGCCATCGGGAAAGTTTCGGGGGTAATCGGTATATTACCGGGACCACCGGAAGGGTCCCGGGGGTCTACCGGGTGGGGCCACCTATCCCGGAGGACCCCATGGGCCTCCCCTGCACTTAGGGTTGGAAACCCTAGGTGTGGGGGGCGCCCCACCTGACTTGGGGGGCAAGTCCCCCCCTTGGCCGCCGGGCCCCCTTAGAGATTGGATCTCCTAGGGCCGGCGCCCCCCTAGGGGCCCTATATATAGTGGGGGGAGGGAGGCAGCCGCACCCAAGTCCCTGGCACCTCCCTCTTCCCTCGTAACACCTCTCTCTCTCTCTCATTGGAGCTTGGCGAAGCCCTTCTGAGATCATCGCTGCTTCCACCACCACGCCGTCGTGCTGCTGGATCTCCATCAACCTCTCCTTCCCCTTGCTGGATCAAGAAGGAGGAGACGTCTTCCCCAACCATACGTGTGCTGAAAGCGAAGGTGCCGTCCGTTCGGCGCTCGGTCATCAGTGATTTGGATCACGACGAGTACGACTCCATCAACCCCGTTCTCTTGAACGCTTCCGCTCGCGATCTACAAGGTTATGTACATGCACTCCCCTCTCCCTCGTTGCTAGATGACTCCATAGATTGATCTTGGTGATGCGTAGAAAATTTTAAAATTCTGCTTCGTTCCCCAACAGCGACATCATAAGCTAGGTCTATGCGTAGTTTCTATGCATGAGTAGAACACAAGTTGTTGTGGGCGTTGATTTTGTCAATTTACTTGCCGTTACTAGTCTTATCTTACTTGCCAGGACCGACCTTACACGTACGCTTACGTGAGACTGGTTCCACCGACTGACATGCACTGGTTGCATAAGGTGGCTAGCGGGTGTCTGTCTCTCCCACTTTAGTCGGATCGGATTCGATGAAAAGGGTCCTTATGAAGGGTAAATAGAAATTGGCATATCACGTTGTGGTTTTGGCGTAGGTAAGACACGTTCTTGCTAGAAACCTATAGAAACCACGTAAAAACTTGCAACAACAATTAGAGGACGTCTAACTTGTTTTTGCAGCATGTGCCATGTGATGTGATATGGCCAAAAGGATGTGATGTATGAGATTGATCATGTTCTTGTAATAGGAATCACGACTTGCATGTCGATGTGTATGACAACCCGCAGGAGCCATAGGAGTTGTCTTAATTTATTTATGACCTGCGTGTCAACATAAATGTCATGTAATTACTTTACTTTATTGCTAACTGTTAGCCATAGTAGTAGAAGTAATAGTTGACGAGACAACTTCATGAAGAAACGATGATGGAGATCATGATGATGGAGATCATGGTGTCATGCCGGTGATGACGATGATCATGGCTCCCCAAAGATGGAGATCAAAAGGAGCAAAATGATATTGGCCATATCATGTCACTATTTGATTGCATGTGATGTTTATCATATTTTACATCTTATTTGCTTAGAACGACGGTAGCTTAAATAAGATGATCCCTCACAATAATTTCAAGAATGTGTTCCCCCTAACTGTGCACCGTTGTGAAGGTTCGTTGTTTCTAAGCACCACGTGATGATCGGGTGTGACAGATTCTAACGTTCGAATACAACGGGTGTAAGCCAGATTTACACACGCAATACACTTAGGTTGACTTGATGAGCCTAGCATGTACAGACATGGCCTCAGAACACGGAAGACCGAAAGGTCGAACATGAGTCGTATAGAAGATACGATCAACATGAAGATGTTCACCGATGATGACTAGTCCGTCTCACGTGATGATCGGACATGGCCTAGCTGACTCGGATCATGTATCACTTAGATGACTAGAGGGATGTCTGTTTGAGTGGGAGTTCATTAAATAATTTGATTAGATGAACTTAATTATCATGCACTTAATCTAAAAAACCTTTGCAAAATGTCTTGTAGATCAAATGGCCAACGCTCATGTCAACCTCAACTTCAACGCGTTCCTAGAGAAAACCAAGCTGAAAGATGATGGCAGCAACTATACGGACTGGGTCCGGAACCTGAGGATCATCCTCATAGCTGCCACGAAAGCATATGTCCTAGAAGCACCGCTAGGTGAAGCACCCATCCCAGAGAACCAAGACGTTATGAACGCTTGGCAGTCACGTGCTGATGATTACTCCCTCGTTCAGTACGGCATGCTTTACAGCTTAGAACCGGGGCTCCAAAAGCGTTTTGAGCAACACGGAGCATATGAGATGTTCGAAGAGCTGAAAATGGTTTTCCAAGCTCATGCCCGGGTCGAGAGATATGAAGTCTCCGACAATTTCTACAGTTGTAAGATGGAGGAAAATAGTTCTGTCAGTGAGCACATACTCAAAATGTCTGGGTTGCACAACCGCTTGTCCCAGCTGGACAATAACCTCCCGGACGAGGCGGTCATTGACAGAATCCTTCAGTCGCTCCCACCTAGCTACAAGGGCTTTGTGATGAACTACAATATGCAGGGGATGGTGAAAACTATTCCTGAAGTATTTTCAATGCTGAAATCAGTGGAGGTGGAAATCAAAAAGGAACATCAAGTGTTGATGGTCAATAAAACCACTAGTTTGAAGAAAGGCAAGGGTAAGAAGAACTTCAAGAAGGACGGCAAGGGAGTTGCCGCGGTCGGTAAACCAGTTGCCGGGAAGAAGTCAAAGAATGGACCCAAACCTGAGACTAGGTGCTTTTATTGCAAGGGAAAGTGTCACTGGAAGCAGAACTGCCCCAAATACTTAGCGGACAAGAAGGCCGGCAACACTAAAGGTATATGTGATATACATGTAATTGATGTATTGTCAGGACCCCGATTCCAAGTCACATCGATCTAGCCGGTAACACCTCATATCACATTGCGGCCTCACGCACGGTATCCCCACGGGTGTCGCCTTACCATGCCCCGGGACCGTTTGCACCTTTTGGCTCACGTATATGATAGTGTCGCTACCATCCATATGACAGAGAACCCGGGCCGACATGGCTAGTCGTGAACCCAAAGCGGCATAGACCTATGGAGACATGCATACATGAATCACATCGAGCATGTCGGTCATCAGCGTGTGAATCCGGGCTGTAGCACTGGGCTAACAGGACTCCGGGGAACCCGGGCTGTAGCAGGCTAGGCAGGACTCCGGAAGTCACCGCGTGACATTTCCCCGAAGGGACAGACATAGGAACGAAGTGAAACACATGCCGGCCAGTCAAGTGTCCTGAGTAGTAGTGCTGGGCTAGCAGGACTCCGGTGAACCGGGCTGTAGCGGACTACTATGGCTCAAGGAGCACTAGACTACATTTCCACATAAGAGAGGCTGCCAAGGATAAACAACTAGATTGTCGGATGCCACACATACCAAGCATTTCAATCATACACACAATATGCTCGATATGTGCAAATACAACATGGCATCACAACAAAACTCTATAACTCAAGTACTTTATTTAAAGGCTCCAGAGAGCCATACATAACATGTTCATACAGGTAGGGGTCACATGACCCGACACTCAAGTCATACAAGCATACAAGCACATGCGGAAGCAAATAGTTTGAGTACAGACACTAGAAAGCAAGAAGGCTTCTCAAAGCCTGTCTATCTGCATAGGGCCCTCCATGGCCAGGATCACCACTTAGGTGGCAAGTCACTCATCGACGTCGAGATCTACATAAAACCCATCGGAGGGGGCAGTTTTGTCCTCTAAAAACAGTAATTAAGCAAACATGAGTACAAAGGTACTCAGCAAGTCTTACATCAGAACCTACTATACATGCTCATTCTCAAGAAGGTGGTGGAGTTATTGCAGCAAGCCAGCTTTGACTCTTGGCTAAACTATCCTATGGGACACCACTAGTCAAATAGTTTTCGCACACGAGTCCACTAATCACCAACACAATACTCCACCGGAGATCCTCCCTCGTCATCCTACGAGAGAGCCATCCTCGGTACTCACACTTATATTGAGTCTTTTAGTAGTAACCGTTAACTTGTCTATGAACTGTATAGGCAACCAAGTAGTCCTTTACCGCGGACGCGGCTATTCGAATAGTTTTATACCCTGCAGGGGTGTACTTCGTCACACATGTTTCCACCACTTAGCGTCTGCACACGACATGTGCTCAACAGACTTCAAGCGAAAGCCGATGTGGGTGTAGACCACGACCTGACTAACCACACAAGTCTCTAGTCCAGGTTTATCGCCTATTCAGGTTCCATCCGCAAGGAGATCTGGCCGGGGTGTCCTCAACGGCCCCAAACGATGTGTGTAGTGTTCCCGAGACACCAAACGGGTGACTCAGTACATTGTGCCACGATGTATCTACCACATCATAGCCCACCCCTAGGGTCAGCGCTATGCACGGCCGCCAACACATAACCTACAAACACCAGAAACTAGTTGCAACTCCTGGACAGAGGACGAGAGGGGTCAGTAAGTCGAGCGGGGTCATGTTTCCGGGCCCAATGTGTGGTAGTAGCTGAATCTTAAATCACGCATCGATACCTTTACCAAAACATGTTCAACACATCCCTCACATTACTGACATAATCATTTCACTCTAACCCATCACCCAGATGAACCAGACCTGACACAACTCTAAGCATAGCAGGCATAGCAACGTAGGAAACACATACATGGCTCAATCAACTCCTACACATGCTAGTGGGTTTCATCTAATTACTGTGGCAATGACAGGTCATGCAGAGGATAAGGGTTCAACTACCGTAGCACACATCAGTTTGAAACGTTGTTGTCTTAATGCAGTAAATGAGAGCAGAGGCGAGAAAATGGGATTGTATCGATATGATCAATGGGGCTGCTTGCCTGATCGAGTGGTAGTAGGGTACTGCCCTTCAGTTGGATACTCGGAGATATCCTCGGAGGCAGAACCTACCACGAAGGACACACAGAACATAATCAACACATGGCAATATGCAACAATATGATGCATGCTATGACATGGCAAAATGATGTGTCCTGCCTAATGCAATGTGAAACAAGTTGAAATGGGTTCATTTGAATCAAAGATTCAAATGAAAGTTAAAGTACTTATGCATAATAAGTGTACTAGCTTGTTTCACCTAAACAGCAAGGTTAAAGTGTTTTGTCATGCATGAAACCATTATAGATGGATAGATTGAATTTTTCTTATCATTTTTCATATATAATTTGTTTGATTTGGAGCTATGGTTGATTTTCTATGATTTTTAGACGTTTAGGCTATTTTATGGAATTTCCTATATGAAAATAAATCCAGAAATTAAATAATTGCGTCAGCACTATGTCACTGTGATGTCAGCGAGTCAAAGGCGCCAGGGCCAGTCAAACCTGACTGGTGGGCCCCGTCTGTCAGTGTCTCAGCTAATTAATAGAATTAAGTTAGTACTAACTAACTGTCAGTGGGGCCTGGGCCCACATGTCAGTGACCTAAACTAATTAAAATAAGTTAGCACTAATCCTAAACTAATTAATAGGCCGGCCCCACCTGTCATAGGCTCAGGGGGAAGTCAACCTGTGTCAGCAGAGTCAACCTCGCCAGTCAGCGGGTCAAAGCCTGCCGGCGTTTAGCCGCCGGCGAGGCCAGACGCGGCGACGCATTGCGGGAATCGCCCACAGGGCACCATTTGCTGTGGAAGAGCAGCTACGCGCAGCTGGTGCTCGCCCGCATCCAGCCGTGGTGATGGCTTGGCTGGGGAGTGGCCGAAGCATCACCGTCGACGAGCTTGGCGGAGGCCGAAGCTCGGGTCAGCTCGTGCACGTGGCTGTAGTGGCCTAGGCGGCGTGGCGCTAGCACCTACATCATCTACGCGATGCGGTGAGCATGCTGGACATGCCAGCGGGACTGCTAAGCGGCCGGAGCTACGTCGGCGATGAGCTCAGGCGGCGGTGTGTTCGGACGAAAAAGGCATGGCGGCTACAGAGCTCTAGTGACGAAGCAGAGAGAAGGTTGAGGAGAAGTAGCTCACTGGGAAGCCGCAGAGACGGTCAGCGTGCTCGGGGAAGGCTCGGTGCGGTCGGAACGGCGACGGCGATCTCGGGCGGCCCGAGGTTGAAGACGACGGCGGCGGGGACGATGCAGGGGCTCCGGCGTCGTGCGGCTTGGCTAGTCGACGTAGTCGACGACGGCGAACCGTCCGGACACGATGAGAGGGCGCGGGGACGGTGTTGGATGCGGCTGCGGTGAGCGGCGGCGACGGTGACGTCTCGGGCGATGTCAGGGAGGGCGAGAGAGAGGAGCCAGAGGGGAGAGCGAGTGTCTGCGAGGTCGGGGAGAGAGAGGGGGTTCGTCCCACGTCGACAGCTCGACGAGGGGAGCGGCGAGGCGGCGGGCAGCTGCGTGGCATGCATGCTGTGCTCGCCGTCGAGCAACTGCTTGCCTGCCTGGCCAAGCCAAGCAGCTCACTGGAGCGGTGGTTGGGCTGGGCCGGGAGGTGGGCCTGCTGGGTGGGCGCCAGGTAAGCCTTTCTCTTTCTCTCTTTTCCTGTTTTGTTTTCCTTTTCTATTTTTCTGTAACTTTAGGGCTTTATTAAAAATACTTAGGCACTTACTAAAATCCTGAAAATAATTGTGGGCTCTGTTGGGATTATTCCTAACAGCCCTCACTTAAATCTAGAATTATTTGGGCATTTAAAATATTTTATAGCATTTAAATGCCCAAATTCAAATACTTATGATTTTATTCAAAGAATCCAGAATGTCCTAGAAAAGAGTGCACCATTTTTGCCAGGGTTTTATCCCAATCCAGAAATGATGAACATTTTGTGAAGGGCATTTTGGGTTCATTGAAAATAATTTTTGTAAACCCTAGTTGTTTCCAGGGGGTGCTGGGCGTTCTGTCATCCCCATTTCAAGTTTTTGTAAAAGTAGACATGATGAAACACTCTAATGCATGAACCAGCTAGGGTGTGACAACTCACCCCCACTCAAAAGAATCTCGTCTCGAGATTTAGGATCCTCCGGGAAGAAGGTGGGGTACTCGAGTCGAAGACTATCCTCCCTTTCCCAAGTGGCTTCTTTCTCGGAATGGTGTGACCATTGAACCTTGAGAAACTTGATATTATGGCGTCGAGTGGTACGCTCGGCTTGATCAAGGATACGAACGGGATATTCCCGATATGAGAGGTTATCTTGTAGATCAAGCGTTTCATGGTCCACTCCACGGATAGGATCCGCGAAGCAACGCCTGAGTTGAGAAACGTGGAAGACATCATGAATTCTGGAAAGATGCAAAGGTATTTCCAATTGGTAGGGAACTTCTCCTCGTTTGGCAAGAATGTGAAAGGGTCCAATGTAACGAGGAGCCAATTTGCCTTTGATACCGAAACGATGGGTTCCCTTTAACGGAGTAACCCGAAGGTAAGCCTTCTCGCCAACTTCATAAGTCATGAGCTTATGTTTACGATCATATTGGCTCTTTTGACAAGATTGGGCTGTTTTCAATTTCTCACGAATAACGTGAACCTGCTCTTCTGCTTCCTGAATCATATCCGGGCCAAAGAGTTGTTTTTCCCCGGTTTCTGACCAGTTAAGAGGCATTCGACATTTTTGTCCATAGAGAACTTCGAAAGGAGCTTTGCCCAAGCTAGCTTGATAACTATTGTTATGAGAAAACTCCGCGAATGGAAGGCATTTCTCCCAACCCATTCCGAATGAGATGACAGAAGCTCGGAGCATATCTTCCAGAATTTGATTGACTCGCTCTACTTGACCACTTGATTGAGGATGGAAGGCGGTGCTAAAAGAGAGACGAGTTCCCATAGCATTTTGGGAACTTCCCCAAAATCGAGAGGTGAAGAGACTCCCACGGTCTGAGTTAATTCCCAATGGGGCACCATGAAGAGACACTATTCGGGAGATGTATAAATCAGCTAGCTGGCTAGCGGTGATACTCTCATGAACAGGTAGGAAATGGGCTACTTTGGAAAGACGGTCGATCACGACAAAGATGGCATTATTCCCTCTCTTGGTCCTGGGAAACCTAGTAATGAAATCCATACTGATTTTATCCCATTTCCACTCAGGAATAGCCAAAGGTTGAAGGGTTCCAGTAGGCCGTTGATGCTCTGCTTTAACACGACGACAGACGTCGCAACTAGAAATGTATTGAGCAATTTCTCTCTTCATCGTAGTCCACCAAAACCTCTGGCGTAGGTCTTGATAGATTTTAGTACTACCGGGATGAATGGTGAGAGGGGATTCATGAGCTTCCTTAAGAATCAACTGGCGTAAATGTTGTTTCTTGGGAACCACCAAGCGGTTCTCGAAGAAGACAACACCTCGCTCATCCATGGAAAAACATTTAGCAACTCCGCTAGCGATGTTTTCCTTAATCCGGGATATGCCCTTATGACGCTTCTGGGCAGCTATGGTTTGATCCGTCAGGTTAGGCTTTGCCACCAGGGTGGATAGGAATCCTCGAGGTACAATGTGAAGATTAAGCTTACGAAATTCCTCATGGAGAAGTGGTTGACTTTGTTGTAACATCAGGTTGTTACAATAGGATTTACGACTTAGCGCATCAGCCATGACATTGGCCTTGCCCGGGGTGTAACTTATTCCTAAGTCATAATCCGAGATCAACTCGACCCAACGTCGTTGCCTGAGATTCAAATCTGGTTGGGTGAAGATATATTTCAAACTTTGGTGATCGGTGAAGATCTCACAACGATTACCGAGAAGGTAATATCACCAAGTTTTGAGTGCATGGACTACAGCTGCAAGCTCTAGATCATGTGTGGGATAGTTTTCCTCATGGGGTGTAATTGCCGTGAAGCATAGGCAATTACCTGACGATCTTGCATGAGTATGCAATCCAGTCCTTGTCACAAGGCGTCGTAATAGATAATAAATTCCTTGGAGAAATCTGGTGGTACCAGTACGGGAGCAGATGTCAGGCGTCTTTTCAGTTCCTGAAAGCCGAACTCGCACTGTGGGGTCCACTCGAACTTTTTATCTTTCTTGAGGAGTTCAGTTAGAGGTTTAGCAACCTTGGAGAAATTCTCGATGAAGTGGCGGCAATAGCTCGCTAAGCCAAGGAAGCTCCAAACTTGCTTGACCGTCTCAGGTGGAGTCCAATCAAGGACGGCTTGAACTCGCTCGGGATTGACAACAATACCCTTGCCAGAGATTACATGGCCTAGATAGGTCACTTCTGGTAACCAAAATTCACACTTGGAGAATTTGGCATAAAGGCGATGCTCTCGAAGTTTCGTCAATACCAGCCTTAGATGTTCGACATGTTCCTCTTCATTCTTGGAGTAGATGAGTATATCATCGAGGTATACTACGAAGAATTTATCCAAATACTCCATGAAGACCGAGTTCATTAACCGAGAGAAGGTGGCTGGGGCATTGGTTAAACCGAAGGACATAACGGTGTACTCGTATTGTCCATAACGAGTAACAAAGGCCATTTTGGGAATGTCCCCGTTTCTGATTTTGATTTGATGGTAGCCCATCCTCAAATCCATATTGGAAAAGACCTAGGATCCAGCGAGCTAATCATACAGATCGTTGATCCTGGGAAGCGGATACTTGTTCTTGATGGTGACCAAGTTGACAGGTCGGTAATCTACAACCATCCGATCTGTTCCATCCTTCTTCTTGATGAAGAGGACGGGGCAAGCCCAAGGAGAGGAACTAGGACAGATGAAACCCTTATTCAAAGACTCATCGAGTTGGTTCTTAAGCTCGGCTAGTTCTAAGGGTGCCATCTTATAGGGTCTTCTAGAAATTGGAACGGTTCCTGGAACAAGGTCTATCACAAACTCGACATCCCTGTCAGGTGGAACACCTGGCAGTTCTTCTAGAAAGACATCCGGAAAGAACCGGACTACCGGAATATCTTCAAGGTCTGGAAGGGGGTTGGCATTTAGGGAGTAAAGCTGGCGCTTGGCCACTCGAGTTAAGACATTGACTGTCTTGCCCGATGGGTGAGTAAGTTGAACGGTTCTAGTGGCACAATCAATCTTAGCATAATGAGCTGACATCCAGTCCATACCCAAGATGATGTGTATGTCCGAGGACTTGAGAGCTATTAAGGATGCAAGGAAGACAAGTCTATCGACAAGAATTTCGTTCCCATGGCTTACTCTAGAAGTTTGCCATTTGGAACCCGGAGTTTGAATTACCATGGAAGTGGGCATGTCACAGAATGTCGTGTTATGCAATCGAGCATAGTTCTCGGATATGAGTGAATGAGATGCTCCAGTATCGAAAAGAACAAATGCCGGATGGCAATTAACAAGGAGCGTACCAAGGACGACGTTAGGATCCTCATGAGCCTCCTCGGCTGAGACATAGTTGACATGGCCACGTGCAGTGGTGACCGGCTTGGCGTAGAATGTCTTCCCCGCTACCTTACCACGGCCAACGGACTTTCCAGACTGATTGGGGTTGTTGTTCTGGGGACACTCTCGACTATAGTGACCCGGCTCTCCACACTTGAAACATGTCACAACATTGGGGCGTGGAGCAGCATTAGCAGCGGGGCCACCATAGGGCTTGGATGGTGCAAACTGCTGGTTGGGGCGAGGCGCCTTGAAGGGTGGCCTCGGAATGAACCTGGGTGGCAGTGTCGTGCTTGGAATCCACACCCGGCGCTTCTGAGATCCAGAGCCGGATGAAGAGCCAAAATCACGAGAGTGATTGCGTGAAGCATCATAGTCAGACTGGCCTGTCTCAGCACTGATGGCTTTATTGACCAACTTCTGAAAGGAGGTGCACTCGTGCAGACGAAGATCGCGGTGAAGCTCAGGGCTAAGTCCCTTGCAGAACCTTGCCTGCTTCTTAGTGTCGGTGGATACCTCTTCAGGAGCATATCGTGCCAGATTCCCAAATCCATGACTATATGCATCCACAGTCAGTCTTCCTTGGGTGAAATTGCAGAACTCTTCCCTCTTGCGATCTATGAGACCTTCCAGGATGTGATGCTCACGGAAAGCCTCACTGAATTCAGCCCAAGTAGTGATTTGGCCGACCGGGCGCATAGCTTCAAAGTTTTCCCACCAAAGGCTAGCAGGGCCTTCGAGGTGATAGGCAGCATAGGTAACCTTATCAGCTTCGGCTACGTTAGCAGAACGTAGCTTGTGTATGATGCTGCGGAGCCAGTCATCCGCGTCGAGGGGCTCGACGGAATGATTGAACTTTGGTGGGTACAACTTGATGAAGTCATTGATTGACACCAAGTCATTTTGCTGATGGTGTGCAGTGTTCTGCTCAATTCGCTCCAGCAAGCGGTTAGTCTCACACTTGTTTCTTTCCGCCTCCAGCATAACTTCGGCCAGAGAAGGCGGGTGAGGCAGATTTTCACCCCTAACTGCACTGGCTTCCCCCTGCTCCGGGGCAGCAGGGTTGCTGTGGGTGTTGACCATCCTAGGAGAAAACAAGACAACGGTTTAGATAGGGATGGCACAAACTTAGCAAGGAAGTGCAGAATGTAATGAATAACATGGAATGCTAAGATGTTCATTGCACGACATGGTAATATAGAAACTGCCATTTATATACCATTGGTCATACACACCGTACATAGTTTAGTACAAGCCCAGGCTAGAGTACAACTACGGTGAAAGATATTACATCTCATCGAAGGCATTCCAAGCTCCTATACATTATTTTTCCACACCTTCAGAGCGTGATACACACCAAGTCGTATCCCACAGGTCACGCAGGACTGTGGAGAATACAACTATTACAGTACTAGTGAAACTACTACTAGCTTAGACGGCTCCGTAGTAATCCTCATAGAAGTCACCACCAAAGCCTGGAAGTGGAACATGATCATCTGGGAACAGACGGTCCTGCGGAGCCTACGGACCATAGGGACTCGGATGTGGCCTTGGTCCCACAGGTGGTGGCAGACGGGGACCACGAGGAGGGGTGATGCCTCCTACATTGCGCCACTCCATACAATCTGGCAATCCAGACCGTACAGGGTACAGATCCCTCATGTCCATGTATCCTGCCTGCACCACAGGTGCAAACCGAGTCAAAGTGGCCCAATGATCAGAACGAGTGTGGAAAAGCTCCATACGCAAGGCCGGATTTTGTCAGTCCTTATCCTCGAGCATCTCGGCAGTGGTGCGGAGTAGTGACTCCTCATGTGTAGAGTCATAGTACAACGCCTGATAGTACCCCTATGCTCCAGGAAGTGAGGCTGGCATGTAACGGAAGTCGGTGTTCTGTAGCAAGGTAGTTCTGGCTCGAATGATAGTCTTCATTGAATAGGCTGCATCCTGCACAGACATCTCAATAGTGACCCCAAGTCCCTAGGAACAGTGAAGGGGCTCAGTGGCTCCAGGATAAGAGGGATATATCCTGACGGTACAGAGGTACTGGCTCTGGTTGAAGCCTCTGAACTGCTCCTCGACGGTATATTCCGGATACCACCGATAGCTTGACTCAACCATCACTCGAACCAACATGGCTGTGTGGCCGGGCACATCAAGGCAACGGGTCAGACGAACCACTTGGTTCTGTGAACGGGTGGCCATCTGTAAGCACAGAATAATGCAAAGGCATTAGAATTTTCTAGGGGAAATCGGACAGCATAACGACTGTAAATGCTCAGAAAAAGATTTGAGACATCCACAACAGTTTGCAATACCACTCAACAACATCATATCAAGGTTCTGATTCAACTAGCAACATACTAAAAGTAGTAAAAACGGTACTGAGGCTTGTAACAACAATCCTATAAGCTACTATGGATTAGTAACACGTGAACCTGGTAGAAGAAGAGAGCCTAGTCCTTAACCCACATTGAATGAGAAGAGAATGACTCAGATCAGAGGGCATAAGGTAAAGGAGTAAAAGAGCCTTACGTTCCCTCCCACAATCAATTCCCCTACATATAACTAAAGCATTTCTAGACTCGACATCGACCAGTTTGGCTCAACGAACCTACAGGCAGTCCGGCTCTGATGCCAACGCTATCAGGACCCCGATTCCAAGTCACATCGATCTAGTCGGTAACACCTCATATCACATTGCGGCCTCACACACGGTATCCCCACGGGTGTCGCCTTACCATGGCCCGGGACCGTTTGCGCCTTTTGGCTCACGTATATCATAGTGTCGCTACCATACATATGACAGAGAACCCGGGCCGACATGGCTAGTCGTGAACCCAAAGCGGCACAGACCTATGGAGACATGCATACATGAATCACATCGAGCATGTCGGTCATCAGCGTGTGAATCAGGGCTATAGCACTTGGCTAACAGGACTCCGGGGAACCCGGGCTGTAGCAGGCTAGGCAGGACTCCGGAAGTCACCGCGTGACATTTCCCCGAAGGGACAGACATGGGAACGAAGTGAAACACATGCCGGCCAGTCAAGTGTCCTGAGCAGTAGTGCTGGGCTAGCAGGACTCCGGTGAACCGGGCTGTAGCGGACTACTATGGCTCAAGGAGCACTAGACTACATTTCCCCATAAGAGAGGCTGCCAAGGATAAACAACTAGATTGTCGGATACCACACATACCAAGCAATTCAATCATACACACAATATGCTCGATATGTGCAAATACAACATGGCATCACAACAAAACTCTATAACTCAAGTACTTTATTTAAAGGCTCCAGAGAGCCATACATAACATGTTCATACAGGTAGGGGTCACATGACCCGACACTCAAGTCATACAAGCATACAAGCACATGCGGAAGCAAATAGTCTGAGTACAGACACTAGAAAGCAAGAAGGCTTCTCGAAGCCTGTCTATCTACATAGGGCCCTCCATGGCCAGGATCACCAACTGGGTGGCAAGTCACTCATCGACGTCGAGATCTACATAAAACCCATCGGATGGGGCGGTGTTGTCGTTTGAAAACAGTAATTAAGCAAACATGAGTACAAAGGTACTCAGCAAGTCTTACATCAGAACCTACTATACATGCTCATTCTCAAGAAGGTGGTGGAGTTATTGCAGCAAGCCAGCTTTGACTCTTGGCTAAGCTATCCTACGGGACACCACTAGTCAAATAGTTTTCGCACACGAGTCCACTAATCACCAACACAATACTCCACCGGAGATCCTCCCTCGTCATCCTATGAGAGAGCCATCCTCGGTACTCACACTTATCTTTAGTCTTTTAGTAGTTACCGTTAACTTGTCTATGAACTGTATAGGCAACCAAGTAGTCCTTTACCGCGGACGCGGCTATTCGAATAGTTTTATACCCTGCAGGGGTGTACTTCGTCACACATGTTTCCACCACTTAGCGTCTGCACACGACATGTGCTCAACATACTTCAAGCGAAAGCCGACGTGGGTGTAGACCACGACCTGACTAACCACACAAGTCTCTAGTCCAGGTTTATCGCCTATTCAGGTTCCATCCGCAAGGAGATCTGGCCGGGGTGTCCTCAACGGCCCCAAACGATGTGTGCAGGGTTCCCGAGACACCAAACAGGCGACTCGGTACATCGTGCCATGGTGTATCTACCACATCATAGCCCACCCCTAGGGTCAGCGCTATGCACGGCCGCCAACACATAACCTACAAACACCAGAAACTAGTTGCAACTCCTGGACAGAGGACGAGAGGGGTCAATAAGTCGAGCGGGATCATATTTCAGGGCCCAATGTGTGGTAGTAGCTGAATCTTAAATCACGCATACAAATCTCAGTTCTTATGTACGGCCTCAATGAAACAACCCACCATGTACTCCTACATGGCCTCTCATCGATACCTTTACCAAAACATGTTCAACACATCCCTCACATTACCGACATAATCATTTCACTCTAGCCCATCACCCAGATGAACCAGACCTGACACAACTCTAAGCATAGCAGGCATAGCAAGGTAGGAAACACATACATGGCTCAATCAACTCCTACACATGCTAGTGGGTTTCATCTAATTACTGTGGCAATGACAGGTCATGCAGAGGATAAGGGTTCAACTACTGTAGCACACAGCAGTTTGAAACGTTGTTGTCTTAATGCAGTAAATGAGAGCAGAGGCGAGAAAATGGGATTGTATCGATATGATCAATGGGGCTGCTTGCCTGATGGAGTGGTAGTAGGGTACTGCCCTTCAGTTGGATACTCGGAGATATCCTCGGAGGCAGAACCTACCACGAAGGACACACAGAACATAATCAACACATGGCAATATGCAACAATATGATGCATGCTATGACATGGCAAAATGATGTGTCCTGCCTAATGCAATGTGAAACAAGTTGAAATGGGTTCATTTGAATCAAAGATTCAAATGAAAGTTAAAGTTCTTATGCATAATAAGTGTACTAGCTTGTTTCACCTAAACAGCAAGGTTAAAGCGTTTTTTCATGCATGAAACCATTACAGATGGATAGATTGAATTTTTCTGATCATTTTTCATATATAATTTGTTTGATTTGGAGCTATGGTTGATTTTCTATGATTTTTAGAAGTTTAGGCTATTTTCTGGAATTTCCTCTATGAAAATAAATCCAGAAATTAAATAATTGCGTCAGCACTGTGTCACTGTGATGTCAGCGAATCAAAGGCGCCAGGGCCAGTCAAACCTGACTGGTGGGCCCCGTCTGTCAGTGTCTCAGCTAACTAACAGAATTAAGTTAGTACTAACTAACTGTCAGTGGGGCCTGGGCCCACATGTCAGTGACCTAAACTAATTAAAATTAGTTAGCACTAATCCTAAACTAATTAACAGGCCAGCCCCACCTGTCATAGGCTCATGGGGGAAGTCAACCTGTGTCAGCAGAGTCAACCTCGCCGGTCAGCGGGTCAAAGCCTGTCGGCGTTTAGCCGCCGGCGAGGCCAGACACGGCGACGCGCTGCGGGAATTGCCCACAGGGCACCATTTGTTGTGCGGAGAGCAGCTACGGGCGGCTGGTGCTCGCCCGCATCCAGCCGTAGTGATGGCTTGGCCGAGGAGTGGCCGGAGCATCGCCGGCGACGAGCTTGGTGGAGGTCGAAGCTCGGGTCAGCTCGTGCGCGTGGCTGCAGTGGCCTAGGCGGCGTAGCGCTAGCACCTACAGCATCTACGCGGTGCAGTGAGCATGCTGGACATGCCAGTGGGACCGCTAAGCGGCTGGAGCTACGTTGACGACGAGCTCAGGCGGCGGTGCGTTCGGACGAAAAAGGCACGGAGGCTACAGAGCTCTAGCGACGAAGCGGAGAGAAGGGGGAGGAGCAGTAGCTCACTGGGAAGCCGCAGAGACGGTCAGCGTGCTCGGGGAAGGCTCGGTGCGGTCGGAACGGCGATGGCGATCTCGGGCGGCCCGAGGTTGAAGACGACGTTGACGGGGACGATGCAGGGGCTCCGGCGTCGTGCGGCTTGGCTAGTTGACGTAGACGACGACGGCGAACCGTCCGGACACGGTGAGAGGGCGCGGGGACGGCGTTGGACGCGGCTGCGGCGAGCGGCGGTGACAGTGACGGTGACGTCTCGGGCGACGTCGGGGAGGGCGGGAGAGAGGAGCCAGAGGGGAGAGCGAGTGTCTGCGAGGTCGGGGAGAGAGAGGGGGTTCGTCCCACGTCGACAGCTCGATGAGGGGAGCGGCGAGGCGGCCGGGAGCTGCGTGGCACGCATGCTGTGCTCGTCGTCGAGCAGCTGCTTGCCTGCCTGGCCAAGCCAAGCAGCTCGCTGGAGCGGTGGCTGGGCTGGGCCGGCAGGTGGGCCTGCTGGGTGGGCGCCAGGTAAGCCTTTCTCTTTCTCTCTTTTCCTGTTTTGTTTTCCTTTTCTATTTTTCTGTAACTTTAGGGCTTTATTAAAAATACTTAGGCACTTACTAAAATCCTGAAAATAATTGTGGGCTCTGTTGGGATTATTCCTAACAGCTCTCACTTAAATCCAGAATTATTTGGGCATTTAAAATATTTTATAGCATTTAAATGCCCAAATTCAAATACTTATGATTTAATTCAAAGAATCCAGAATGTCCTAGAAAAGAGTGCACCATTTTTGCCAGGGGTTTTAACCCAATCCAGAAATGATGAACATTTTGTGAAGGGCATTTTGGGTTCATTGAAAATAATTTTAGTAAACCCTAGTTGTTTCCAGGGGGGTGCTGGGGGTTCTGTCATCCCCATTTCAAGTTTCTGTAAAAGTAGACATGATGCAACACTCTAATGCATGAACCAGCTAGGGTGTGACATGTGTACCTTACCAGTACTCGTAGTAGCTTCTGGGTATTTGATACTGGTGTGGTTGCTCATATTTGTAACTCAAAACAGGAGCTGCGGAATAAGCGGAGACTAGCGAAGGACGAGGTGACGATGCGCGTCGGGAATGGTTCCAAGGTCGATGTGATCGCCGTCGGCACGCTACCTCTACATTTACCTACGGGATTAGCTTTAAACCTCAATAATTGTTATTTAGTGCCAGCTTTGAGCATGAACATTGTATCTGGATCTCGTTTAATACGAGATGGCTACTCATTTAAATTCGAGAATAATGGTTGTTCTATTTATATGAGAGATATGTTTTATGGTCATGCCCCGCTGGTCAATGGTTTATTCTTAATGAATCTCGAACGTGATGTTACACATATTCATAGTGTGAATACCAAAAGATGTAAGATTGATAATGATAGTCCCACATATCTGTGGCACTACTGCCTTGGTCACATCGGTGTCAAACGCATGAAGAAGCTCCATACAGATGGACTTTTGGAGTCTCTTGATTTCGAATCATTTGACACGTGCAAACCATGCCTCATGGGTAAAATGACCAAGACTCCATTCTCCGGAACAATGGAGCGAGCAACCAACTTATTGGAAATTATACATACTGATGTGTGCGGTCCAATGAGCGTTGAGGCTCGCAATGGCTATCGTTATGTTCTCACTCTCACTGATGACTTAAGTAGATATGGGTATGTCTATTTGATGAAACATAAGTCTGAGACCTTTGAAAAGTTCAAGGAATTTCAGAATGAGGTAGAGAATCAACGTGACCGAAAGATAAAATTCTTATGATCAGATCGTGGGGGAGAATATTTAAGTCACGAATTTGGTACGCATTTAAGGAAATGTGGAATCGTTTCACAACTCACGCCGCCTGGAACACCTCAGCGTAACGGTGTGTCCGAAAGTCGTAATCGCACTCTATTGGATATGGTGCGATCTATGATGTCACTCATTGATTTACCGCTATCATTTTGGGGATACGCTCTAGAGACAGCTATATTCACTTTAAATAGGGCACCATCTAAATCCGTTGAGACGACACCATATGAATTATGGTTTGGGAAGAAACCTAAGCTGTCGTTTCTAAAAGTTTGGGGATGCGATGCTTATGTCAAGAAACTTCAACCTGAAAAGCTCGGACCCAAGTCAGAAAAATGCATCTTCATAGGATACCCTAAGGAAACCATTGGGTATACCTTCTACCTCAGATCCGAAGGCAAGATCTTTGTTGCCAAGAACGGGTCCTTTCTGGAGAAAGAGTTTCTCTCGAGAGAAGTAAGTGGGAGGAAAGTAGAACTCGATGAAGTACTGCCTCTTGAACCGGAAAGTAGCGCAGCTCAGGAAGATGTTCCTGTGGTGCCTGCACCGACTATAGAGGAAGTTAATGATGATGATCAAGGTACTTCGGATCAAGTTGCTACTGAACTTCGAAGGTCCACAAGGACACGTTCCACACCAGAATGGTATGGCAACCCTGTCCTGGAAATCATGTTGTTAGACAATGGTGAACCTTCGAACTATGAAGAAGCAATGGCGGGCCCAGATTCCAACAAATGGCTTGAATCCATGCAATCCGAGATAGGATCCATGTATGAAAACAAAGTATGGACTTTGACAGACTTGCCCGATGATCAGCGAGCGATAGAGAATGAATGGATCTTTAAGAAGAAGACGGACGTGGATGGTAATGTTACCATCTATAAGGCTCGACTTGTCGCTAAGGGTTATCGACAAGTTCAAGGGGTTGACTACGATGAGACCTTCTCACCCGTAGCGAAGCTGAAGTCCGTCCGAATCATGTTAGCAATTTCCGCATACTATGATTATGAGATATGGCAAATGGACGTCAAAACGGCATTCCTTAACGGCTTTCTTAAGGAAGAATTGTATATGATGCAGCCGGAAGGTTTTGTCGATCCTAAGAATGCTAACAAGGTATGCAAGCTCTAGCGCTCCATCTATGGGCTGGTGCAAGCATCTCGGAGTTGGAACATTCGCTTTAATGAAATGATCAAAGCGTTTGGGTTTATGCAGACTTATGGAGAAGCCTGCGTTTACAAGAAAGTGAGTGGGAGCTCTGTAGCATTTCTCATATTATATGTGGATGACATACTTTTGATGGGAAATGATATAGAACTTTTGGACAGTATTAAGGCCTACTTGAATAAGTGTTTTTCAATGAAGGACCTTGGAGAAGCTGCTTACATATTAGGCATCAAGATCTATAGAGATAGATCGAGACACCTCATAGGTCTTTCACAAAACACATACCTTGATAAGATATTGAAGAAGTTCAATATGGATCAGTCCAAGAAGGGGTTCTTACCTATGTTGCAAGGTGTGAAATTGAGCTCAGCTCAATGTCCGACCACGGCAGAAGATAGAGAAAAGATGAGTGTCGTCCCCTATGCCTCAGCCATAAGGTCTATCATGTATGCCATGCTGTGTACCAGACCTGATGTAAACCTTGCCGTCAGTTTGGTAGGAAGGTGCCAAAGTAATCCCGGCATTGAACACTGGACAGCGGTCAAGAACATCCTGAAGTACCTGAAAAGGACTAAGGATATGTTTCTCGTATATGGAGGTGACGACGAGCTCGTCGTAAAGGGTTACGTCGACGCTAGCTTCGACACAGATCTGGATGACTCTAAGTCACAAACCGGATACGTGTATATTTTGAATGGTGGGGCAGTAAGCTGGTGCAGTTGCAAGCAAAGCGTCGTGGCGGGATCTACGTGTGAAGCAGAGTACATGGCAGCCTCGGAGGCAGCGCATGAAGCAATCTGGATGAAGGAGTTCATCACCGACCTAGGAGTCATACCCAATGCGTCGGGGCCGATCACTCTCTTCTGTGACAACACTGGAGCTAATGCCCTTGCCAAGGAGCCCATGTTTCACAAGAAGACCAGGCACATCAAGCGTCGCTTCAACTCCATTCATGAAAATGTTCAAGATGGAGACATAGATATTTGCAAAGTACATACGGATCTGAATGTCGCAGATCCATTGACTAAACCTCTTCCGCGAGAAAAACATGATCAACACCAGAACTCTATGGGTGTTCGATTCATCACAATGTAACTAGATTATTGACTCTAGTGCAAGTGGGAGGCTGTTGGAAATATGCCCTAGAGGCAATAATAAAATGATTATTATTATATTTCCTTGTTCATGATAATTGTCTATTATTCATGCTATAATTGTGTTATCCGGAAATCATAATTCATGTGTGAATACATAGACCATAACATGTCCCTAGTGAGCCTCTAGTTAACTAGCTCATTGATCAATAGATAGTCATGGTTTCCTGACTATGGACATTGGATGTCATTGATAACGGGATCACATCATTAGGAGAATGATGTGATGGACAAGACCCAATCCAAAGCATAGCACAAGATCGTGTAGTTCATTTGCTAGAGCTTTTCCAATGTCAAGTATCATTTCCTTAGACCATGAGATCGTGTAACTCCCGGATGCCGTAGGAGTGCTTTGGGTGTACCAAACATCACAACGTAACTGATTGACTATAAAGGTATACTATAGGTAACCCCGAGAGTATCTGTTGGGTTGACACGGATCGAGACTAGAATTTGTCACTCCGTATGACGGAGAGGTATCTCTGGGCCCACTCGGTAATGCATCATCACAATGAGCTCAATGTGACCAAGTGTTTGGTCACGGGATCATGCATTACGGTACGAGTAAAGTGACTTGCCGGTAACGAGATTGAATGAGGTATTGGGATATCGATGATCGAATCTCGGGCAAGTAACATACCATTGACAAAGGGAATTGAATACGAGATTGATTGAATCCTCGACATCATGGTTCATCCGATGAGATCATCGTGGAACATGTGGGAGCCAACATGGGTATCCAGATCCCGCTGTTGGTTATTGACCGGAGAGTCTTCTCGGTCATGTCTGCGTGTCTCCCGAACCCGTAGGGTCTACACACTTAAGGTTCGGTGACGCTAGGGTTGTAGAGATATTAGTATGCGGTAACTCGAAAGTTGTTCGGAGTCCCGGATGAGATCCCGGACATCACGAGGAGTTCTGGAATGGTCCGGAGGTGAAGATTTATCTATAGGAAGTCCAGTTTCGGCCATCGGGAAAGTTTCGAGGGGTAATCGGTATTGTACCAGGACCACCGGAAGGGTCCCGGGGGTCCACCGGGTGGGGCCACCTATTCCGGAGGACCCCATGGGCTGAAGTGGGAGGGGAACCAGCCCTTGGTGGGCTGGTGCGCCCCCCATGGGCCTCCCCCTGCGCCTAGGGTTGGAAACCCTAGGTGTGGGGGGCGCCCCACCTGACTTGGGGGGCAAGTCCCCCCATTGGCCGCCGCCCCCCCCCCTTGGAGATTGGATCTCCTAGGGCCGGCGCCCCCCCTAGGGGCCCTATATATAGTGGGGGGAGGGAGGGCAGCCGCACCCAAGTCCCTGGCGCCTCCTTCTTCCCTCGTAACACCTCTCTATCTCTCTCGTTGGAGCTTGGCGAAGCCCTTCCGAGATCACCGCTGCTTCCACCACCACGCCGTCGTGCTGCTGGATCTCCATCAACCTCTCCTTCCCCTTGCTGGATCAAGAAGGAGGAGACGTCTTCCCCAACCGTACGTGTGTTGAACGCGGAGGTGCCGTCCGTTCGACGCTCGGTCATCGGTGATTTGGATCACGACGAGTACGACTCCATCAACCCCATTCTCTTGAACGCTTCCGCTCGCAATCTACAAGGGTATGTAGATGCACTCCCCTCTCCCTCGTTGCTAGATGACTCCATAGATTGTTCTTGGTGATGCATAGAAAATTTTAAAATTCTGCTTCGTTCCCCAACAGGGCCTATCTATTTACTTTTATGTTGAGTCATCATCCTCTTATTAAAAAGCAACAGTTAGAGAGCACCGTTGTCATTTGCATCCATTACTATTAGTTTATATTGAGTATGACTTGACTGGATCTCTTTTACCATGAATTACAATGTCTAGTCAGTCGTTGATCTTTAAAGGTGCTCTGCATTTATGTTTTGTGGTGTCAGAAAGGGCTAGCGAGATACCATCTTGTTATATCATATCATGATTGTTTTGAGAAAGTGTTGTCATCCGAGATTTATTATTATTGCTCGCTAGTTGATTTATGTTGTTGATATGAGTAAACATGAGACCTAAGTGTTATTGTGAATATGGTTAGTTTACAATCTTTGCTGAAAACTTGAATGCTGGCTTTACATATTTGCAACAACGAGAGCAAACAGAGTTTGTAAACGTTTTTCTTTATCACTTTCAGTTTATCAACTGAATTGCTTGAGGACAAGCAAAGGTTTAAGCTTGGGGGAGTTGATACATCTCCATCGTATCTACTTTTCCAAACACTTTTGCCCTTGTTTTGGACTCTAACTTGCATGATTTGTATGGAACTAACCCGGACTGATGTTGTTTTCAGCAGAATTGCCATGGTGTTATTTCTGTGCAGAAATAAAAGTTCTCGGAATGACCTGAAAATCAATGGAGAATTATTTTGGAATATATAAAAAATACTGGAAGAAGAATCCACGTCAGGGGGGCCTCCACCTGTCCACGAGGGTGGGGGGCGCGCACCCCTGCCTCGTGGGCCGCCTGACGCTCCACCGACCTCAACTCCAACTCCATATATTCGTGTTCGGGGAGAAAAAAATTAGAGAGAAGGATTCATCGCGTTTTACTATACGGTGCCGCCGCCAAGCCCTAAACTCTCTCGGGAAGGCTGATCTGGAGTCCGTTCGGGGCTCCGGAGAGGGGAATCCGTCGCCATCATCATCATCAACCTTCCCCCATCACCAATTCCATGATGCTCACTGCCGTGCGTGAGTAATTCCATCGTAGGCTTGCTGGACGGTGATGGGTTAGATGAGATTTATCATGTAATCGAGTTAGTTTTGTTAGGGTTTGATCCCTAGTATCCACTATGTTCTGAGATTGATGTTGTTATGACTTTGCTATGCTTAAGGCTTGTCACTAGGGCCCGAGTGCCATGATTTAAGATCTAAACCTATTATGTTTTCATCAATATATGAGAGTTCTTGTTCCTATCTTGCAAGTCTATAGTCACCTATTATGTGTTATGATCCGTTAACCCCGAAGTGACAATAATCGGGACCACTACCGGTGATGACCGTAGTTCGAGGAGTTCATGTATTCACTATGTGTTAATGCTTTGGTCCGGTACTCTATTAAAAGGAGGCCTTAATATACCTTAGTTTCCAATAGGACCCCGCTACCACGGGAGGGTAGGACAAAAGATGTCATGCAAGTTCTTTTCCATAAGCACATATGACTATATTCGGAATACATGCCTACATTACATTGATGAATTGGAGCTAGTTATGTGTCACCCTATGTTATAACTGTTGCATGAATAATCGTATCCGGCATAATTCTCCATCACCGATCCAATGCCTACGAGCTTTCCATATATTGTTCTTCGCTTATTTACTTTTCTGTTGCTGCTGTTACAATCACTATAAAACCCCAAAAATATTACTTTTGCTACCGTTACCTTTTGCTATCATTACTACTACTATCATATTACTTTGCTACTGAACACTTTGCTGCATACATTAAGTTATCCAGGTGTGGTTGAATTGACAACTCAGCTGCTAATATTTGAGAATATTCTTTGGCTCCCCTTGTGTCGAATCTATAAATTTGGGTTGAATACTCTACCCTCGAAAACTGTTGCGATCCCCTATACTTGTGGGTTATCAGCTACCATTTGTGTCAATCCTCGGATCTTGGAGGAGCACCTCGCCTTCGAGGCCACCGCTGACGCCTCACACACCGACGATGCTACGCGGTTGGCTGTTTGGTTCAATTCTGCAATGCGATGTTCAATTGTTGTGGGTGCATTCTATTATTGCATACCATATGAGAAATAAATCAAATTTGGCTATACTAAATACATGAGAAACCAATACAATTGCTATATTTCCAAGTTTTTAAGCATGTTAGTTTGATTAATTGTCTGATCTTCTATTAGGAGTATGTTATATTGTGCAATGTGGTGCCCAGGTAACGTTTGGTTCATTTGTTGTGGTGTTTAGTTAACTGTTTTGTTTGGTTCAATTCTGCAATGCGATGTTCAATTGTTGTGGGTGCATTCTGTTATTGTATACCATGTGAGGAATAAATTGAATTTGGATGTACTAAATAGATGAGAAACAAATACAATTGTTATATTTCCAAGTTGTTAAGCATGCTTGGTTTGGTTAACTGTCTGATCTTCTATTAGGAGTATGTTATATTGTGCAATGTGGTGCTCAGTTAATGTTTGGTTCATTTGTTGTGGTCTTTAGTTAACTTCTTGTTTCAATTCTGCAATGCGATGTCCAATTGTCATGGGTAGAATTTTGTATTGTTGTGCATGTGAGAAATAAATCGAATTTGGCCGCACTTAATACATAAGAAACATATACAAGTGCTATATTTCCTAGTTCTAAATCATGCTTGGTTTGGATAAATGGGTTTTCCATGTGGGTTGAATTAATCTGATGAATCTGCAATGTGCTTATTTTTCATCAACATATTTTACTGATAGCATGTGAACCCTTACTTAACCTGATGACTAACTTCCTTATATGTTTTGCAGGGAAACAATGAGAAGCACTAAGGTTTACAATCGAGGTTAGCACGTGCATGGTCCGTTGTCTAATAGCACATTATTGTTAAGTTGTAGGAACCATTCTAATATTTAGGTTTTTAACAATTTGGTCTTGCACATGTAGGTCCTGCTGTCAGAGGTTTTACCCACTGCTTGACCCTTTTTGCATATGGGGAAATGAGTTGTGCATGAATATCAGTCAAGTCAAGAAACTCAGAAAGATTGTTAGGATAAAGAAATTAGCGGCAAAAAACAACAAGATCTTTGTCTGCACAATGAATAAGACATCAGTTCACTACAGGATGGTACTAACTATTATACCTTGCCTTTTTTATTCCTTTACCCCATTTCCAATATAGAGAAGATATTTATGCACATCCTTGTTTTCAGGCCTTTCCAAAGTAGTTCACTAATGATTACCTCTCAAACCACCTATATGGTCAGGAGGCGAGGAATGTATTCATACAACACCCATGGTTCAATATTGAAGTGTTCCTGAAGAGGATGAAGGATGGACGGTCAATCATTCACAGGCACTGTCCTAAGTTACAAAGACCTTCAACATCAATGAAGGCTCAATATTCACCTTCTACTTCAGCAGTTTTCCAGATGAGATACATTTGTCTATGTACCGTCTATGATGCTAATTTTGAAAGGTTATAGATGTTGCATGTGAAACTTGGTGTTGTAGTAGTTGTGTAATGGGGTAGCTGAGTGCCGAAGATATATGATGTTGTACTCTGATGTATTTCAATTATGAAAATGAAATATATTGTGTGCTTAATATGAAATGTCAATTAGATTAATAAATGGATTATTAATAATAAGATAATTAGTCTGCTAATTGGGTTTTCTATTGCAAATGTTATTGAGAAAACACCGTGTGTGATGCATTTAAGAACGCACATAGTTTCTAGATATAAAGTGTGTTAGATTAATGAACAATCACACACGACATCCTCTTGAAAACTATTTGCGTTAGGCCACCTGCCGCAAAGGTTTACCACATAAAAACTGTGTGTGATGGACAACCTTTGCCACACAGTTTCTTCTACACACCTTGTGTGATGCATTCAATAACTCAAACGATAAAATTGTCAATATCATGTGCAATGGCAACGCTATCGCAAATGATTTAACGGGAAAAATTGTGTGCGATATACCTGTGAACGGAACCATTTTCCTTGGAGCGACTGTGTGGGATGTACATACGAGCGGAAATGTTTAGCGGGGACTGACTGCGTGGGATGTACTTGCGATCGGAAACAATTTCGTGTGTATAATTGTATTTTTAGCTGTGGGGACCCCGACTCATAAGTCGTGATCACCCAATGCATGTGTACAGTGATCCCAGAGATCAATGCTCACTGAACACACAGAAGCTGAATAACAAGAGTCTTACATCCATACATACCGTATTACACAAGTAGGACCATTATGGTCAAATCTTGAGTATAACACTGCAGCGGAAATCTTCGTCGATAACTTGGACCCATGCCATCTGCCTTAACCCTACAGGCATTCTGATTGGGAAGTGTCCTAGCTCGCATGCTCGTCACTGAAGTACTCTTCTTCATATCGTGCTCTTTCATGCCTGGCCAATAAAATAACCAGTGGCAAGCCAATGACTACTTTGAATGTACTCGCAAGCATCCCAAGGTTGATAACAGAATAATTATGCAAGGCACTACTGCTACTTTGGCATTTTTGCGGAAAGCTAGTTTTTCTCATGCAAGTATGATCAACATTTATCAAGGATATGAATGCGTCTGCAACAAGTATCAGGAGGTTACAAACATCAACATCGAGAGAGAGTTATGAACAACTCATGCTCAAGCTCATCGTGACTTCCTCACGAATCACGTCAATAGATTTACCAAACCGTGTTGTTTGTCAGAAACATATGGACGTAGTCTAAGCAGCACCACCCAACTGTCCTTGACCGTGGACACGGCTATTCAAATAGTTTTACACTCTGCAGAGGTTGCACACTTTACCCACAAGATCCGGGGAACTTCAGTGTCATCCACGACCCGCGGTACCTCAAGTACCCGGGGTAAGCACCCGATCACTATCTTTCCCTAGACAACACTAACATGGAGTCCACTCATTGTTCAGTATCCTCCCGATGTACATCATACGAGACTCACTCGAGATCGTAACATCCGAGAGGGGACACAACGGTGTATCGGGTGCCCTGTGAAAACAGTCATGGCCGCCCTACCTGGCACGACCCCGTCCCGAGAGAGCGCACCAACAACTCTCCCGTCACTAGTAATGCAGGCTCCAAGCTAGTATCGGCCTAGGTAATCAATAATGCCCTTTCCCATATAAGGGTAGAGTGGTTGCGCATGTAAGGTTGGGACAGTCGACAAATCTTAAATCTAATCCGTCTCTGTAAACAACACTTTTATCGAGCCTCGGTACACTACTTCTCCACCAAGTAGTGCCCTAGTTCATCATTATCTCCCAGGGGCATTAGTGGCACCCACTGGGCTATTCTCAAGTATGTCAAACCACACTTGTTTCTTTCCATGCATAACCCTGACCCACTTTGCGTAGCCATTTACTATAGCATATTTCTACAACCCACCAACACAACTCTAAGCAAGAGTAGAGTCAAGAACAATGCAAGTATCAATGGAGTATGCAACGGAGGCAAGCCTAGCAAGGTTGCCATTCAAAATATATCATGCACTCAGTGAAGCAACGAAAATGCCATCATGATGTAAAATGGTTCATCATGGTCAAAGGGCTGCTTGCCTGGTTCATCAGAGTCTTGAGATCTTCCGGTCCTTCTCCAAGTACTCTGTCTACTTCGGCAACTAACGTTTGAAACAATCACAATAAGCAACACAACAAGGCAAGAATAAATGTGCTCTAAAAATATGAAGTTGACTTTTATTGGATACCTCTAGTCATGTGAGGAATGACCAAAGTGATCTCATTGGAAGTGGATCAATGGATATTCCTAAACATTTCGATATGATGGAATCAAGGGGTTTATGGAATTGCAAGAAGTGTACAGAAACATATTTTTGAAAAATGAGCAAAGGCACCCATTCAACAAAGGATGATTCTAGAAGCATCTAGGATTTGGTTTCACTGGATTTGGAGTTGAAATGATTTTCCTATGAATTTGCAAAGTTGACAAATATGAAGAAATAGACCATTATTTGAGGTGATACAGAAAGTATTACTAAAAATGTTCAAAAACTAAGTTTTGAACTTATAGACACCTAGGATTTTGAATCATGGAATTTGGATCAATTTTGAGCCTTCTGTGATTTTCTAAAGTTTATGACAGAAATGGAAATATGGGATTTGATAAATGTTTGTGAAGAAAATCTTTATGGAAAAATGTGCAAATTGCACCATGTGATAGATCAGGAATTTATGAACTTATAGAAATTAGAATCATCAAATTTGGAGTCTATTTGAATTTTTGGGAGGTTTTACAAGTTATCTGGGAAAAGAAAAATAAGAAAAAGGCTATACCCTTATTCTCCGCACTGGGCGAGAGATAGGCATTGGGCCGGCCCAGCGGCTCAGCTATGCGGGTGGCAGGGCGACGTCGAAGGCGCACTGCGGGGAGGCGCCACCCAGCGGGGCAAGCGGATCGGCCCGAAGCCGTTTCCACTTAACCTGACTGGTGGGCCGGCTCGGTCGCCTCTGCCGCTGACGGGCGGGCCCCCTGCCAGCTGGCGGGGTGGTCGTCCTCTTCCTCGCGCCTGAGGGAGAGGAGCGTCAGGGGAGGCGAGGCCGAGCACACGCCGGCGTTGATCCCCGACGACTCCGGCCGTCCCCGATGGCGTCCGGTGCACCGACGGACTCGGTATGCCGAGTCGCTTCCATCCAGGGGCTTCACGCGGGCTGGGAGGATCTGGGGCGACGGCGACCCTGGCGATGGCGGGCGGCGTCTGGAGTGGATGGGCGTGACGCCGTGAGCACAAGGGCAGGGGGAGAAGGAGCGGGAAGGATCCCATGGCCTGCTGCGCTTCCCCTGGTGGTCAAAGGGGAGGAGGGGAGGCCCTGGATCGCCGGAGCCGGGTGGAGGTCGACGGCGACCATGGCAGCCATGGAGGGGGCAGGAGGGCGCGAGGGGTAGAGGTGTCTTGTCTGGGAGATTGCTGGGGAAGAGGGAGAGCGGGAAGAAGCCATAGGAGAGCTCGGGAGGGTCTCTAAATAGAGGGGCCGTGGTGCACCATGGACGCGGCCTATGGCGCAGTCGGGCGAGCTCCATGGAGGAGAGAGGGGAGAGGTTTAGGAGGGGGCCGACAGCTTGCCGTGTCCCAGACGCCGAGGCGGCCTCGTGAGACACGCTGGGGAGGCCCGAGGTGGCCGGAGGCGGTTGGTAGGGGGCGGCTACAGTGCGGGAGCACACTGTAGCGCGCTCCAGAGCGTGCAAATGGCCGGCATGCCATTTTTTTGCAAAGTGGGCACGGCAAAGCATGTTTGGTAGCTCTAGGGAGGAGTAAATAATGTGGGGAAAGCCTTGGATGCCTTGGGTGGCCACCGGAGTGAGGAGGGAGGTGAGGAAGAGGGGTGCAAGGGCTGTTCAGAGACGTAAAAGAGGTGGTTTCACCCCTCAATTATTGATCTGAGATGCAGCCATTGCTACTGGAGGTAGAAGAGGTCTAGGAGGGGCTGTGGTAAAAAGTGGAGGCCATGGAGAAGAGTGGAAGAGGTCAAAACAGGGGTTTTAGTAAAATGTCAGAAGGTGTTTGATGCTTGTTTGGTTAAGCAAATGAACTCCATTTGGCAGGAGACTCCACAGGGTGAAATTGCACATATAATTAGGGCCTTACACCCATTTTGAGCTTATTTGGGCAAAGTTCACAATGTAACTTTTGTAAACCCTAGAAATTAGCAGAAATGGACTTGTGTAGATCTAGTTGAGAAAATCATTTCTCCTTGATGCACCACTTGGTGTAGTGGCCTCATTTGGTCATGTGAACATGCTCACAAAAGTTGGGGTCAAGGAGAAAAAGTTGGCAGTACAAACTTGTTCAAATTTGATTCTGGTCAGAGAGGGTTTTGGGGTACTTTGATCCAGATAAAATTCTCTCCAACTTGTCATTTGGTGTAGATTCATTATTACACCATTTGAGAATGTGCACCAAGTTTGAGAGCATTTGGACATGTTTGACAGTGCAAAGCTGTTCAAACTTGAAAAAGGATAGAAGTGGTTTTGAGAGGGTTTCATGGGGTTATACTATTCTCCATGACATGGTACTTGGCAAGATCATCAAAAATGTCATATGTGACATGTTAGAATTTTCTTGGATTTTTATGAAAATATTTCCTGTAGAAATATTTCAAATCCTTGAAATGAGCAGAAATGGTTTTGGGAGGTTTTGTCCAATATTTTGATCATGACCATGTGTTGAAACTCATATATATGGAAAATATATGTCCATTGAGTCTCCCTAATTTTTCTAAAAAAAATTTAAAGCTTTAAAATAATTTTAACCTATTAAAGACCATTTCTGGCCTTAAGAAAAAGCCTTTAAATCAAATAGGAAAATAACTTTTAAAATTATATTTTTGTGGTTTCTGGGTATCCTATATCTAATAGGAGTCAAACATATTTTTGGAAAGATTTTTACTGCCCTGAATTAAGTACTTGCAGTACAAATCTTAATTCAGGGGTTTTTGGAAAACTAATTTTTGAAAATACTTTTTGGCCAAATTATTTTTGTAAGAAAATACTATATTGCTCTATACACATGGCATGATCATTGGTTCAAGAGTTTGGAGCAAGGAGATGAAGTATAGGAGTTGGAGGATTTATTTGATTTTTAGAGCACTTGCAAACAACAGACAAAATCCAAACAAGGCAAGGTCCAAAACACTCAAAAGTTTTTGTCAAACCACATTTTATCATGATTTATTTGCTTAAGTGTTGTGGCATGAAAATCAGGGTGTGACATTAGCTCTACTGTACATATTTCTATATTTGAGCGCTCGTCGGTCGCACACGACCTCATTTTGCCAAGCGTGTGTGCCAGCAGGGCATATCCCCGATGGTTTCTAGGTCATGTGGGAAGGACCCCCCTATCGCCGTCACTCACTAGGCGACGGTTCCAAATGCCGTCGTGGAAAGGGGTTAAAAACCGTTTGCATAGCACCTCGCTGTACTAGTGTTACTAAGTGGGCAGAAGCTATTCCAACCAGTAGTGCTGATCACAACACCTTTATTGAAATGCTTAAGGAAGTTATTTTCCCAAGGTTTGGAGTCCCTAGATATTTAATGAATGGTGGTGGGTCACACTTTATTCATGGTGCTTTCCGTAAAATGCTTGCTAAGTATGATGTTAACCATAGAATTGCATCACCTTATCATCCTCAGTCTAGTGGTCAAGTTGAACTTATCAATAGAGAAATAAAATTAATCTTGCAAAAGACTGTCAATAGGTCCTAGAAGAATTGGTCTAAGAAATTAGATGATGCACTTTGGGCTTATAGAACAGCATATAAAAATCCTATGGGTATGTCTCCTTATAAAATGGTTTATGGAAAAGCTTGTCATTTGCCTCTTGAGTTAGAACATAAAGCATATTGGGCAATCAAACTCAACTATGATTTCAAACTTGTCGGTGAAAAGAGGTTATTTGATATTAGTTCATTAGATGAATGGAGAACCCAAGCTTATGAAAATGTCAAGTTATTTCAAGAAAAAGATACAAGATGACATGATAAAAGAATCCAAAAGCGTCAGTTTAAAGTTGGAGAATATGTTCTTTTGTACAACTATCATTTCAGATTCTTCACAGGGAAACTTCTCTCCAAATGGGAAGGACCCTATGTTATCAAGGAGGTTTATCGGTCTCGAGCTATCAAAATAAATAATGCCGAAGGTTGTTAATGGGCAACGAATAAAACATTATATCTCAGGTAAGCCCATTAATGTTGAAAGTAATATTATCCAAACCTTGACACCGGACGAACACATAAAAGAGTCCTTCCGGAACACTCCAGAATCGTGAAAATAAGGAGGTACATGATATGGTAAGTAAACGGACTCCGAAAAATCCGCAAAAATATTTTTTGTAAGTTTTGGAATATAACAAAAATTATGAAAATGAGAAACAATAAGGAAGCGTACCTGATACGTCTCCAATGTATCTATAATTTATGAAGTATTCACGCCATGTTTACAACAATTTTATATGGTTTTGGTATGATTTGCATGGAACTAACCCGGATTGACACTGTTTTTAGCAGAACTACCGTGGTGTTGTTTTTTTGTGCAGAAATGAAAGTTCTCCAAATGAGCTGAAACTTTTTGATGATTTTTTGGGAACAAAAGAGACCCTCGAAGCTTCATTGGAGGGCTAGAAGAGCCACGAGGAGGGCACAACCCACCAGGGCGCGCCTGGTGCACCAGACTCACCCCGGTTGGTTGTGCTCACCTTGAGGCCCATCTTCGTGTGAAACCGATGCCAAAAATCCTATAAATAGAGGAACCATCAGAAGTAAACCTAGATCAGAAGTTGCGCCGCCGCAAGGCTCTGTAGCCACCGAAAACCAATCTAGACCCCGTTCTGGCACCCTGCAGGAGGGGGGAATCATCACCGGTGGCCATTTCCCCCATCTCGGTGGCCACCACGATGAGGAGGGAGTAGTCCATCCTCGGGGCTGAGGGTTTGTACCAGTAGCTGTGTTTAATCTCTCTCTCTCTCTCTCTCGTGTTATTGAGATGTCACGATCTTGATTTATCGCAGGCTTTGTTAATATAGTCGGATCATATGGTGTTTCCCCCTCTCTATCTTGTTGTGGTGAATTGAGTTTTTCCCTTTGAGATTTCGTTGTTATCGGATTTAATACTTTTATGGATTTGAGAGCACTTGATATATGTCTTGCATATGAATACTCATGATGACAATGGGGTATCATATTGATTTACTTGATATGTGTTTTGGCATTCAACTCGTGGATTCCCGCAGTGACATTGGGGTAATCTACGCATAGGGGTTGATGCACGTTCTTGTCTTTGTTTCTCCAGTAGAAATCTTGGGGCACTCTTTGAAGTTCTTTGTGTTGGATTGAGTATTACGAATATGAAATTACTTGGTGTTATTTTAGTACGAACTCTAGGATAGATCGATCGGAAAGAATAGCTTTGAGGTGGTTTCGTATCCTACAAACGTTTTCTTCGTATGTTCTCCACTAGATAGGAACTTTGGAGTGATTCTTCGTTGCACGTTGAGGGGCGGTTATATTATCCAATTATATTAGCATTTTTGAGAGATTGCACTAGCGAAAGTATGGACCCTAGGACTCATTTTCAAGCATTGCAATGCCATTTTTGTTTCCGCTTACTATTTGCTACCTTGCTATTTTTAGTTATTCAGATTATAAAAATATATTTCTACCATCAATATTACACTTGTATCACCATCTCTTCGCCAAACTAGTGCACCTATACAATTTACCATTGTATTTGGTGTGTTGGGGACACAAGAGACTCTTTGTTATTTGGTTGTAGGGTCATTTGAGAGAGACCATCTTCGTACTACACCTCCCATGAATTGATAAACCTTAGGTCATCCACTTGAGGGAAAATTGCTACTGACCTACAAAACTCTGTGCTTGGAGGCCCAACACGAGTCTACAAGAATAAAGTTGCGTAGTAGACATCAAGCTCTTTTCTGGCGCCGTTGTCGGGGAGGTTAGGTAAGCGGCACTCACATCCCGTCAATGAAGCTCTTTTCTGGCGTTGTTGCCAGGGAGGTGAGTGCTTGAGGGTATATCTTTAGATCTTGCAATTTAATCTTTTAGTTTCTTGTTTTATCACTAGTTTGGTTTATAAAAGAAAACTACATAAAAATGGAATTCAGGTTGTAGCATATTATTGATCATCTTTATAATATCTTTCTTGAAAATGATGGTTCGGAAAATTGTGCTCAATTGTTAGAAGAAGAAGTCAATATAATGTTTGGCACAAAATATTTGAATGATGAGCATGATTGCAATATTGCTAGTATGAATTCTTTGAATATCCATGATGATAATGATATGCAAAGCCATAAGCTTGGGGATGCTATGTTTGATGAAGATGATATTTTTAGTCCCCCAATTTTTGATGAGAAAATTTATTATGATGATTGCAAACCTCCTATTTATGATGATTATATTGATGAAAGTGGATTCAGAGAGGTCATGACTTTATTTAATGATGAACCCACTTTTTTGGAAGATGTTGCAATTGATTATGACAACAAATTTGCTATCTATGATGATTATGGTGATGACATGTATGCTATATTGAATAATAATAACCATGAAAATTGTCATCATGATTTCAATTTTCAATCCCATTGGAGTTATTTTGTTGAGTTTGCTCCCACTACTATTGATGAGAATAAATTTGCTTATGTGGAGAGTAATAAAACTTCTATGATTATGCATCATGAAAAGAGTGCCTTATGTGATGGTTATATTGTTTAATTTTTTCATGATTCCACTGAAAATTATTATGAGGGAGGAACTTATGCTTGTAGGAATTGCAATAATATCAAGTTTCATCTCTATGTGTTGAAAGTCTTGAAGTTATGCTTGTTTTGCCTTCCTATGCTAGTTGATTCTTGTTCCCTTAAGTTGTTTTCTCACAAAATCCCTGTGCATAGGAAGTGAGTTAGGCTTAAATGTGCTTGTAATGTGATTCATGATGCTCTTTTTCATGTTTCAATTCTTACATTTTATGCAAGCATCATTAAAATCATCATGCCTAGCTAAAAGGCATTAAAAAAGTGCTTGTTGGGAGATAAACCAACAATTTTACCTACTGTTTTTGTGTGTTCACATGATTAGGCTACTATAGTAATCATGTTTTATTGCTTTTGTTTCAATAAAGTGCCAAGTAAGACCTTTGGGATGGCTTACGGTGATAGTTGATTTGATTTTGCTGAAAAACAGAATATTTTGCGCTCAGGAAAACAATTCTCATTTTTTACAGAAGCATCATAAAATGCTAATTATTTTTGCAGAAAATTAATAGACAAATTTCCCAGGTTTTCCTATTTTTTCAGAATTTTTGGAGTAGCATAAATATGGTTGGAGTACATATTACTACAGACTGTTCTGTTTTTGACATATTCTGTTTTCAATGCATACTTTGCTGGTTTTCTAGTTTCTATGGCTTATATTGCTCAATATAAATTGTAGAAATGTTATGCTACAGTAGGCATTGTGTGGAAACAATTATGAATCTTGTCTTTGATAGTACCAAATTGAAACGGTTTGCTCTTTATCATACTAACCTATCTCAAGAAGTTTCGTTAAGTTTAGTGTGATTAAAGTTTTCAAGTTTCGGGTGAGATATCGATATGTGATGTGTCCATTAGTGGCAAAGCTATTGTTTCACGTACGGAAATATTTCAAGCTATTTCATATGCTACAAAAAAGGAAAGAGACTTGGACCATGGTGCTTCAACACCACAAGAAGAGATCAGACCAACTTTCAGAACTCCCCCGAACAGGTTGTGTTTTGATCTTGCAAGAAATAAGCAAGCAATTAGCTACGTGATGTGTTTTTCCTTCCATAGTGCGAACGCTAGCTACATGCATGGCATCTTTCTTAGGCAGGTCTACAACTAGTACTAGTTACATGTCATGTTCTAAGTCTAATTCGTTTGCTATGTGATCAAGGTGGCCGGATAATTAGTTAGGATAATATCTTCTTAGTTGAACGAAGAGTCTGTATCAGATTTCTTACCTGTTTGCTTGTGAGTTGGTTTGAAACGACTTGGTGTGTCACCTATAAAACGGGCTGGCTTCGTCCATTGTACGCATGCTATTTTTTAGAGTTTAGACAATATTGTGTATCGATATTAAGCGATCCTCTTTGGGTGTCGTTCGTATTTATTTTGTGTGAATTTTCTATCCGAAAATTGCACTTGGTTCGAGGTCCGTCGTCACCGACGGGTTGCGGGCTGGTTACGTCTACTACGGCGGGAGGTTTCTCGTGTGTCGAGGGATTATCCGTTGGTGGTCGTCACCCCATCTTCAGGTTATGTGTACTCTTCACGTAATTGGGAGATTTTATCGTGAATCTTGAAGGAGTTCGTTGCATCGTAAAAGATCGGGCCGAATCAGTGGCACATCTGAGGTCTTGCCTCATCAGTTGGTATCAGTTTACTAGGTTTATTACGGTGCAAATTTTCTCTTTAATTTCTTCATACAGATTCTAAAACTGCGATGAGGATGGAGTATTATTTTGATGGTGAGATGTCCCAATGTGAGAAGGATCCGTCACGAGCCCTTTCATGGTTTCAAATCTACACAAGAGTGAAGGTTGGGCCAACTACCTATGCTGCAATGTTTGATCGTTCTTCAGAAATAAATTTGGTGAGTCAAACCTTGGTTGATGCATTGAAGCTAGCAGTAATAGAGCATCCAGACCCATATAAGCTCAGATGGCAGGGAAAATTTGTGACAATAAAACATCAAGTAGAGGTGACTTTTGGATTTTGTGAATTTACCAATTCAGTTTTCTATGATGTTCTTCCATATCATATGTATATGTGTAGCTTGATACTTGGTAAATCTTGGACAAAACAGAAGAAGCTACAGATTGATAAATCTGGCTATTTTTCTTGGAGGAAATTTCAGATACTTTGTAATGGTCGATGGATTTGTTTTGAAGCATACTCTTCTGAACAATATTTGGAGGATCGTAAGAGATGAGACCATGCACATGCTAAAATTGATGCAAAGAATCAAGAAGAGAAGATCTTTCTTGAGAAGAAAAAGGTTGAGGATAGTTTCCTTGGAGATAATAATATTTCTTCACATGAGAAGAACAAAGAAAAACTAACAGTACCAACGAGTGGGTTGAATGTGCAACTTAAGAAGGTGCATGATGGAGATGAATTGATAGTAGACAGAGGTCAGCGCATGAGTTTATTTCAAACTCAGTGTGACATTAAGGGTGTGGCATGCAAGTTAATTATTGATGGAGGTAGTTACACTAATGGCATTAGCAACACGTTAGTGTAGAAGCTTGGTTTGTCCGCATGGCGATATGATAAACCATATATTTAGAGTGGTTGAACAATTGTGGGAAGCTCAAGTTACACATAAAGTACGTGTACCATTTTCAGTTGGACAGTATGTCGATGAGGTGGAATGTGATGTTTTGCCGTTGGAAGTTTGCGGTTTACTACCAGGTCAACCTTGGCAGTATGAACGTAGTGTGCAGCATGCTGGAAGTACCAACACATACACTTTTATTCATAATGGTGCACAAAGGACACTTAAATCAATGAATGAAAAATTAATCCACTCAGATGTGGTATTGACAGTGCGCAAGGAGAGGGCTCCCAAGAAAAACATGAAACCGAAGACGGTTTCTCTTAAAGTGAAGGGAGATGATATTCTTTTAGTAAAGAAAACGGCCCCTAAAGCTATCATGAAGCCGAGGACGGCTTCGTTTCAAGAGGGAGAGGATTATGTGGCCATTAGTGGCAAAGCTATTGTTTCACGTACGGACATATTTCAAGCTATTTCATATGCTACAAAAAAGGAAAGAGACTTGGACCATGGTGCTTCAACACCACAAGAAGAGATCAAACCAACTTTCAGAACTCCCCCGAACAGGTTGTGTTTTGATCTATGGCAAGAAATAAGCAAGCAACTAGCTACGTGATGTGTTTTTCCTTCCATAGTGCGAACGCTAGCTACATGCATGGCATCTTTCTTAGGCAGGTCTACAACTAGTACTAGTTACGTGTCATGTTCTAAGTCTAATTCGGTTGATATGTGATCAAGGTGGCCGGATAATTAGTTAGGAAAATATCTTCTTAGTTGAATGAAGAGTCCATATCATATTTCTTACCTGTTTGCTTGTGAGTCGGTTTGAAATGACCTGGTGTGTCACCTATAAAACGGGCTGGCTTCATCCATTGTATGCAGGCTATTTTTTAGAGTTTAGACAATATTGTGTATCGATATTAAGCGACCCTCTTTGGGTGTCGTTCATATTTATTTTGCGTGAATTTTCTATCCGAAAATTGCACTTGGTTCGAGGTCCGTCGTCACTGATGGGTTGCGGGCTGGTTACATCTACTACGGCGCGAGGTTTCTCGTGTGTCGAGGGATTATCCGTTGGTGGTCGTCACCCCATCTTTAGGTTACGTGTCATGTTCACGTAATTGGGAGATTTTATCGTGAATCTTGGAGGAGTTCGTTGCATCGTAAAAGATCGGACCGAATCAGTGGCACATCCGAGGTCTTCCCTCATCAATATGAGGGGAATAAGGAGTAACAAGACCCTAAGCTTGGGGATGCCCATGGTACCCCAAGTTAATATCCAAGGAAGATCCAAGCAACTAAGCTTGGGCATGCCTCGGGAGGCATCCCCTCTTTCGTCTCCAACATTATCGGTAACCTCACTCGGAGCTATGTTTTCATTCATCACATGATATGTGTTTTACTTGGAGCGTCATTTTCTTTTGCTAGGATCTTCTGGATGTTATTTAGAATAATGTTTTGCATCTTTTATTTCAATAAAAGTGGCAATGATAGCCTTTGCCATGCTTATTTTTCAAGTGTACATGTTGCTGTTTGAAAACAGAAACTTTACCGCTGTTGCAAAAATTCCCTAGAAAAGTCAGAATGCGAAAAAATGTTGAAATTTTTGCAAAATGAGATCTAATAAATTTTCTACAGTGTGGCAAATTTTCATAACTTTTCGAATTAAGGAAATATTGATACTCTTGCATTCTTTACAGATTGTACTGTTTTCGCAGATTGCTGTTATGTTTGCATATGTTTGCTTGTTTAGTGATTCTATTTGAGGATATGAGTATTAAATATGCAGAGGCATTTAGTGTGCAATGTTTAATAATAATTTTAGTAATTTGCTATAGTAGAGAATGATAAGGTTTTTGCATTGGTTTATACTAACTTATCTCAGGAGTCCTTGTTGAGTTTTGTGTGGATGAAGCTTTTGAGATTTAGGAAAACTGTGATATGAGAAGAATTAAGATTAGGGATGCCCAAGGCATCCCAAGATAATATTTCAATAAGTTTCAAGCATCTAATCTTGGGGATGCCCTGGTAGGCATCCCACATTTCTTCTTCAACAATTATCGGTTAGTATGGGTTGAGCCTAAGTTTTTGCTTCTTCACATGATGTGTGCTATTCTTGGAATGTCATTTTATTTTATTTTGCTTGCTGTTTTAATAAAATGCTTAGATCTAAAAGTTTTTGAATAAGAGAGAGTCCTCAAATAGCTACCTATTTACTTAACTACTCGCTTGATCTTCACTTATATCTTTTTTGGAGTAGCTCGTCATTTACTCTTGTGCTTCACTTATATCCTACGAGTAAATTGTTGAATAAATTGAATATCATGAAGTTGAAATTATATCATGCCTAGTGGTAGCTTCACATTGGGTTTAGAAAGTGAATCTTTTGAGGCATGACAATCACAATATTGGTCATACAAGCAATTCACGAATAATTAGTATAAGGAAGAGAACTTTTCACATGCAAATACACTATTATGGAAATCTTTTATGATTGTGAGCCCCCATCAAAATATTATATGCCAAAATTGTTGAAGTTGGACAAGGAAGACAACATAATGGTTTATGTTTGTTCATATTCACATAGAAGTTATATTGTCATAGATCCTTCAACATGTGGTGCTTGCCCCCCATCCTTGCTAGCCAAAAATTCCGCACCAAGTAGATACTACTTGTGCATCCAAAAACCCTTAAACCCAAATCCTATTTTCAAGATTCCACCATACCTACCTAATGATTGAGCAAGATCCTTGCTTGAGTTTATCCCTCTACATCATGTCATCTTACCTAATGCGTTACTCTGTTCTTATGAACTTAATACTCTCGATGCATGTTGGACAGCGGTCGATGTGCGGAGTAATAGTAGTAGATGCAGGCAGGAGTCGGTCTACTTGTCACGGATGTGATGCCTATATACATGATCATGCCTAGATATTCTTATAATTATTCACTTTTCTATGAATTGATCGACAGTAATTTGTTCACCCACCGTAATACTTATGCTATCTTGAGAGAAGCCACTAGTGAAACCTATGGCCCCCGGGTCTATTCTCCATTATATTAATCTCCTGTCAACAAGTTATTTCTAGCATTGTTTATTTTGCAATCTTTACTTTTAATCTTTATCATAAAAATACCAAAAATATTATCTTATCATCTCTATCAGATCTCACTTTTCCAAGTGGCCGTGAAGGGATTGACAACCCCTTTATCACCTTGGTTGCAAGGTTCTTATTAGTTTGTGTAAGTACGAGGGACTTGCGTGTGGCCTCCTACTGAATTGATACCTTGGTTCTAAAAAATTGAGGGAAATACTTACGCTACTTTGCTGCATCACCCTTTCCTCTTCAAGGGAAAAACCAACGCATTCTCAAGAGGTAGCAAAGGGCTGCACAAGCTCTCGCCCATGTGGGAGGGCCCGTTTAGGATCGCCCATGTCTCCAGGCCTGGCGCCGCGTGCCTGGAGACACAGGACGGGATCCCCATCCAGAACGCCTGGAACATCCAGCACCTCCGGAGGTTCTACCCATGAAGCAAGGCCCATCGCCTGTGAAGCAAGGCCCCGTGCCTATGAAGATCTCCGCTCATGACACTCTCACGTAATAATGAGTGGGGCTGTACACGCCCCGTAGTCTCAGGAGTGCCGCCCTTGGTCCTTGGGGGCTCCCTCCCATGTCTTAGTGGCAGCACTTAGCTCCGCGCTGGTGAGAAGACAAGAAGACTAGACTAGGTGCCCGATGCGGCTTTTCATTTGCTTTCCGTAGTTGGCTTGCTCCTCTTTAATGAAAATTTGCTTTCTAGTGTTCCTTGCCAGCTTGGTTCCATCACCTTTTGCCTCCTTTTTCTTCCCTCGGTTCCTCGTTTTGGCCCATACTCTCCCTCGCATGCCTCGCGAGGGGGCTAGACAGGTGCCCTCCTGAGTGTTTTTCCTATTCTTTGCGAGGCACCCTCGCCTGAGCCCGCAAGCTGTCACACCTCTCTCAATCTGTGCCCCTCGGGTACCATGATACGAAGCACTGAGTCATGGCCGGCGGCGCCTACGACCAGGATTCGGAAGAATAAGAGTTTCCTATCAAATTTTTGCAGTTTCCAGACGCCTTCCGAGCAAAGGAGGCCTCGCCAGGCATTGGGGAATGCGCGCCTCGCGATGCGGAAACTACTTCAGGCACATCAAGCTAAGTTATCTCTACACGCCCACATAAAACATTGGTACCACAACACGACGTAGGGACGATAAACATAACATAGCAACTCGGAAATAATGGTTCATTACACGCCCCTGCAGGGCCCATACTTGTTTATTCTTAAATGCAGGAAGGAAAGAACAAAACAAAAGTGGCGCGTGCCCCCATAGCCTCTTGCGAGGACGAACCCATGGCGTCCCCCCGAGCTCAGCCAGACCCCTCCTCGCGCTTCACTGGAGCGCGGCGACGAGATGACCCGCTGCCACCCTCGAAACGGGCGCGGCGGCTGGTCATAGCCGCCGCTGCTGGAGTTGTCGCTGGAGGAGGAGCCGCCGTAGCTGGACGAGTTGCGGCCAGCGCCGAGGACGAAGCCACCTTCCTCCTTGTTACGACCATCGCCAAGGCCGAGCACCTCGTCACCTTCGTTGTCCTCGGGGCAGCACCTGACGCGGCGACCATCTTCCCCAAATACCCTCACAAAGAGGGTCGCCTCGCCGTCGTACTTGAAGTGGAGGGCACACCGCCTACCCAGTCCCGAGCGCAGGCGAACGTCTGCCAGCCGCGGGCCAGGGCCGCGTTGCCCGCGGTGGAGACTTCCACCATGACCCACGAAGCCCTACTGCAGCAACCATCCTCCTGAAGCCAGAGACCGCTGATGACCCACAAGTATAGGGGATCTATCGTATTCCTTTCGATAAGTAAGAGTGTCGAACCCAACGAGGAGCAGAAGGAAATGATAAGCGGTTTTCAGCAAGGTATTCTCTGCAAGCACTGAAATTGTAGGTGACAAATAGTTTTGTGATAAGATAATTTGTAATGAGCAACAAGTAACAAAAGTAAATAAAGTGCAGCAAGGTGGCCCAATCCTTTTTGTAGCAAAGGACAAGCCTGGACAATTCTTATATAGAGAAAAGCGCTCCCGAGGACACATGGGAATTATCGTCAAGCTAGTTTTCATCATGTTCATATGATTCGCATTCGGTACTTTGATAATTTGGTATGTGGGTGGACCGGTGCTTGGGTACTGCCCTTACTTGGACAAGCATCCCACTTATGATTAACCTCTATTGCAAGCATCCGCAACTACAACAAAAGTATTAAGGTAAACCTAACCATAGCATGAAACATATGTGTCGTGGGTTTGTCACGGCAGATGTCCTCGTGAAAGGACTTAGTCATGGAGCCATCGCTACGGGTTAGCTTAAAGGGGTTAAACCGGATAAGGGACACGAGGGGTTTTTATACTAGTTCGGCCCCTTCAATGAAGGTAAAAGCCTATGTTTAGTTGTGTTGGTATTGCTAGGGTTTCGATGACCAGGGAGCGAATCCGCTTTGCCTGGCTCTCGAGTTGTTGTCTGTTGTCCCTAAACCGTTGCCGGGTCATCCCTTTATGTACATAGGTTGATGCCCACCGGTTTATAGAGTCCCGAGGCCGGATCATAAACGTGTCTGTCTCGGTCTCTGTTCCTTCTAACTTACAATACAGGTTACATGAAAGAGTCGGTTTACATCTACATGCCTTAATCCGCATTTAGGCCTTGGGCCTTCGTAAAGCGCCACCATCCTTACGTATTTATGGGCTTCTGATCTTCTTGGAGTTAACCCGGCTACTCGTGGCTGGTTTATGTCCAGTAGTAATATCCCGAACATTAGGCCCCAGATTGATTTGAACTTGTTCATGTCAATCTTCAACACTTAGAAAAATTCCCCTAGTGATATCCCTTTTTGGTTTTACACCGATCAAGAGGTGTAGCTAAGGTGTGAAGACAACCAAGCCCCCTAGTGACTTCCTTTATATCTGTGTGGCCTTATGGGTCGGGTTGATAAAACTCCGCTTTGTCAGTAGAAGCTCTTGTGGGACCACACATGATGTAAAAAAGAACAGAGACCCTGCTTTAGCCGAGGCTTTGGTTTATTATATAATATATACATTGTCACAAGTATGTACATAAGAAGAGCCTGTGGCTCAAGTATAGTAAGTCCGAAGAAGAGCTATATTCCACGACCGCTTGGTCTCCTCCTCCGATTTACGTGATTCTTTGTGCTCTCGAACATCAATGAGGTAGTATGACCTGTTGTGCAGATTTTTGCTGACCATAAAAGGTCCTTCCCAAGGTGGGGATAACTTGTGCATATCAGTCTGATCCTAGATGAGCCGGAGCACCAGATCGCCTTCTTGAGAAGTTCTGGTCTTAACCCGGCAGCTGTGATAATGTCGGAGATCTTGTTGATAAATCACCGAACATGCTGCCGCTAAATCACGCTCCTCATCTAACAGGTCCAGTGAGTCCTGACGTGCTTTCTCATTCTCAGCTTCAACATAAGCCGACACACGGGGTGAGTCATAACGGATGTCACTAGGGAGAACCGCCTCCGCTCCGTAAACCATGAAGAAAGGCGTGTAACCCGTAGATCTGTTAGGTGTGGTGTTGATACTCCACAACACAGAAGGTAACTCCTCCACCCAACAACCCGGTGTCCGCTTTAAAGGAACCATAAGCCGGGGTTTGATACCTCTCAAAATTCCTTGATTTGCCCTCTCTGCTTGACCATTAGACTGGGGGTGAGCCAGTGACGCTACATCAAGCTGGATGTGCTCAGATTGGCAAAATTCCTCCATCTCATCCTTTGAAAAATTAGTACCATTATCAGTTATAATACTGTGTGGGAAACCAAACCGGAATATCACCATTTTGATGAATTGAACTGCCGTGGCTACATCACACTTACTGACTGGTTGTGCTTCCACCCACTTCGTAAACTTGTCAACTGCCACTAACATGTGGGTCTTTTTCTCCTTGGATCTCTTAAAGGGTCCAACCATATCGAGCCCCCAAGTTGCAAACGGCCAAGTGATTGGAATCATTCTCAACTCTCGAGCCGGAACATGAGCGCGACGTGCAAATTTTTGACAACCGTCACACCTTTTGACTAAATCCTCAGCATCAGCACGAGCTGTCAGCCAATAGAAGCCGTGACGAAAAGCCTTAGCCACCAAGGATTTTGAACCGGCGTGATGACCACAATCTCCTTCGTGGATTTCTCGCAAAATCTCACAACCCTCTTGAGGAGACACACAACGCCGAATTGCTCCTGTAACGTTGCAACGATGTAACTCCCCATTGATAATGGTCATTGACTTGGATCGCCTGATTATCTGCCGGGCCAAGGTTTCATCCTCCGGTAACTCGCCCTGGTTTATGTAAGCCAAGTACGGGACTATCCAATCCGGTATAACATGCAAAGCTACCACCAATTGGGACTCTGGGTCAGGAATAGCCAACTCCTCCTCTGTGGGTATCTTGACCGACGGATTATGCAGTACGTCGAGGAAGACATTAGCTGGAAGCGGTTTACGCTGAGAGCCTAGGCGACTTAAAGCGTCTGACGCTTCATTCTTTTGCTGGTCTATATGGTCAACTTGATAACCCTTGAAATGACCAGCCACTATGTCCACCTCTCATCGATATGCAGCCATGAGTGGGTCCTTAGAATCCCATGTGCCAGATACCTGTTGAGCCACTAGGTCCGAGTCACCGAAGCACTTAACCCGGCTTAAGTTCATCTCCTTATCCATCCAAAGATCGTGGAGTAAGACCTCACACTCAGCTACATTGTTAGTACAAGGGAACATTAACCGAAGAACATAACAAAACTTGTCACCTCATGGGGAAGTTAGTATGACTCCAGCCCCCGAGCCCTCCAATTGCCTGGATCCATCAAAGTGAATAGTCCAATAAGTGTTGTCTGGCTTTTCCTCTGGTGCCTGCAACTCTGTCCAATCATTGATGAAGTCCACAAGTGCTTGAGATTTAATCGCTGTGTGAGGTGTATACTTGAGTCCGTGAGGTCCAAGCTCAATAGCCCACTTGGCAATCCGGCCAGTTGCTTCTCTGTTTTGAATGATATCTCCCAGAGGGGCTGAACTCACCACTTTGATAGGATGACCCTGAAAATAATGCTTGAGCTTCCGGCTTGCCATAAACACCCCATACACCAGCTTCTGCCAATGCGGATACCTCTGCTTTGATTCGATAAGCACCTCACTGATATAATAAACCGGTCGTTGAACCGGATACTCCTTTCTAGCCTCCTTGCGTTCCACAACAATAGCCACACTGATAGCCCGGGCATTAGTAGCCACATATAGCAGTAAAGGCTCTTTATCGACCGGAGCCGCAAGGGCAGGCGGTTCAGCTAACTGCCTCTTCAAATCCTCAAACGCTTTATTAGCCGCATCACTCTAGACAAAGTCATCCGTTTTCTTTAGCATCTAATATAAAGGGATAGCTTTCTCCCCAAGACGACTGATAAACCGGCTCAAAGCCGTAATCCAGCCGGCTAAACGTTGAACGTCATTCATACACGCCGGTTTGGCCAGGGACGTGACTACTGAAATCTTTTCCGGATTAGCCTCAATGCCCCTGTTTGACACTAGAAAACCCAGGAGCTTGCCTGCTGGAACACCAAAGACACATTTGTATGGATTAAGCATCATCTTATAAACCCGGAGGTTGTCAAAAGTCTCCCTCAAGTCATCTATCAATGTTTCCTCCTTCCTGGATTTCACCACAATTTGTTTATGAAGACAATTCTGAACACAACGCTGATAAGTCGCCTGGGCACTCTTGAGCCCAAAGGGCATGGAGACATAGCAGAAGGCTCCAAAGGGAGTTATAAAAGCTGTCTTCTCCTGGTCTTTAACTGCCATTTTGATTTGATGATAACCAGAATAAGCATCCAGAAAACATAAACGGTCACAACCTGCTGTAGCATCAATAATCTGATCAATGCGAGGGAGGGCAAAGGGATCTGCTGGACAAGCTTTGTTCAAATCTGTGTAGTCCACACACATACGCCAAGTGTCGTTTTTCTTAAGAACCAGCATCGGATTAGCTAACCATTCAGGGTGAAAAACCTCCACGATAAACCCTGCAGCCAATAGCCGAGCTACCTCCTCACCAATAGCCTTACGCCTTTCTTCGTTGAAGCGGTGGAGAAACTGCCTGACCGGTTTAAATTTAGGATCTATATTAAGTGTGTGCTCAGCGAGTTCCCTCGGTACACCTGGCATGTCAGAAGGCTTCCATGCAAAGATGTCCCGGTTCTCATGGATGAACTCGATGAGCGCGCATTCCTATTTTCCTATTTGGGATCCAGGTTAGCGCTGATGCTGAACTGCTTGGATGAATCGCCAGGAACAAAATCAACCATCTTAGTGTCTATGGCCAATTTAAACTTCAACGCCGGATCGTGCTCTGTAGTTGGCTTTTTCAAAGAAGTCATGTCTGCCGGATCAACCTTGTCTTTATAAAACTTCAGCTCTTCTGTGGCACAAACCGACTTAGCGTAAACCGCATCACCTTCCTAACATTCCAAAGCAATCTTCCTGCTCCCATGTACTATGATGGTCCCCTTATGACCTGGCATCATAAGCTGCAGATAAACATAACAAGGCCTCACCATGAACTTGTCATAAGCCGGTCGCCCAAATAGGGCGTGATACGGACTCTTGATTTTCACCACCTCAAACGTCAATGTTTATGACCTTGAATCATGATCATCTCCAAAGGCCACCTCTAGGGCTATCTTGCCCACTGGATATGCAGACTTACCAGGCACCACACCATGGAAAACGGTGTTCGACGGTTTAAGATTCTTATCTGTCAGCCCCATACAGCGGAAGGTATCATAGTAAAGAATATTGATACTGATTCCCCCATCCATAAGCACCTTGGTGAACTTATACCCCCCAACTTGAGGTGCCACCACTAAGGCCAGATGACCCGGATTATCAACCCAAGGTGGGTGATCCTCTCTACTCCATACAATGGGATGCTCAGACCAGCACAGATACCGAGGCACCGCCATTTCAACAGAGTTTACTGCCCTCTTGTGAAGCTTCTGATCACATTTACACAAGCTAGTGGTAAAGACATGATACTGCCCACTATTCAACTGCTTCGGATTGCTCTGATAAGCCGACTGCTGCTGCTGATTCCCTGATGGTTATAACCTCCTTGATTACCCTGGTTCCCTTGATGGCCATGTCCGGTTTGATTGCCTTGGAATCCTAAAGCGGAGCTGCCACCTCTGTAACCCGGCCCATGAAAACCGCCTCCTGAACCGCCGGGCGGGCCGTTGTCATATTGAAACATGTTGGAAATCTTAAACTCCTGCATAATGAAACAATCCTTCCAAAGATGTGAAGCTGGCCTTTCCTTTGATCCGTGCTTTAGACAAGGCTGATTTAACAGGCGCTCCAGATTGGGGCCTGACCCTCCGCCCCTCTGGGGCTGTTTATCCTTACGACGTTGACCGTTGTCCTGCGCATTGGAGTTAGCCACAAAGTCCAAACTATTGTCTGCCTTGCGCTTACCGTTATTCCCATGACCTGCCGGATTGTGCTGCTGCCCCTTGGTATTGCCATTCTTTTTCCCTTTCCCCGGTATGTCATCCTCAGACTCAGGGTCTTTGGTACTATCTGAATCGGCGTATTTCACTAGCGCATCCATAAGGGTTGACATGTCATTGTAGTGACGTTTGAGCCTCCCTAGCTTCAATTTTAATGGCGTAAACCGGCAGTTGCCCTCCAACGTCAAAACAGCTGTATCCGCATTGATGTGGTCTGATGAATGCAAAATAGCTGAGACTCGCTTTACCCAATGCGTCGTAGACTCCCCCTCCTCTTGAACACAAGCGGCTAGGTCCACAATTGACATAGGCTGCTTACATGTATCTTTGAAATTTTGGATAAACCGGTGTTTTAACTCAGCCCATGACCCGACAGAGTTAGCTGGTAAGCTCTTTAACCAAGTTCGAGTTGTCCCCTCCAACATCATGGTGAAGTATTTAGCACATACTTCTTCATCCACGTCTAGCATCTCCATCACCATCTCATAACTCTCCACCCATGACTCCGGTTGCAAATCGACGGTGTAATTGGGCACCTTAAGAGGTCCCTTAAAGTCCTTGGGCAGTCATACATTACGCAAAGCGTGGGTAAGACACGGCACCCCTAAAGAACTGAAGACCACGTCGGGCTCCATTGAGGTGGTAGGGCGAACCGGAGTAGGTTGACGAGCAGCGTTTAGAGCTGCTAACTCGGCTTCTCGACGTGCACTGCCATGATCCACCACATCCTGCGCATTAGCACCACCACCTGTCGGGTTGTGTCCTCGCGGCGAGTTACGGTGACGTGCACTGCTTGACACGGCCGGTTCATCGTCAACGTGCCTGCTGTAGCTCTGACTCGGATGGGGGGTGGAATGAATCCTCTCGCGACTATGCGAATAAGCCTGCTGCTGGTTTAAAGCTATTTGAAGGAGCTCTCTGGCCTGTCGTGTCTCAATCACCACAGATGACTCGCCATCAGTTGGGAGGGCTGCCAGTCGTGAAGCGGCGGCCACAATGTTATCCAATGGGTTGGAGTAGTGCCCCTGGGGCGTCGAGACATACTACGGCACAACATTGTTCTGACGAGGCGGGTTCATCGCGCGCGGCTGAACCGGTGCTCCTGTTCCCGGTGCCTCCGTCCGGTTTACCACTGGCTAGTTACTGGTTCCGGCTCCTGGCGTGTTGAAGAGATTTCTTGGCTCATAACCTGGTGGGAGGTGCGACCGGTATCTCCTCCTCATGACCTCATCTGAGGCACTCTAATCCAGCCTAAGCCGGTAGGCCTGATCTTCCAACTCGGCCCGTTCTGTAGCCATACTGGCCTTCTCTGCTGCCAGGTCCGCTTTAGCCTGAGTTATCTGATCCTTCACCTTTGCAATCTCCGCATTGTGCTGATCTCGGGCTGCGACGTCCACTTCTGCTGCCATCAATGTTGCCAAAGCGTCGAACAAATCAGACAAAACTTGAGCCGGAGGCGGCGCAGAGCCCCCTGCTCCCACTAGCGTTGCTGTTGCTGAATCGGAGAGCATTGCCGCAGCGGTAGAAGAGTGTTGCACTGGTTGTGTACCGGCCATGAAGACAGCGACCCAGTTTGGCAGATCGAGGGGGTCCGGAATACTATTGCCATCGGAACCTCCTCTAATCTGGCCGTCCTGCAACTGATACAGCGACTCGGTCTCTCCGGTTGAAGACTCGTCATCAGAACAGACAACGGTTTCTCCATCAGATGCCGGTCCATCCTCATGTTCCGCTCCATGGATGACACCAACAAAAACATGCCTTGGTGCGGGCTGAACCGGGGTAGGGCTTGCACGCTGAGCCATCTCGATGATGTCGGTGCAGGTGTCCGGCTCAGGGCCCGGTTCGCCGATCTTGCCGATGAAGACGTGAATTCCGCCAAAGGGGACCCGGTACCCGTATTCAACTGAACCGGCCTCGGGACCCCATCCTGCGTCGTTGATGTACAGCTTGCCGCGACGACTCTTCGTCATCTGGCCCACAGCGTATCCCTTGAGTCCTTTGAAGTTGCCCTTCAAGAACTCGAAACCATCATGCGACAGCCCCACGGTGGGCGCCAACTGTTGTGGGTTTGTCATGGCAGATGTCCTCGTGAAAGGACTTAGTCGTGGAGCCATCGCTACGTGTTAGCTTAAAGGGGTTAAACCGGGTAAGGGACACGAGGGGTTTTTATACTAGTTCGGCCACTTCAATGAAGGTAAAAGCCTACGTCTAGTTGTGTTGGTATTGCTAGGGTTTCGATGATCAGGGAGCGAATCCGCTCGGCCTCGCTCTCGGATTGTTCTCTGTTGTCCCTAAACCGCTGCCGGGTCGTCCCTTTATATACATAGGTTGACGCCCGCCAGTTTACAGAGTCCCGAGGCCGGATCATAAATGTGTCTGGCTCGGTATCTGTTCCTTCTAACTTACAATACACGTTACATGAAAGAGTCGGTTTACATCTACAGGCCTTAACCCGCCTTTAGACCTTGGGTGCCACCATCCTTACCTCTTTATGAGATCCTGATCTTCTTGGAGTTAACCCGGCTACTCCTGGCCGGTTTACGTCCAGTAGTAATATCCCCAACAATATGGATCCAAATCATCCCCTTGCGAAGCAACACATAAACTAGGTTTTAAGCTTCTGTCACTCTAGCAACCCATCATCTACTTATTACTTCCCAATGCCTTCCTCTAGGCCCAAATAATGGTGAAGTGTCATGTAGTCGACGTTCACATAACACCACTAGAGGAGAGACAACATACGCCTCATCAAAATATCGAACGAATACCAAATTCACATGACTACTAATAGCAAGACTTCTCCCATGACCTCGGGAACAAACGTAACTACTCACAAAGCATATTCATGTTCATAATCAGAGGAGTATTAATATGCATATAGGATCTGAACATATGATATGCCAAGGTTCCGCCTCGTGGCGGCGGAGTCTCATCTCGAAAGCTGGCTTATGATTTTTTTCCTCATCGAAAGACTCCATATAGCAGAAGATGGGCATCGGAAGGCCACCAGGGGGGCCACGAGGCAGGGGGCGTGCCCAGGGGATAGGGCGCGCCCCCACCTTCGCGGGCAGGGTGTGGCCCCCCTCCGGAACTTCTTGCGCTCAGTACTTTTTATATATTCTAAAAATGACTTCCATGAAGTTTCAGGACTTTTGGAGCTGTGCAGAATAGGTCTATAATATTTGCTCCTTTTCCAGCCCAGAATCCCAGCTGCCGGCATTCTCCCTCTTTATGTAAACCTTGTAAAATAAGAGAGAATAGGCATAAGTATTGTGACATAATGTGTAATAACAGCCCATAATGCAATAAATATCGATATAAAAGCATGATGCAAAATGGACTTATCAACCGCCTGGACCTGTGGACGGCAGTTCGCCGACAAAGAACCACGGGAGCTCAAGAAAGGTGCCAGCCGGGTTCTCCGACCACACAATGAACTTCGGCATCACCTCCGCCGAATGGAAGCGTGGACGAGGAGGTTGCGCAACCACGGTGCACCTCACTTCATCAACGGGACTGCCACGCCATGGCGACTCCTGCCACGCGGGGAAACGCCGTCGCTGCCGCGAGGGGCCACGGCAGGGGTCGCGACGTGCTTCCGCGGGTGACCACGCCCCCTCTTGGGTGGTGGTGAGCCGGGCCCCTCCTGGCGGGCCTTCCCCTTCTCCGCGGCCAAGAACCTCTTCGTCGGCGCCATGAGTGTTGCTGCTGGCAAAGAAGCGAGGAAGAAGAAGCAGAAGCAGAAGGTGCGAAGGAAGTGATGGGTGACGGGGGCTCCGCTCCCCCTTCCCATTTATAGCCAAGGGGAGGCCAACCGCCGGCCTCCATGATCTAAGGTAATGATGACCTTTTTCTGCATGCAGCAAGGACCCGTCAAGTCGGGCAGTTGCCAAGGCAGCATGGGGAAGCGGAGACTCCCACGACATATCCACCGGCACGTGTCAACCGAGGCCGCAGGCTGTTAGGGCCGGCAGCGCTCCACACTTGCCCCTTGGCTTCGCCTCGAAGCCAAGTATGAATGCGCCTTGGGCCCGGGGGCTACTGTCGGCGTTCTGGGAATGGGGTCCCTGATACGACTCCAACGTATCTATAATTTTTGATTGTTCCATGCTATTATATTATCAATCTTGGATGTTTTATATGCATATATATGCTATTTTATATTATTTTTGGGACTAACCTATTAACCTAGAGCCCAGTGCCAGTTTCTGTTTTTTTCCCCTTGTTTTAGAGTATCACAGAAAAGGAAAATCAAATGGAGTCCAATTGACCTGAAACTTCACGGAACTTATTTTTGGTCCAGCAAAAGCCCACGGAGTATCGGAGTTGGACCAGGAGAGTCCCGGGCTTCCCACGAGGGTGGGGCGCGCCCCCTGCCTCATGGATAGCCCGGAGGTCCACCGACGTACTTCTTCCTCCCATATATACCCATATACCCTAAAAACTTCGGGGGGCACAATAGATCGGGAGTTCCACCGCCAGAAGCCTCTGTAGCCATCGAAAACCAATCTAGACCCGTTCCGGCACCCTGCCGGAGGGGGAACCCCTCACCGGTGGCCATCTTCATCATCCCGGAGCTCTCCATGACGAGGAGGGAGTAGTTCTCCATCGGGGCTGAGGGTATGTACCAGTAGCTATGTGTTTGATCTCTCTCTCTCGTGTTCTTGAGGTGGTATGATCTTGATGTATCGCGAGCTTTGCTATTATAGTTGGATCTTATGATGTTTCTCCCCCTCTATTCTCTTGTAATGGATTGAGTTTTCCCTTTGAAGTTATCTTATCGAATTGAGTCTTTAAGGATTTAAGAACACTTGATGTATGTCTTGCGTCGAATACCCGTGGTGACAATGGGGTATTCTATTGATCCACTTGATGTATGTTTTGGTGATCAACTTGTGGGTTCCGCCCATGAACCTATGCATAGGGGTTGACACACATTTTCGTCTTGACTCTCTGATAGAATCTTTGGGGCACTCTTTGAAGTACTTTGTGTTGGTTTGAATAAATAAATCTGAGATTGTGTGATGCATATCGTATAATCATACCCACGGATACTTGATGTGACATTGGAGTATCTAGGTGACATTAGGGTTTTGGTTGATTTGTGTCTTAAGGTGTTATTCTAGTACGAACTCTATGATAGATTGAACGGAAAGAATAGCTTCGTGTTGTTTTACTACTGACTCTTGAATAGATAGATCAGAAAGGATAACCTTGAGGTGGTTTCGTACCCTACCATAATCTCTTCGTTTGTTCTCCGCTATTAGTGGCTTTGGAGTGACTCTTTGTTGCATGTTGAGGGATAGTTATATGATTCAATTATGTTATTATTGTTGAGCGAACTTGCACTAGTGAAACTATGAACCCTAGGCCTTGTTTCAACGCATTGCAATACCATTTGTGCTCACTTTTATCATTATTTACCTTGTTGTTTTTATATTTTCAGATTACAAAAACCTTTATCTACCATCCATATACCACTTGTATCACCATCTCTTCGCCGAACTAGTGCACCTACACAATTTACCATTGTATTGGGTGTGTTGGGGACACATGAGACTCTTTGTTATTTGGTTGCAGGGTTGTTTGAGAGAGACCATCTTCATCCTACGCCTCCCACGGAATTATAAACCTTAAGTCATCCACTTGAGGGAAATTTGCTACTGTCCTACAAACCTCTGCACTTGGAGGCCCAACAACGTCTACAAAAGAAGGTTGTGTAGTAGACATCAAGCTCTTTTCTGGCGCCGTTGCCGGGGAGGTTAGTGCTTGAAGGTATATCTTTAGATCTTGCAATCGAATCTTTTTGTTTCTTGTTTTAGCACTAGTTTAGTTTATAAAAAGAAAACTACAAAAAAATGGAATTGAGTTTGCCTCATACGCTTCATCTTTTTAATATCTTTCGTGAGTATGATGGAAAGGGAAATCGTGCCAAAGTGTTAGAAGAAGAATGCATTAAAATGTTTGGCACTAAATATTTGAATTATGAGCATGATTGCGATGTTGTTAGTATGAATTCCTTGAATATCCATGATGCTAATGATATGCAAAGCCACAAGCTTGGGGAAGCTATGTTTGATGAAGATGATATTTTTTGTCCCACAAGTTTTGATGATAAAATTTATTATGATGAAAGCATGCCTCCTATTTATGATGATTATATTGATGAAAGTGGATTTGGAGAGGACATGACTTTATTTTGTGATGAATCCTCTATTCCGAAAGAGTTTCCAATTGATTATGAGAAAAAAGTTGCTATCTATGATGATTATTGTAATGACTTGTATGCTATAAAGAATAATGATATCCATGATACTTTTCATCATGATTTTGGTCTTCAATTGGATTATGCCTCACATGATAAATAATTTGTTCAGTTTGCTCCCACTATTATTCATGAAAAGAATTTTGCTAGTGTGGAGAGTAATAAAATTTCTATGCTTGTAGATCATGAAAATAATGCTTTAGGTGCTGGTTATATTGTTGAATTAATTCATGATTCTACTGAAAATTACTATGAGGGAGGAACATATGCTTGTAGGAATTGCAATAATATTAAGTTTCCTCCCTATGTGCTTAAAGTTTCAAAGTTATGCTTGTTTTGCCTTCCTATGCTAGTTGATTATTGTTCCCATAAAATTTTTGCTCACAAAATCCCTATGCATAGGAAGTGTGTTAGGCTTAAATGTTCTAGTTATATTCTTCATGATGCTCTTTTTATGTTTCAATTATTATCTTTTATGTGAGCATCATTGAAATCATCATGCCTAGCTAGGGGCGTTAAACGATAGCGCTTGTTGGGAGGCAACCCAATTTTATTTTTTGTTCCTTGCTTTTTGTTCCTGTTTAGTAATAAATAATTCATCTAGCCTCTGTTATTATTGAGTTTTTATGTTTTAATTAGTGTTTGCGCCAAGTAGAACCGTTGGGAAAACTTGGGGAAAGTCTTGTTGATCTTGCTGTAAAAAACAGAAACTTTAGCGCTCACAAGAATTGCTGGCATTTTTATTTGGAAAGTGCTATTTAGCTAATTCTTTTTTAAGATAATTAATAGATAAATTACTCATGTACAGAAATTTATTTTGGAATTTTTGGGGTTTCAGAAGTTTGCGTTAGCTACAGATTACTACAGACTGTTCTGTTTTTGACAGATTCTGTTTTTCGTGTGTTGTTTGCTTATTTTGATGAATCTATGGCTAGTAAAATAGTTTATAAACGATATAGAAGTTGGAATACAGTAGGTATAACACCAATATAAATAAATAATGAGTACATTACAGTACCTTGAAGTGGTCTTTTATTTTCTTTCGCTAACGGAGCTCACGAGATTTTCTACTTTATGTTTTGTGTTGTGAAGTTTTCAAGTTTTGGGTAAAGATTCGATGGACTATGGAATAAGGAGTGGCAAGAGCCTAATCTTGGGGATTCCCAAGGCACCCCAATGTAATATTCAAGGACAACCAAGAGCCTAAGCTTGGGTATGCCCCGGAAGGCATCCCCTCTTTCGTCTTCGTTCATCGGTAACTTTACTTGGAGCTATATTTTTATTTACCACATGATATGTGTTTTGCTTGCAGTGTCATTTTATTTTATTTAGTTTTGCTTGCTGTTTGAATAAAATACCAAGATCTGAAATTCTTAAATGTAAGAGAGTCTTCACATAGTTGCATAATTATTCGACTACTCATTGATCTTCACTTATATCTTTCGGAGTAGTTTGTTGTTGCTCTAGTGCTTCACTTACATCTTTTTAGAGCACGGTGGTGGTTTTATTTTATATAAATAGATGAAATCTCATTCTTCACTTATATTATTTTGAGAGTCTTTAGAAAAGCATGGTAGTTTGCTTTGGTTATGAAACTAGTCGTAATATGATGGGCATCCAAGAGGGATATAATAAAAACTTTCATATGAAGTGCATTGAATACTAAGAGATGTTTGACACTTGATAATTGTTTTGAGATATGGAGATGGTGATATTAGAGTCATGCTACTTGAGTAGTTGTGAATTTGAGAAATACTTGTGTTGAAGTTTGTGATTCCCGTAGCATGCACGTATGGTGAACCGTTATGTGACGAAGTCGAAGCATGATTTATTTATTGATTGTCTTCCTTATGAGTGGCGGTCGGGGACGAGCGATGGTCTTTTCCTACCAATCTATCCCCCTAGGAGCATGCACGTAGTACTTTGTTTCTATAACTAATAGATTTTTGCAATAAGTATGTGAGTTCTTTATGACTAATGTTGAGTCAATGGATTATACGCACTCTCACCCTTCCACCATTGCTAGCCTCTCTAGTACCGCGCAACTTTCGCCGGTACCATAAACCCACCATATACCTACCTCAGAACAGCCACCATACCTAACTATTATGGCATTTCCATAGCCATTCCGAGATATATTGACATGCAACTTTCCACCGTTCCGTTTACTATGACACGCTCTATCATTGTCATATTGCTTTGCATGATCATGTAGTTGACATTGTATTTGTGGCAAAGCCATCGTTCATAATTCTTTCGTTCATGTCACTCATGAGTCATTGCACATCCCGGTACACCACCGGAGGCATTCATATAGTCATATCTTGTTCTAAGTATCGAGTTGTGATTCTTGAGTTGTAAGTAAATAAAAGTGTGATGATCATCATTATTAGAGCATTGTCCCAAGTGAGGAAAGGATGATGGAGACTATGATTCCCCCACAAGTCGGGATGAGACTCCAGACGAAAGATAAAAAAAAGAGGCCAAAAAAGAGAGAGAAAAGGTCCAAATAAAAAAATAAAAAAATAAAAAATGAGAGAAAAAGAGAGAAGGGACAATGCTACAATCCTTTTACCACACTTGTGCTTCAAAGTAACACCATGATCTTCATGATAGAGAGTATCCTATGTTGTCACTTTCATATACTAGTGGGAATCTTTCATTATAGAACTTGGCTTGTATATTCCAATGATGGGCTTCCTCAAATGCCCTAGGTCTTAGTGAACACCCACTAGTTTCTTTTGTTGAGCTTTCATACATTTATAGCTCTAGTGCATCCGTTGCATGGCAATCCCTACTCACTCACATTGATATCTATTGATGGGCATCTCCATAGCCCGTTGATACGCCTAGTTGATGTGAGACTATCTTCTCCTTTTTGTCTTCTCCACAACCACCATTCTATTCCACATATAGTGCTATGTCCATGGCTCACGCTCATGTATTGCGCAAAGATTGAAAAATTTGAGAACATCAAAAGTATGAAACAATTGCTTGGCTTGTCATCGGGGTTGTGCATGATTTAAATATTTTGTGAGGTGAAGATAGAGCATAGCTAGACTATATGATTTTGTAGGGATAGCTTTCTTTGGCCATGTTATTTTGAGAAGACATGATTACTTGCTTAGTATGCTTGAATTATTATTATTATTATGTCAATATTAAACTTTTGTCTTGAATCTTATGGATCAGAATATTCTTGCCACAATAAAGAGAACTACATTGATAAATATGTTAGGTAGCATTCCACATTGTCACAGCCCCAGTTCAGGCCTTGCCTGCCTTTGCTTTAGCCTCCATGCATCATGTCTAAATTTTATGAAACTTTGAAATGGGGGCTGATAAACCCTAGCAGCAAATGAAATTCAACTAGGGTCCAAATAAAATCATTTTCACTGAACCCAAAATGCCCTTCTAAAATGTTCATCATCTCTGCCTTGGTCTAGAACCTATGACAAAAATGGTGCACACTTTTCTAGGACAACAGAGGGTCACTGAATTAAATCATATGCTACTTGCAATTGGGCATTTAAATGCTATATATTATCTTAAGTGCTCAATTAATTCTAAACTTAAGTGTGGGCTGTTAGGAATAATCCTAGCAGAGCCCACAATTATTTTCAGGATTTTTGGAAACGTTTTGGTATTTCCAATAAAGCTCAGAAGTTACAGAAAAATAGAAAATAGATTTTAATTAGAAGAGAGAGAGAAGTCCATTGGGCCACTTTCCTGACAGCCTACCTGTCGGCCCACTACTGTGCTAGGCCCAGCCAGCCACCACACCGTCTTCAACCTCCTGCCATTAGGCAGGAGGGCGTGTGTCCGACGCGCGCGACCACTCGCTGAGCCACGTCCTGCTTCCCGCCGCTGCCCCGACACGCCCAGACGACGCCACGGAGACGCCCGAACCCGCTCGACCTCTCTCGTGTGCTTCTCCCCTCCTCTGGTCCTCTCTCCCTCTCGCGCCCGAGCGCTACCGTTGCCGCCGCTCACTGCTGCCGTGTCCACCGCCTCCCCCGTGCTCCCCCGACCGGTCCATGAGCTCCGCCACGACGTCCTCGACTTCCTCGATCTGCCACTCGTCACCGGGCGCGCCCCTCTGGCCTCACCGAGCTCGTCCATGACTGCCGTCGTCGGAGATCCCCCTCACCGCCTCGCTCAGCTCCGACCTCCTCCAAGCCCGCCGTCTGCTTCACTACATCCGCCGTGACCCACTGACCATCCTCCCCATCTCCGTTCTCTCTACCACTCGTTGTAGTCGCCGCACCAAGCACACCCGCGCGCACCGCCGCCTGAGCTCTCCGCTGGCGTGGCTCCGGCCATGCAACGGCTCGGCCGTCCTGTCGAATGACTTCGCCACGTCACGTAGAGCCCATAGATGCCTCGAAAGTGCCGACTCGCCCGCCGTAGCCTCGCCCCCGAGATCACCCGAGCTCCGGCAATCGCCGAGGTCATCGCCGGCGACTACTCCGGCAACCCCAGGCCCAACGACACCACTACTCGATGCGGACGTGCGTCCGCATCACATAGATGCCCTCCGCCGCCCGTTTGGTCGCTGGAGACGCAAACCAGAGGCTCACCGCCGCGACTGGCCTCGCCGGCGTCAAGTCGCCGGTGGGTTTGACCCACTTTACCCCCGCTTGGACCCCGCCCGAGTCAATGACATATGGGGCCGGTCCCTAACTAAAATAGTTTAATCTTTAGTTAGTGCTAATCACACTGTTAGGGGTTAATGACCTCACTAACTAACTCTGTGTCACTGACATGTGGCCCCAGGCCCTTAACTAACCTAGGTTAGGATTAGATTAATGTTAATTAACTTGGTTAGTTAGGTTAGTCACTGACCAGTGGGTCCCACTGGTCAGGTTTGACCTGGACGACGCATGTTGACCTGCTGATGTCAGCATGACCTAATGCTGACGCAGTAATACATTTCCTGGATTTATTAATAATCAGGAAATTCCAGAAAATATCCAAAACTTCAAAAATTCATAGAAATTAATCTATAGCTCCAAATGAAATAAATTAGATATGAAAAATGATCAGAAAAATCCAAAGAATCTGAATATGGCATTTTCATGCATGTTTGAACATCTTATGCCTGCTGATCAGGTCAAATCAAATAAGTGGCATTTAAGTAATCACATATGGAGTTGAATTTGAATCTTTGGTTCAAACCAACTTCATTTAATCTGGTTTTAGTTGCATTAGCTCAAATCACAACATCTTGCCACGTCATGATCATGCATCATATTGTGCATTGCAGTGATTGTGTTCCCTCTCTGTTGCTGGTACCTGTTCCCTCCAGAGTAGACGTTGTTACCAGGCAAGCAAAAACCCCTTGTTCATTCTGATACAATCCCACTCTCTCGCTCCTGCCCTCTTTTACTGCATTAGGACAACAACGATTCATCTGTTACTTGCTGCGGTAGTTGAACCCCTTATCCTCTGCATGACCTGTCATTGCCATAGTAAATAGATGAAACCCACTAGCATGAATAGGAGTTGTTTGAGCCCTGATGTGCCTAGTCATTCATGCTTGTTTGTCATGCCTGCTATTGCTTAGAGTTTTGTCAGGTCTGATTCATCGGGGATGAATTGGAAAGTTGTGAACATGTCCTACTATTTGTGGGCTAAGTATGTGAACACGATTTGGTAAAGGTAGCAGTGAGAGGCCATGTAGGAGTACATGGTGGGTTGTCTCATTAAAACCATTCTTAGGAACTGAGTTCTATGTTTGTGATCCATGAACAGCTACTACCACTCATTGGGGTCCTTAATTGACCCTCTCGACTTATTAACTGCCCTAGTACTCTGTCCAGGAGTTGCAACTAGTTTCTGGTGTTTATAGGATATGTGTCGACAGCCGTGCGTAGCGCTGACCCTACGGGTGGGCTATGATGCGGTAGATACACCATGGCACGGTGTACTGGGCGCCAGTTTGGTGTCTCGGGAACCCTGCACACATCGTTTGGGGTTGTGAGCGAAACTCCGGCCGGATCTCCTCGCGGATGGAACCCGAATAGGCGATAAACCTGGACTAGAGACTTGTGTGGTTAGTCAGGTCGTGGCCGACTCCCTCGCTAGGCTTCCGCTTGAAGGTTGCCAAGATACACAATGTGTACATGGTGGTAAGTGGCGAGAGCGTGTGTGAAGAAGTACACCCCTGCAGGGTTATAAATGATCTATTCGAATAGCCGTGTCCGCGGTAAAGGACTTCTGGGTTGCATATAACAGTTCATAGACAAGTGAAAGTGGATACTCTAAAACTCGCAAGATAAGCGTGAGTGCTATGGATGGCCTTCTCGTAGGGAGACGGGAGCGGATCCATAGTGGTGTATTGATATGGTGACTATGTGGACTCGTGTGCGCCACCTCAAAAGAGTTGCTTGCAGTCGTAGTTCAGGTTAGCCGCTGAGTCAAAGCTGGCTTGCTGCAGTTAAAATCCACCACCCCCCTTGTTGATACCGATGCATATGTAGTTAGTTCTGATGAAAGTCTTGTTGAGTACATTTGTACTCACGTTTGCTTAATTTATGTTTTGCAGAGAGACGTCAGTCTCGCTAGTAGTTCCGTGTGGACTTCGACGTTTAGCTTGTTACCTCAGGCACGATCTTGTGCCCTCGGCAGGGTCTTGTAGATAGTCAGGCTTCTCAGCCTTCTTCATTTGTACTTGTCTGTACTCAGGCAAGTTAAGCTTCCGCATGTGCTTTTTGCTTGTATGCCCTGTATGTTGGGTCATGACACCCATGTTTGTAATACTTGGCTCCTCGGAGCCTAATGAATAAATACTCTGAGTCGTAGAGTCTTGTTGTTATGCCATGTTGTATTTGCATATATCGAGCATATTGTGTGTATGATTGAAATGCTTGGTATGTGTGGGATCCGACAACCTAGTTGTTTATCCTTGGTATCCTCTCTTATGGGGAAATGTAGTCTTGTGCTTCCATGAGCCATAGTAGTCTGCTACAGCTCGGTTCACCGGAGTCCTGCTAGCCCAGCACTACTGCTCCGGAACACTTGACTGGCCGGCATGTGATTCACTTTGTTCATGTGTCTGTCCCTTCGGGGAAATGTCACGCGGTGACATCTGGAGTCCTACCTAGCCTGCTATAGCCCGGGTTCCCGGAGTCCTGTTAGCCCAGTGCTATAGCCTGGATTCGCACGTTATTGACCAACATGCTCGATGTTGATTCATGTATGCCTGTCCCCGTAAGTTAGTGCCACTTTGGGTTCACGACTAGTCATGTCGGCCCAGGTTCTCTGTCATATGGATGCTAGCGACACTATCATATACGTGAGCCAAAAGGCGCAAACGGTCCCGGGCCATGGTAAGGCGACATCCATGGGAATACCGTGCGTGAGGCCACAATGTGATATGAGGTGTTACAGGCTAGATCGGTGTGACTTAGAATCGGGGTCCTGACAGCTTTGGTATCAGAGCCTGACTGCCTGTAGGATTACCAAGCCAAACTGGTAGAAGTTGAGTCTAGAAATGCTTTATTTATGTAAGGGAATTGATTGTGGAAGGGAACGTAAGGCTCTTTGTACTCCTTTACCTTATGCCCTTCTGATCTGAGTCAACCTCTTCTTTTCTACGGGGTTAAGAAACTAGGCCTTCTCATCTATCTATCAGGATGACGTGTTACTAATCCATAGACTTATAGGATTGATGGATTCATGTCTCAGTTCAGTTTCCAGTACTTCCGTGTGTTCTTAGTTGGTCTCGGAACCTTGATATTGTGATGTTGAGTGGTTATGCCACAATTTTTGCAGGATGTCTCAAATCTTTTTGAGCATTTATAGCCGTTATGCTGTCCGAGTCATCCCAGGTTTCTAAACAATCTGATGCATTTGTAAATTCCTTCTTCCCGTTTTCGATGTTCCTTTGGTCAGAATAAGCACACTAACCGGTGCATTGAGGTACTCTATTGCCTCGGTTTATAGGTTGGAGCTATTATTATGACCCTAGGTGTTTTAGGGAGTCACCTAGTGATCTAGCCATGTTTTGTATCCCTAGTGTGTGATTCTGGCCATTATTCTCGAAAGCATCCCGTGATGCCATGTAGTAGTAGGTATTCTATTCATGGGTTCTTGAACCCGAGATTCACCCTACTTACCTCATGTTGATAGTGTTGCTAGTTCCTTTAGGATATTAGTAACCTTTGCGAAAGTCCTCGAGGTCCGTGGTATTTCCTTCTTTCGAATACCATGAACTGCTTATGGCAGAAGTTCTTTGAACCAAAAGATCATGACAAGAGTGCTCTTGAGGAGTTCTCCATTCTGCATTGTGAATCTGCTAGTCCTACCTTTCTGCATGGATTATCTGGAAGAAAAATGTTGAGCTTCGCTTGACATACTAATCTTTGCATCCACAACTCTGAAAAACATATGTTCCTTTGGGTTGTCCCTCTTTAGATGTATCCTGATCCCCGTCTATCAATTTGTAGTCAGGAGTAGTCGTGCACTCGTGTTATCGGTGCCTATTACTCTTGTGGTTCGTCAAGCCATTCTATTCCAGAATGACTAGGAGAAAAAAACTCCAGTACCTCATCCACATCTAGAATTGGGTCAAAGCAGTTGTATTCCGCAGATCAAATGCCAATCCAGCTTTTGCTCTGTTCTACATCGGAGTATTACCCCCTTTATGTCAGGATTGTCATGGGAATTGCACCATCTCTCATGAATTCTTGATGCAGTGATACTTCTTGCCATCATTTTTCATTCCTCGGTTCCGTGTTGTTGCAACCGGAATACCAACAAGTGAACCGTGATGTGTGAAATCAACACTCCAAGCAACTCGTTGCTTTGTAGTAAATGGACAATATTCCCATTCTTAGAGTGTTGATTATTAAATCATCATCCTAAGATTGATTGTGCTACCTAGTCCTTATTTCTGGTGCACTCTTCGATCCATGAGTTGGGATTGTGTCAATCCTTCACTCTTTCGATCATATCGTCTTGCCCTGAAAAGCAAGATTATTCTCGAGCTTAGAGTCATATCGGTGGTTCGTGATTTTCTGAATATCTTCTCGGAAGTATCACCAGGTCATCACCTGACCGCTATGTTGAGTTTGTGATCAAGTTGGTTTCTGATAAACCACCCCTTCTCCAAGAATCTGTGTTGGATATCCCTGAGCTAGTTGGTTAAGCTAAACAACAACTTGGAGAGTTGGAAGATAAAGCTTTGCCTTACTTAGTTCATTCTAAAAGGATATGTTTTCATGTGTGTTTGTGTGTTGAAGAAAGATGATATCTTCATCGATTGATCCACATGATCAATTGTCGACGCTATCGTCTTACAATCCTCTGATTTAAGTATGGGCTATCGTCAAATCAACTCAGAACCAACGATACTCGTAATGTTGTCTTACTCGTGGTTGTTCCTCGAGCATACACCATTACATCCTTTGGTCTGACCAATACTATCTCATTGTTCACATAATGGTGGGATTCCAGTGATACAGAAAATTCTGATGAATTGCTATTAATCCCATCAGCAGCATCTTGTCTCCCCCATTACTCGTGTTAAACATTAAGCTAGTGTTGGAAACTTTGTAAGCATTTCCTTCGTGTTCCGCTCATGAGGTATATGTTTGGTGAAAGAAGTGACTTTCTCCAAGTTCATGTGCATTAGGTGTAAGTTGCCGCCATGAATTCAAGAAAGTTTGTTTTTGCTTCCTCTGGAATCATCCCAAGTCAGTCATGCATGTGCGAAGTATTCTGTGGTCTATTAGACTGATCATCTTCATTCCATATGTATTCCCTAGAACACCAAGCCACTGATTGATCTGTTCAAGGATAAGAAGTTCATTGATAAGTATACAAGGACTTTGATATCCTCAATGATGGTTCCCCATATGAACCCGGTAGTGTTTTTATTGTAAGACTACTATGTGATCATGCTTGTCTTGGACAGCGTGTTCATAGGTTTGTAGCAGAACCAGCTCATGTTTTGGAGCTTGCTATCATAGTTCATTTCCCGAGAATCTAGCAACGTCATCTCTTGATTTGTGTTGCTACCATATTTTTCCAGATACGCTGTCTGGAATATTTCGTTACCAACCAGATCTGAATCTCAGGCAGATATGATGGTTGGAACATTCCCAACATTTGCATTTTGTTCCCAACTTGCACCCGCCTTTGTCCCATTTTACCTTTGGTCTGCCTTTTTAGTAATTGCTATTCGGGATCATCTTCAAAAGTGGGCTTACCATGGGTCCCATCCATTTCCCATGATAAGCAAAATCATCCATTGCGTTGTCTTCAACAAGGTAGCCCACATCATCCATCCTACTCTGAGTATGCCACTCCTTCGAACTCTTCCAGACGATAGTTTGAGAATTGCCTTAGGCTGGTATAGAGAGTTTCAATGATCTTTGTATCAAAAGTAATACTTTTTGCCACTTAAGGGAAAATTTTTGTGAGTCACCTTCCTCTAAGATGTCTCGTTATGGTATCATGGAAACTCAGCTCCTCGCTACATTCACAACCGATCACCACCTTCTTAAGCGAGAATTGTTGTCTACCTAGTGAACCTTCGTCATCTGTTACACTCCATCCCTCTGGACGTATGTTTCATGTCTCAGCTCGAGAGATGTTTCAATGTCTCATTCCGTGAGTTGATCATCAGTTGTTCGATCTTCGAGAAGATCGATCCTTCTAGAGTTTTTCCTTTTCCTCTCGATGCCATGTTGGTTGGAGTTCTCAGAGCAAGACGTCGAGACAAAGATGATGACGAATCAACGTTCTTACAAGTGCAACCTGGATCGTGAAGATTGTGTTAGTTTGTGTTTCCCCTTCATCTTACCCTACGCTTGAATCTCGGGATGAGATTCTTGTTTAGTGGGGGTGAGTTTGTCGGCGTTCTAGGGACGGGGGTCCCCAGACTTGCCTGCCTGCAGCCTGCAGCGTGGCTCAAGTGGGGGCCTAGCGGGGCCCATCTTCATCAGCTCAAGCTCAAGACCCTCGCGAGGGGCCAAGCCTCGCGGGGAGGATGACGGAAAGCTTCCTTAGAAGCAGCCTCATCAAGTAGGCTCGCGAGGAGGCAGAGAGATCAAGGCACTGGTACCTCGCGAGGAACCCGTGATGCAAGCCATGACGATCGAGACCAGGCGGGCGCCGGCCTGCGCACTGTCCTTGTTTCCCCTTTGGTGCAAAGGGGGCAAGCGCAGGCCAAGGCATCGGGCAAAGGTTACCATTCCGGTGCAACAAGACCAAGACCAGCAGAGCGGCAGGACGGAGGTCACTGTGGAGCCCAAGATGGCGCCATCACCAGTGCTTTTGGCAGCCGAAGACCACCTTTGGTCAGGATAACTTGTACTATATGTTCCCCTTCAAAATGGCCAAGTGTTGGCGCCCTTCCCGCTCATTATTTGGGGAGAGGCCCAGGGCCTCTATAAATAGAGCTAGCCACCACAGAGTAGGGATGTCGGTGTCAAAACTGGCGGAACTCAGGTAGGGGGTCCCGAAATGTGCGTCTAGGCGGATGGTAACAAGAGACAAGGGACACAATGTTTTTACCCAGGTTCGGGCCCTCTCGATGGAGGTAAAACCCTACTCCTGCTTGATTAATATTGATGATATGGGTAGTACAAGAGTAGATCTACCACGAGATCAAAGAGGCTAAACCCTATAAGCTAGCCTATGGTATGATTGTTGTTCGTCCTATGGACTAAAACCCTCCGGTTTATATAGACACCGGAGAGGGCTAGGGTTACACAAAGTCGGTTACAATGGGAGGAGATCTACATATCCGTATTGCCAAGCTTGCCTTCCACGCCAAGGAAAGTCCCATCCGGACATGGGACGAAGTCTTCAATCTTGTATCTTCATAGTCCAAGAGTCCGGCCAAAGGTTATAGTCTGGCTATCCGGACACCCCCTAATCCAGGACTCCCTCAGTAGCCCCTGAACCAGGCTTCAATGACGACGAGTCTGGCACTCAGATTGTCTTCGGCATTGCAAGGCGGGTTCCTCCTCTGAATACTTCATAGAAGATTTTGAACACAAGGATAGTGTCCGACTCTGCAAAATAAGTTCCACATACTGCCATAGAGAGAATAATATTTACACAAGTCTAATCTGCTAACGTATTCCGTAGCGTGTCATCACGCCACAGCCAAGCCTTTATTTGAACCGTTTTTACTATCCCACCTCAGCACGTTTTGTGAGGCGGTTTCCTTGGCACGTCTTGTCGAAGCAGAGATCATGTCCCCTTTATTTACGGGATTCTCAACAATACGGATGTGGGTAACCCAATCGTGCCCGTTGGTGTGTCTCCTCGATCAAAGGCGAGTCCCAAACGGTCACGGGGAGGGCTCTTGGTATTCAACCTCTTATAAAGAGACCAAGGCCTTACTCCTTTCTTTTGATCTCAATCGAATTCGCCCTTCGCCTCGAGTTCCAACACCCAAGGCCCCAGATTTCAGGCGCTTCGGACCTTCGACGATGTCCGACTCCGACCTTCGAGGTCGATGGATGCCTTCCTCCGTCATAGAGGAAGACGTGCTAAAGCTGAGAGAGGCCAGGTTTTTGACCGGCGAAATCTCGCATAGGCTGCCAGCTCATGGACAGGTTATTCCTACTCCCAAGACTGGTGAGAGCGTGGTGTTCGTGTCTCACTTCCTCTGAGGGCTAGGCTTCGCGACGGATCCCTTCGTGAGGGGGCTCATGTTTTATTATGCGCTGGAATTTCATGACTTAGCCCCGGAGTCCATCCTCCACATATCATCGTTCATTGTCGTGTGCGAAGCCTTCCTCCGTATTACTCCTCACTTCAGACTGTGGCTTAAGACCTTTAAAGTAGAGCCGAAGATGATTGAGGGACACTACGCGGAGTGCGGAGGCGCTGTTATAAGCAAAAATGCTGACGCTTCATGGCCCAAGGGCTCTTTTCAAGAGGAGTTCAGCTTATGGCAACAAGAGTGGTTTTATATCACAGCTCCCAGGAGCACCAAGTGGGTGGCGCTGCCTGCTTTCCGCTCGGGTCCCCCGCCACGACTGGCGTCATGGGTCAATAAGGGGCTGGACTGGGGATCGGCAAAGGATGTGCCCCTGTTGCAGGGCCACATCCGAGATCTCCTAGAAAGAGACATCAGTCTGGTCGTGGTGACACAGGTTATGTTAATTCGCCGAGTTCTGCCCTGCAAACGTCGCCCCCTCCGCCTATGGGAGTTCAACCCGGAGGTACCACGAGTTCTCCAACATTTTCTTGGCATGACGCCCATGGAAATGTACAAATTGTTCTTCGGACCACAAGTAGTGTGTCCGGATTCTACGGAGGACGTAGGTCTGAGCTGCAATCGTCCGGATACTCAAGTAAGTAGCCCTGTGCCCGGACACACCATCCGTTCATTTATCACAACATCACCCTTAAAAGAGTTGTCTTTAAAACAGGAGTGGGTAGCGAAGGCGAAGTTAATCAGGTGTCCGGCCCCCTTCCCGAGACCTTGCCGGATCCCGTGTTAACCAGGATGCTGGAGATCGTGCCTTCGGAAGAAAGCGAAGGGGGGACAAAGAAGCTGCTTCCTCCCCGAAGGAGGCTATCTGGAAAGGAGGAATCGAAAATTCCTCTACTCAGGGGAGGAAGAGGACTGCCTCTGAAGACCCGGAGTCCATGGTCTCAAAGCGGGGGAAGAAATCTTCGCCAGAGGGTCCTGTGCCGGGGGATGCCTCGGTCGTACTATGCCCTCAAGGGGATCAGCCCTCCACCAAGCCGTAAGTAGAGAGGGGAGGTTTAAAATGAGAGAAATCCTTGTTTTATTTCTGAGGAAAATAACCGAAATTTTACCTTGTAGTTCGGATCTCAGCCCTTCTCAGCAGAGCTCATCTTCGGGGGATCTTCTTACGGAGATGATGGAGAGCGGAACGCCTCCCCCTGTCGTACCGCCTTACGAGGCGGGCGATCCTGAGGTATCGTTGCGGAGGGTTTCTCCGAATCCGGAAGGGCCGGAAGGCGGTCATATGGCCCCCCAAGGCCATCCGTGTCCGGTCTTTGAAAAAGGCCATCGAACGAGTCCAGCACCGCGTGGTGCTCGGTCGGATGAACTGAAGGATCTGTTAGGGCGAGCGTCTATCTCAGGGGAACACCGTACGTTGATGGGTACGGTAATTGAAAGGATTTCGTCCGCGGAAAGCGGGTTGCACGAGGCCGTCAGGAGTTTACTGACAGGTTTTGAGGTACGCGAGGTGATGTACCTTTTGGCAGTTCCGCATATAAGATGCGCCCTGTGTAGATAGTAGCCCCTGAGACTCTGTGTGTTGTCGAAGACGACAGCACACAGAGGATCATAGTCCCAGGTATAATTTTGCCGCCTTCCTATGTAGGTGGCGAAGTGTCCGGTGGCCAGCCGGACTGATGAATTTGCCGAGCTAACGCGGCAACTTGACATGGCAGATGCCGACATTGCGCTTGTCAACAAGCGGCTTGACGAGGCACAAGGTATGTAATTTCTCCAGAGACACCTGGTAAGAGGAGCTTGATGCCAGTATCTTACAGCGTGTGCGCTTGATGCAGATGGGGCCGCTGCCATGGAGAACCTTCGGGCGGAGCTTGCCCGAGCCAAGGAGCAAGCCAGGAGAAGTGATGCGGCTGCCGTAAAGGCAATTGAAGAGCTGAAAGCCGAACAAGCTGCTCACTGCCTAAGCAAGAAGCAAATGGCCGAAATGGCTGTGAAGTTAAAGAACACTGCTGACCGCTGCAAGCTTCTTGAAAAAGAAGATTGGGCGGAGCGGACAGACCTGGACAAGGCCACTACAGTGGCCAAGGATGCTCGTTCTGTGATGAGAGCGTTGAAGGAGGAGCTGCGTCAGGCCGGAGATATCGCAGCTGGAAAGCCCTTTATCCTGCGGATGAGGTTCGGAGAACCCAAATACGCTCCGTTGGATCGGATGTGGAGTTCGGCGGACACATATCTGGATTTAGCTGCGAGCGCCGTTGATGCGGCCAAACATTTCCGAGATCAGAAAGATAGCGAAGTGGAAAAGCTCTTCTGGGCATAGTTCAATAATCTGGAGCATCCGTTTCTGTTGACCGATCGTTTGGCCGAATGGGACGAACTGAATAGGTTGTCTGGACTCGCCATGAAGGATGTCGTGGATCATCTGTGGCCGGACAGGCCAAAGCCGAATAGTTATTTTAGCTTGGTGCAGCAGTTCCTTGGTGCAGTGCCGCTTATCAATGCGATGAAGAGGTCAGCATGCATAGAGGGTGCGCGGATGGCCCTTGCCCGTGTCAAGACATACTGGGCGGAGATGGAGGCCGCCGCGCTATTGCATCCCAAGATTCGGACGGAGGCCGAATACCTGTTGAGCACTATTTTTAGGAAGGTCTGCAAGGCGCTTGTTTGATAGAGACGCAGTGCTCGAAGGATATTATGTTCGAATAACATGTATTATTGTAAAACAATATTTTGATGAATTGTAGAAGCTTTTTATACTTGTGCCTACAAGTATTATAATGCCTCTTGTGCGGTCGTTGAGGTATATGTGTATATAATCTGAATGATGGCAGTCGTCGGCTTCAGCCCCCAGGCATATAATGCGGGGGTGTTCGCAGAAGGCGCATTCTCACACTTGATCCAACGTCTTGGTCCATGAAGGAGGTGATAGCGCAGCGAACTAGGCAATCGGACTATAATGCTTTATCAGTTTCACTTAGCCATAGGAGTTTGACAGGGGGGCTACTATATAGCCCCTGGTGGCGCCGCGCTCACCCGAACTCGGGGCGCGTGTGTGCCTGGCCGGGAAACGGCCCTTCGTTAATGCGGAGGAATCCCGAAGACTCCGATAGGTCATCGAGTGGTTGACCAGTCTCACGCTATATCATGACTATCAGTTTTCGGCTTTCTCTACTGAGGTGCTCGCCTGGTTGAACCGGGGCACAATCGCAGTAGTTCTCCTGGTGCCGCCTTAGCCGATAGAGCGGAACATAAGGCAGCAAAACACAGGAGCTGGGCAAACCCAACATTTGACCAAAGACATGATTTGGAGCTGATGCATATAAGGCCTAACTCGCGACGCCGAACACTCCCTAATGTATTCGGTCTTTATGGTGTAAACCGGGCCTAAACGATGCCCTTTGTAATAAGCCCCTGGTGTCCAGGTACGTGCGAAATTCTGATGTGGCCACATGCCAAGACGCCAGCCTCCTCCTCGGTTGTACTGTGAATCCTGGGGATGTGCATCAACAAGAGACAGTGAAAAAGGTTTACGCAGGGTCTTAATCTAAAGAGAATCCTTGGGACGGGTCCCTGCTGCACGTCTGCGCCTGTGTCTCTGTTGCGCCGTGTCCTGGACGGGTGTAGCACGGTGTTCATCTATAAAAGAGAGGAACTTAGTTGGAATAAGAATAGTCGTGTGAAATATATGTTGTACTAAGTAAACAAAGTATAATTCAAGATGGGGAAAATTGAGCCTTATTGTCGCTTATTTTACATATGCGGAGCCCCTTGTATAGGGGTGTACGGGTACAAAAACCTTTATCAATTATAAATTTGCTCCGGACTCGCCTAGCCGTGTCTGTGGTCTTAATGACCTGTTAGATGCTTTTGTTGGTGAAGCTATTTTAATGCGTGGCTGTCAAGGCAGCCGCATAGTCTTCTACGCGCGAGGAACATTCAGTGTTTCCCTTTAGTGAGATGATGCCTCGTGGACCGGGCATCTTAAGCGTGAGAGATGCATAATGCGGTATCGCGTTAAAGCGGGCGAAAGCTTCGTGTCCCAGTAATGCTTGATAGCCACTTGAAAATGGGGCGATGTGGAAGGTTAGCTTTTCGTGGCGGAAGTTATCGGGGGAACCGAACATTACTTCTAGCAGGAGAGAACCCATGCAACGGGCATCCGGGCCTGGCGTTACCCCTTTAAAGGAAGTGTTGCTATGGCGAATTTTTGTTGGGTCCATCCCCATTTTGCGGACCGTGTCCTGATATAGCAGGTTTAGACCACTGCCACCATCCATCATGACTTGTGTAAAGTAGAATCCATCGATTATCGGATCTAATACCAAGGCAGTCCAACCTGCGTTCCGGATACTTCCGGAGTAATCCTGACGGTCGAAGATGATCGGTTTTTACAACCAGTGGCGAGACTCCTTTGTGATAGGCCGCATGGTGCGTATCTCTATAGGCACCACTCTGTTTTTCCCTTTTGTCACGTGAAGTAAGTTTACTGTTTTGACTTCTTGTGGGAAATTCTTTTGTTTCCCAGTGCTCTGCTTGTGGGGTTCGTCATCGTCCTCACTTGGTGTATCGAGCCCCTTGTGATCGGCGTTGAGTTTGCCGGATTGCTTGAAGACCCAACATTCTCTATGGGTATGGTTTCCGGGCTTCCCGGGAGTGTTGTGGATTTCACATATTTTGTCCAAGATTTTGTTTAGGCTAGATAGCTTGTCCCTGTTATCCTTGAGGGGCAGCTTTTTCTGACCCTGCCGAGGGCTTTTGAATCCGGCGTTGACGGACGTGCTCTTCAGGCTGTTTCCCTTATTCCGGCGCTGGTCCTTGCTGCGTCGCGGTTTCTCATTTCCTTCCCTGACTTCGGATGTACTTGGGTCACTGGTGCTGCATCTTGCCAACCAGTTGTCCTCTCCCGCGCAAAAGCGGGTCATGAGGCTTGTTAATGCGGCCATTGTTCTTGGCTTTTCTTGGCCGAGGTGTCTGGCGAGCCATTCGTCTCGAACGCTGTGTTTGAAAGCTGCTAAGGCTTTGGCGTCTGGGCAGTCGACTATCTGGTTCTTTTTAGTAAGAAATCTGTTCCAGAGTTTCCGGGCTGACTCTTCGGGCTGTTGAGTTATATGACTTAAATCGTCTGCATCCGGAGGTCGGACATAGGTCCCTTGAAAATTTGCCCGAAAAGCATCCTCGAGTTCTTCCCAACTCCCAATGGTGTTTTCGGGAAGGCCTTTAAGCCAATGTCGGGCCGGCCCTTTGAGCTTGAGGGGTAAGTATTTTATGGCGTGGAGGTCGTCTCCTCTGGCCATATGGATATGGAGGATATAGTCCTCAATCCAGACTCCAGGGTCTGTCGTTCCGTCGTATGCCTCTATGTTTACGGGCTTGAATCCCGCTGGAAATTCATGGTCCAGCACCTCATCGGTGAAAGATAGGGGGTGTGCGGCACCCCTGTATTTGGGTGTGCCGTGGTGTTCGGATGTTTGTTATGTCGCATTGCTTACTAAAGCTTGCTTTCTTGGCCCGTAGATGGATCTGGCTGGGCCATCTTTTTGATGCGACTCCTTGAGTGGATCACGTGCTGGCTTGTGTGCGGCGCCTCTTGCCGCTCTATATTGGCCATGGAGTCGTTTATCCGACTGGGTGGCTTCCTTATTTTTTGACTGCGGAGGTTCTAAGGCCTCCTCATCGAATTCAGGCAGGAGCTTTCGCTTCGGGTAGCTTTTTGTATGGCGACTGTCGCCGTATTTGTCTGCGGTGTTGAGTACTTTGCTCCACCTGATTCTGAGTGCATCTTCCGCGGTTTTGAGCTTCCGCTTCTGCTTTTTCAGGCTACGCGCAGTGGCGACGAGCCTTGTGTGGAGGTTCTTCTGCTCCAGGAACTTGTCCGGCGTGAGGTCATCTGGACTGTTATCTTCGCCGGGGACGGGTTGGGCGGTTTGTGTAACCAAGTTGCCTTGTTCGGATGGTTGCTCGATGCCATGTTCATCGTTCGCCGGTTCACCCTGCTCTGTGGCTGGGTCTGTATGACTGCTCTCTCTGTCGAGGTGGGGCTTGGAGCGGCGCTTACGCCGCCGCTTTGACTGATTTTCGGAGGAACGACCCTTCGTTGCGTCCTCCTGTTCGTCCTCGTCGTTTCCTTTGGGTGTGTCCACCATGTATACATCATAGGATGGAGTGGCTAGCCAGTGCCCTGTGGGCACTGGTTTCTGTTCGTCTCCTACATCGTCGTCCATACCGTCGATGTCTTCGGAGCCGAAGTCTAGCGTGTTGGTTAAATCATCGACAGTGGCTACGAAGTGGGTGGTGGGTGGGTGTCGAATTTCTTCGTTGTCCGCATCCCAATCCTGCCGGTCATAATCCGGCCAGGACTCCTCTGATAAAGAGAGAGACCTTAGTGAGTTCAGAATATCACCGAAGGGCGAGTGCTAAAAGATATCCGCGGCGGTGAATTCCATGATCGGCGCCCAATCAGACTCGATTGGCAGGGGCGCGGAGGGTTCGGAGTCCGGAGAAGAGTCCGGCACCGTGGAATCACAAGCTTCGCAGAGGGTAAGGTTGGTGTTCGGCTCGATCGCCGTTAAGACTGTAGCCCGCGAGGCGGGGTCTAGCCACCCGTCCTCGATCGACGCAGTTGGCTCTGAGCTAAGGGTCGGAGCCGATGCGGGCGCAGCTTCCAGGGCATTTTTCGGCGGCAGAGCTAGGTCATACCCATTGTGGCAGTGCGGCGCGCTCGGCTGTGGCTCGAATCCGTCGAAGATCAACTCTCTCGGATGTCAGCCGTGTAGTTCAAACTTCCAAATCTGACCTGATGGCCAGGGGCGTAGCTTTCGATCTGGTCCAGATGGCCAAGCGAATTAGCCCGCAGTGCAAAGCCGCCGAATACGAAGATCTGCCCGGGGAAAAAGGTCTCACCCTGGACCGCATCTTTGTTGAAGATCGAAGGAGCCATCAGGCCTAAAGGTGACGACACAGAGGAACTCTCAATTAAAGCACCAATGTCGGTGTCAAAACCAGCGGATCTCGGGTAGGGGGTCCCGAACTGTGCGTCTAGGCGGATGGTAACAGGAGACAAGGGACACAATGTTTTTACCCAGGTTCGGGCCCTCTCGATGGAGGTAAAACCCTAATCCTTCTTGATTAATATTGATGATATGGGTAGTACAAGAGTAGATCTTCCACGAGATCAAAGAGGCTAAACCCTAGAAGCTAGCCTATGGTATGATTGTTGTTCGTCCTATGGACTAAAACCCTCTGGTTTATATAGACACCGGAGAGGGCTAGGGTTACACAGAGTCGGTTACAATGGGAGGAGATCTACATATCCGTATTGCCAAGCTTGCCTTCCACGCCAAGGAAAGTCCCATCCAGACACGGGACGAAGTCTTCAATCTTGTATCTTCGTAGTCCAAGAGTCCGACCAAAGGTTATAGTCCGGCTATCCGGACACCCCCTAATCCAGGACTCCCTCAAGGAACATCTAGAAAGACATCCAGAAATCTGGTAGAGCCCTAGCAGAGAGAGAGAGAGAGGCGACTGAACTCACCCTAGTAGTTCATCGCACCAGCTCAAGAACACCTCTCGCGAGGTTGTTCTTCCCTTGTACTATTTATCATCAGCCCCTGAGGCAATCCACCACACCACACACTGGAGTAGGGTATTACACCACAACGGTGGCCCGAACCAGTATAAACCTTGTGTCCCTTGTGTTGTTCGTTGTTTCCAGCTTAGATCACGCGAGGAGATTGGATGTAGATCGGTAGGAGAGAGATCTCCACGTGCACCCCAGTGTTCGAACCTCAAGGGTCTGTCGTAACCCGAAATTCGACATTTGGCGCGCCAGGTAGGGGTGCGCCGGAGTCCTCCCACCTGACGATCCGCTCTCCCCCAACATCGCATCCTGCCCTCATGGCGGACAACACGCCGCCTGCTCCAGCAACGAATGTCGACACTGGGGCCAGGGGGCTCCGGGCCTTGGCCCCCGCCTTGTGACAGGTGCAGTGGCCGCGCAAGTTCAGGCCCAAGACGCCGCCGCGCTACGACGGCGCGACGGACCCGATGATTTTCCTGCTGGCGTACAAGGAGGCCGTCCTCAGAGCCGGGGGCGGCGACCGGGTGATGGCCAACTGGTTACCCATGGCCCTCACCGGCATCCCGTGCGCGTGGCTCCTCCACCTGCCAACGGCCTCTGTCACCTCCTGGGAGGAGCTGCGCGACCTCTTCCTCGCCCGTTTCGCCGCACCAGCGCCACCCGTCGTCGCAGCTCTTCTGGATGGCTCCTAGGCACCACCCTCGAGCCATCATGTCAAGCCGTTCACCCGCCGGATCAGCACCGCCTCCAAGCGCCGGGAAGACCCCCGGGCTGGGTGGCGCCCGAGGCCGATCTAACCTTTGACTTGGAGGACCACCCCTTCAACCCCATTGGTTCGGGCGCGCTCCCGATGCTGTGCACCCCCACCATCTGCCAAGTGGCTGTCACCAGGACCCTCATCGACGGTGGCGCCAGCCTCAACGTGCTCTCGGTGGAGGCCTTCAGCCTCCTCCTCGTGCCGCTGGAGCGGCTCCAACCCAGCAGGCCTTTCTCGGGCATCGGAGCCGGTTCCACCGCCTCCTTGGGACAGATCCGCCTCCCAGTGACCTTCGGCACCTGTGACAACTTCCGCATGGAGCAGATCGACTTCGACATCGCCCCCATTGGCCTCCCCTACAATGCCATCCTCGGCTATCCGGCCTTGGCTCGGTTCATGGCAGCAACTCACCCGGCATACAACCTCATGAAGATGCCTGGGAGCAGCGGCGTCCTCATCGTGTCAGGAGACACAAGGGATGCGCTGCAGGTGCTCCAGCTTGTTTTCAGGGCGGCCGCGGTGGCGCAGCCCACTAGAACTATCGCCCTTAAGCCCAAGGGGGCTGCGCCGGCTAAAAAGAAGCAGCTATTCACCCAAGACAAGGTGGAAACCAAGCAGGTACCAGTCGACGAGGACGGGTCCGCTAGCGCCACCTTCACCATAGGGGCCAACCTCGAGCCCGAGCAGGAGAAAGCCCTGATTAGGTTCCTACGTGCGAACAAGAAGGTGTTCGCGTGGGAACCTGATCAGTTAGCAGGGTTCCCAAGGGAAGTGATTGAGCATCACCTCAACGTGTGCCCCAATGTATGCCCCGCGTGGGAACCTGATCAGTTAGCAGGGGTCCCAAGGGAAGTGATTGAGCATCACCTCAACGTGTGCCCTGATGTGTGCCCCGTGAAGCAGAAGGCAAGGTGGCAGTCTACTGAGAAACAGGCTTTCATCGTTCAAGAGACCCAGAAGCTAGAGGCGGCAGGAGTTATCCGCGAGGTACGCTACCCTGATTGGCTGGCTAATCCGGTCGTTGTGACGAAGAAGGGAGGAAAGGAGCGCATGCGCGTCGACTTCACCAACCTCAACAAGGCCTGCCCGCAGGATCCATTTCCGCTCCCCCGCATTGACCAGATAATCGACTCCACTGCAGAGTGTGACCTATTGTGCTTCCTAGATGCCTTCTCAGGCTATCACCAGATCAAGATGGCGGTAGAGGACGTGGAGAAGACGGCTTTCCTGACCCCGTGTGGAGTGTACTGCTATACGTGCATGCCGTTTGGGTTGCGCAACACAGGCGCGACCTTTCAGCGGCTGATGCACATCGCCTTAGGCCGGCAGCTCGGGAGGAACGCTGAAGATTACGTCGATGACATTGTGGTGAAGTCTCATGAGGAAAGAACCCTGATACATGACCTGGAAGAAACCTTCGCGAGCCTCAACGAAGTGGACCTACGGCTCAACCCGGAGAAGTGTGTGTTTGGAGTCCCCTCGGGCAAGCTCCTGGGTTTCCTCGTATCCCAAGGGGCATCGAGGCCAACCCGGAGAAGGTCAAGGCAGTCGAAGACATGAGCCCGCCAAGGACCCTCAGAGAAATGCAGAAGCTCACCGGGCGAGTAACTGCGCTGGGGCATTTCATCTCCAAGCTGGGGGAACGAGCGCTGCCCTTCTTCAAGCTGATGAAGAAAAAGGGTCCCTTCGAATGGACTGAAGAGGCCGACAAGGCATTCCAAGACCTCAAGAGGTACCTTACCAGTCCACCAGTGATGGTAGCTCCGCGTCCTCGGGAGCCCCTGGTGCTCTACCTTGCGGCCACCCCCTACTCCGCTAGCGCAGCCCTGGTAGCGGTCAAGGAGGAGCGATGTGCCAAGGCAGCATCGACCGTCCGAACTGAAGCAAAGCAGAGCCAGGAGGGCCTCGCGAAGGCCGCAACCACAGCCGGAAAGGAACAGCCGCACCAGGAGAACGCACCTGGAGCAGGAGAGGCCTCTTCAGGCGATCAAGCATTAGGAACTCCGTCGTCTCAAGAGACGCCTCGACCTCTGGGGGAAGCAAGCAGCGCCAGCACCCTCAACCTCGTCGAGCATCCCGTGTACTTCGTCAGCACGGTGCTACGGGACGCAAGGGCATGGTATCCCATGCCTCAAAAACTCCTCCTCGCGCTACTAGTGGCCTCACGCAAGCTGCGCCACTACTTCCAAGGACATCCCATCAAAGTCGTCTCAGCATACCCCTTGGAAAGAGTGCTTAGGAGCCCCAACTCAGCTGGAAGGGTTGCTGAATGGAACATCGAGCTACATGCATTTCAGCTAGAATTCAGTACGACCATAGTCATCAAGGGAGCCGCACTTGTGGATTTCGTGGCAGAATGGGCAGAAGCACCGGGTCTCGAGGCAGGCGAAGACCGATCACTTTCCCCGAGGAAGTGAAGCACCGGATGGCTGGGTCATGTACTTTGATGGGGCGTTCTCCCGACATGGTGCGAGAGCTGGCTCAGTGCTCGTATCCCCCACCCAGGACAAACTCTACTACGACGTACAACTTTGCTTCCAGCACAGAGAAAAGGTCTCCAACAACATAGCGGAGTACGAAGGCCTAACAGCAGGCTTGAAGGCCGCAACTGCCTTAGGGGTGAAGCGCCTCATCATCAAGGGTGATTCACAGCTCCTCATCAACTTCTCCAACAAGATATACGAGCCAAACGATGAGCACATGGAAGCCTAAGGCATGTTGGAGAAACAATTCTGGGGGCTGGAGTTGCAGCATGTGCCTCGCGGCACCAATCAGGAGGCCGATGACATTGCCAAGAGGGCATCTAGGCGGCTGCCTCAGGAGCCTGGCGTCTTTGAGGAGCGGCTCTTCAAACCCTCGACGGTGCCGTCACTGTCGAGCACGGCGCAACCAAGGGAGGAGCTCCCTCAGCCGCCTGCCGCAGGAGTCCCGGTCTGCGGCCCAGCCTTAGGGGCACGCCTGCTCCTGGTGTTAGAGCCTCAGGAAGGGTGTTGGATCTCGGAGCTCAAGAACTACCTGATGCAAGGGACTCCGTCGGAGAATGAGGAGGAAGCGGAGCGTGTGGCACGGCAGGCCACGGCTTATTGCATCAGGGATGGAGAGCTCTACAGGAAGCGACCAAATGACGTGTCCCTACGTTGCATCTCCCGAGAGCAAGGGAAGGAGCTACTAGCGGACATACACGGCGGAGACTGCGGGCACCACTCGTCGTCACGGACCATCGTCGGCAAGGCATTCCGTAGTGGATTCTATTGGCCCACAGTGCTCAACGAAGCTGTTGACCTTGTGAAGGCTTGTGAGGCCTGCCAGTTTCACGCTAAGCAGATCCATCAGCCTGCGGGGGGTCTACAGACTATACCCCTCTCATGGCCGTTTGCAGTTTGGGGGCTGGACATTCTGGGCCCGTTTCCTCGGGCGCCAGGGGGCTATCGCTACCTCTACGTCGTCGTGGACAAATTCACCAAGTGGGCTGAGGTGGAAGCCGTCCGCACAATCCCGGCAGGCTCAGCGGTCAAATTCATCAAGGGCCTCGTGAGCCGATTTGGGGTGCCCAACCGCATCATCACCGACAATGGTTCGCAATTCACCGGTAATCTCTTCAAAATGTACTGTGCTAATCTTGGAACGCAGATATGCTACGCTTCGGTAGCACACCCCCGGAGCAACGGCCAGGCCGAGCGGGCCAACGTGGAGGTCCTAAGGGGCCTCAAAGCCAGGACCTTCAAGAAGAAGCTGGAAGCCTGCGGCAGGGGCTGGTACGACGAGCTCCAGTCCGTGCTGTGGTCAATCCGCACAACTGCGACCAAGCCGACTGGCAAGACCCCGTTCTTCCTCGTCTACAGAGCGGAGGTTGTTCTCCCTCACGAGGTCAGGCGTCGCTCCGCACGGGTCCTGGCGTTCGACGAGACGCAGCAGGACGCCATGCGGGGGACGGATCTCGTGCTGGGGGAGGAACGCCGTCGAGAAGCCGCGCTACGAGCGGAAAGGTATCAACAGGCGCTGTGACGATACCACTGCCGCAACATCCGCCCCAGAACTCTAGAGGTAGGGGATCTCGTTCTCAGACGGGTTCTTTCCAGGGAGGGGCTGCACAAGCTCTCTCCCATGTGGGAGGGCCCATTCAAGGTTGTTCATGTTTCCAGGCCTAGCTCCGCGTGCTTGGAGACCACGGAGGGGGTACCCATCCAGAACGCGTGGAACATTCAACATCTCCGGAGGTTCTATCCCTGAGCGAGGCCTAGCGCCTAGGAAAGGCCCGGTGCCTGTGAAGAAGGCGAATGCCTGTGAAGCTACTGCGTTTTGGGAAAGGCTCGGTGCCTGTGAAGAAGGCGAATGCCTGTGAAGCTGCTGCATTTTGGGAAAGGCCCGGTGCCTGTGAAGCTGCTGCGTTTTAGTAAAGGCCCGGTGCCTGTGAAGAAGGCAAATGCCTGTGAAGCTGCTGCATTTTGGGGAAGGCTCGGTGCCTGTGAAGAAGGCGAATGCCTGTGAAGCTGTTGCGTTTTGGAAAAGGCCCGGTGCCTGTGAAGAAGGCAAATGCCTCTGAAGCTCGCCCACCGTGACACTCTCACATAATAATGTGTGGGGCTGTACATGCCCCAGAGTCTCCGGAGTGCCCCCTCGGGCCTCGGGGACTCCCGCCCACGCCCAGTGGCAGCACTTAGCACCGCGCTGGTGAGAAGACGTCGAAGACTAGAGTAGGTGCCGGACGCGGCTTTCCCATTTGCTTTCTGTAGTTGGCTTGTTTATTGCCGTTTGAAGTTTTATTGGAGTTTCTGACGTTCCTGGCTTGTGACTCTCTGTCTTTCTCGCTCGCTTGCCTTGTTTTCTCTCGGACAAGTCTCGCGAGGGAGTCGCGGGCGCCCTCGCGAGTGTTTTCTGCCCCGATCGTTTAGAGCTTTCCTCTCCGAGTCCTCTACGGGAGCACCCCTCCCAGTCCATGCCCCACGGGCATCGCGACACGAGCGGAGGACCTGGGCCGATCGCCCCCACAACCAAGACTGTAAGATACCCCTCCTACTGATCCTTGCATGGGCGAAGCACACGACGAGGCCACGGCCTCGGGAGGCGAGGACCGCGCCAAGCCCCACCGAGCTAAAATAGTTCCCGCACATGGGTGTGTGCCGCGGAAACAGTGGAAACAGCACGATGGTTAAGCAGCAGCAATTCTAACACGCCCCCGCGGGGCCCTACATTACTTTCTATTTCTACACAGGATAAGAAAGAAAACAAAACGGGCGCGATTCGTCCTGCACCAACCCACAGCGAAGGCTTGAGCTGCTCCTGGGGCTTAGGCGGATCCCTCCTCTTGCTTCACCGGGGTGCGACGGCGAGCTGACCCGCTACCTTCACCCAGGTGGGCGCGACGGCGCGGGGGCTGGTCACGGCCACCGCTGGAGGAGCTGCTACCTAAGAGGGGGTCGCCGAAGCTCAGCGAACCCCGAGCACCGCCGCCTGTACGCCAGTCGCCATCTTCATCCTGGTCAGTGTCGGGGCTAGGCAGGCGGCCGAGGTTGTCGCCTTCGGGGCAGCACCCGGCACGGCGACCATCTTCCCCAAACACCCTCACGTAGAGGGTGGCGTCGCCATCGAACTTGAAGTACATGGTACACAACCGGCCCAGGCCGCGCGCGCGGGCAAACGTTTGCCAGCAGCGTGTCAGAGCCCCGTTCCCAGAGATGGAGACCTCCAGCGAAGCTCAGGAGGCCCTGCTGTAGCAGCCGTCTGCCTGGAGCCAGAAGCCGCACCGAGCGCTGGCTGGCAGTTCATCTACGAAGAAACGGGGGAGCTGGAGCCGGGTGCTGGATGGGTCCGCCGACCACACGACGAACTCCGGCAGCACCTCCGCAGAGCGAAAGCGTGGCCTAGGGGGGCGCACACCCACGGCATGCCCCCCGTCGGCAATCGGGCGCTCACCACCGCGCAAGGAACCGCCTCCATGGCCGCGGGAGGCTACCACGGGGACCGTGGTATTCTTGCGAGGGCGTCCTCGGCCGTGCTTGGTCGGGGGGTCAGGCCCTGCCCGGGGGGCCTTTACTTTCTCCGTGGCTGAGTATCTCTTTGGGGCCATGGGGACGGCGAGTAGCCAAGAAGAAAGGGAGCAGCAAGAAGGGATGGATTGAAGGGGCTCGCCCAGCCCCGTACTTATAGCCGGAGGAGGCCAACCGCCAAGCACCACGATCGCAGGTAATCATGACCGGTTTCTCTGCATGCAGGGACTTGTCAACTCGTGCGGTCGCCGAGGCATCATGGGGAAGCGCATACGCCCACGTATAGTCAACCACCACGCGGCGCCCAAGGGCGCAGGCTGTTGGGGCCCGCGGCGCTTCGCGCTTACCCCTTCGCTTCCCCGCCAGGCCAATCCCGGGCGCGCCTTGGGCCCGGGGGCTACTGTCGGCATTCTGGGAACAGGGGTCCCCAGACTTGCCTGCCTGCGGCCTGCGGCGTGGCTCAAGTGGGGGCCCAGTGCGGCCCATCTTCATCAGCTCAAGCTCAAGACCCTCGCGAGGGGCCAAGCCTCACGGGGCGGACGACAGAAAGCTTCCTCAGAGGCAGCCTCATCAGGTAGGCTCACGAGGAGGCAGAGAGATCAAGGCAGGGGTACCTCGTGAGGAAATTGTGACGCAAGCCGTGACGATCGAGACCAGGCGGGTGCCAGGCGGGCGCCGGCCTGCGCAGTGTCCTTGTTTCCCCTTTGGTGCAAAGGGGGCAAGCGCAGGCCAAGGCATCGGGCAAAGGTTACCATTCCGGTGCAACAAGACCAAGACCAGTAGAGTGGCAGGTCGGAGGTCACTGTGGAGCCCAAGACAGCGTCATCACCAGTGCTTTTGGCAGCCGAAGACCACCTTTGGTCAGGATAACTTGTACTATATGTCCCCCTTCAAAATGGCCAAGTGCTGGCGCCCTTCCCGCTCATTATTTGGGGAGAGGCCCAGGGCCTCTATAAATAGAGCTAGCCACCACAGAGTCGGGACATCTAGAAAGACATCTAGAAATCTGGTAGAGCCCTAGCAGAGAGAGAGAGAGAGAGGCGACTGAACTCACCCTAGCAGTTCATCGCACCAGCTCAAGAACACCTCTCGCGAGGCTGTTCTTCCCTTGTACTATTCATCATCAGCCCCTGAGGCAATCCACCACACCACACACTGGAGTAGGGTATTACACCACAACGGTGGCCCGAACCAGTATAAACCTTGTGGCCCTTGTGTTGTTCGTTGTTTCCAACTTAGATCACGCGAGGAGATTGGACGTAGGTCGGTAGGGGAGAGATCTCCGCGCGCACCCCAGTGTTCGAACCTCAAGGGTCAGCTGGAACCCGAAATCCGACAGAGTTGTCACAGCCCCAGTTCAGGCCTTGCCTGCCTTTGCTTTAGCCTCCATGAATCATGTCTAAATTTTATGAAACTTCGAAATGGGGGCTGATAAACCCTAGCAGCAAATGAAATTCAACTAGGGTCCAAATAAAATCATTTTCACTGAACCCAAAATGCCCTTCTAAAATGTTCATCATCTCTGCCTTGGTCTAGAACCTATGACAAAAATGGTGCACACTTTTCTAGGACAACAGAGGGTCACTGAGTTAAATCATATGCTACTTGCAATTGCGCATTTAAATGCTATATATTATCTTAAGTGCTTAATTAATTCTAAACTTAAGTGTGGGCTGTTAGGAATAATCCTAACAGAGCCCACAATTATTTTCAGGATTTTTGGAAACGTTTTGGTATTTTTAATAAAGCTCAGAAGTTACAGAAAAATAGAAAACAAAATTTAATTAGAAGAGAGAGAGAAGTCCATTGGGCCACTTACCTGACAGCCTACCTGTCGGCCCACTACTGTGCTAGGCCCAACCAGCCACCGAACCGTCTTCAACCTCCTGCCAGTAGGCAGGAGGGCGTGTGTCCGACACGCGCGACCATGCGCCGAGCCACGTCCTGCTTCCCGCCGCTGCCCCGACACGCCCAGACGACGCTACGGAGACGCCCGAACCCACTCGACCTCTCTCGTGTGCTTCTCCCCTCCTCTGGTCCTGACTCCCTCTCGCGCCCGAGCGCCACCGTTGCCGCCGCTCGCTGCTGCCGTGTCCACTACCTCCCCTGTGCTCCCCGACCAGTCCATGAGCTCCACCATGATGTCATCGACTTCCTCGCTCCACCACTCATCACCAGGCGCGCCCCTCTGGCCTCACCGAGCTCGTCCCCGACTGCCGTTGCTGGAGATCCCCCTCACCGCCTCGCTCAACTCTGACCTCCTCCAAGCCCGCCGTCTACTTCACTGCATCCGCCGTGAGCCACTGACCATCCTCCCCATCTCCCTTCTCTCTGCCACTCGTTGTAGTTGCCGCACCAAGCACACCCGCGCGCGCCGCCGCCTGAGCTCTCCGCCGGCGTGGCTCCGGCCACACAACGGCTCTGCTGTCATGTCCAATGACCTCGCCGTGTCGCGTAGGGCCCGTAGATGCCTCGAAAGTGCCGACTCGTCTGCCGTAGCCTCGCCCCCGAGATCACCCGAGCTCCGGCAACCGCCGAGGTCATCACTGACGACTACTCCGGCCACCCCAGGCCCAACCACCACCACTACTCGATGCGGACGTGCGTCCGCATCACATAGATGCCCTCCACTGCCCTTTTGGTCGCCGGAGACGCAAACCCGAGGCTCGCCGCCGCGACTAGCCTCGCCGGCGTCAAGTCGCTGGTTGGTTTGACCCACTTTGACCCCGGCTGGACCCCTCCTGAGTCAATGACATGTGGGGCCAGCCCCTAACTAAAATAGTTTAATCTTTAGTTAGTGCTAATCACACTGTTAGAGGTTAATGACCTCGCTAACTAACTCTGTGTCACTGACATGTGGCCCCAGGCCCTTAACTAACCTAGGTTAGGATTAGATTAATGTTAATTAACTTGGTTAGTTAGGTTAGTCACTGACCAGTGGGTCCCACTGGTCGGGTTTGACCTGGACGGCGCCTGTTGACCTAGTGACATCGGCATGACCTAATGCTGACGCGGTAATACATTTCCTGGATTTATTAATAATCAGGAAATTCCAGAAAATATCCAAAACTTCAAAAATTCATAGAAATTAATCTATAGCTCCAAATGAAATAAATTATATATGAAAAATGATCAAAAAAAATCCAAAGAATCTGAATATGGCATTATCATGCATGTTTGAACAACTTATGCCTACTGATCAGGTCAAATCAAATAAGTGGCATTCAACTAATCACATATAGAGTTGAATTTGAATCTTTGGTTCAAACCAACTTCATTTAATCTGGTTTTAGTTGCATTAGCTCAAATCACAACATCTTGCCAAGTCATGATCATGCATCATATTGTGCATTGCAGTGATTGTGCTCCCTCTCTGTTGCCGGTACCTGTTCCCTCCAGAGTAGATGTTGTTACCGACGATGAGTTCGATGACACCGATGAAGAACTATATTATCTTCAGAAGTGCCAGGTAAGCAAAACCCCCTTGTTCATTCTGATACAATCCCACTCTCTCGCTCCTGCCCTCTTTTACTGCATTAGGACAACAACGATTCATCTGTTACTTGGTGCGGTAGTTGAACCCCTTATCCTCTGCATGACCTGTCATTGCCACAGTAAATAGATGAAACCCACTAGCATGAGTAGGAGTTGTTTGAGCCCTGATGTGCCTACTCATTCATGCTTGTTTGTCATGCCTGCTATTGCTTAGAGTTGTGTTAGGTCTGATTCATCGGGGATGAATTAGAAAGTTGTGAACATGTCCTACTGTGTGTGAGCTAAGTATGTGAACACGATTTGGTAAAGGTAGCGGTGAGAGGCCATGTAGGAGTACATGGTGGGTTGTCTCATTGAAACCGTTCTCAGGAACTGAGTTCTGTGTTTGTGATCCATGAACAGCTACTACCACTCATTGGGATCCTTAATTGACCCTCTCGACTTATTAACTGCCCTAGTCCTCTGTCCAGGAGTTGCAACTAGTTTCTGGTGTTTATAGGATATGTGTTGGCGGCCGTGCGTAGCGCTGACCCTAGGGGTGGGCTATGATGCAGTAGATACACCGTGGCATGGTGTATTGGGCGCCCGTTTGGTGTCTCGGGAACCCTACACACATCTTTTGGGGCTGTGAGCGAAACTCCGGCTGGATCTCCTCGCGGATGGAACCCGAATAGGCGATAAACCTGGACTAGAGACTTGTGTGGTTAGTCAGGTCGTGGCCGACTCCCTCGCTAGGCTTCTGCTTGAAGGTTGCTGAGATACACAACGTGTACATGGTGGTAAGTGGCGAGAGCGTGTGTGAAGAAGTACACCCCTGCAGGGTTATAAATGATCTATTCGAATAGCCGTGTCCGCGGTAAAGGACTTCTGGGTTGCCTATAACAGTTCATAGACAAGTGAAAGTGGATACTCTAAAAATCGCAAGATAAGCGTGAGTGCTATGGTTGGCCTTCTTGTAGGGAGACAGGAGTGGATCCATAGTGGTGTATCGATATGGTGACTATGTGGACTCGTGTGCGCCACCTCAAAAGTGTTGCTTGCAGTCGTAGTTCAGGTTAGCCACTGAGTCAAAGCTGGCTTGCTCCAGTTAAACTCCACCCCCCCCCCTTGTTGATACCGATGCATATGTAGTTAGTTCTGATGTAAGTCTTGCTGAGTACATTTGTACTCATGTTTGCTAGTAGTTCCGTGTGGACTTCGACGTTTAGCTTGTTACCTCAGCTACGATCTTGTGCCCTTGGCAGGATCTTGTAGATAGTCAGGCTTCTCAGCCTTCTTCATTTGTAGTTGTCTGTACTCAGGAAAGTTAAGCTTCCGCATGTGCTTGTTGCTTGTATGCTCTGTATGTTGGGTCATGAGACCCATGTTTGTAATACTTGGCTCCTCGGAGCCTAATGAATAAATACTCTGAGTCGTAGAGTCTTGTTGTGATGCCATGTTGTATTTGCACATATCGAGCATATTGTGTGTATGATTGAAATGCTTGGTATGTGTGGGATCCGACAACCTAGTTGTTTATCCTTGGTAGCCTCTCTTATGGGGAAATGTAGTCTTGTGCTTCCATGAGCCATAGTAGTCTGCTACAGCCCGGTTCACCGGAGTCCTGCTAGCCCAGCACTACTGCTCCGGAACACTTGACTGGCCGGCATGTGATTCACTTTGTTCCTAAGTCTGTCCCTTCGGGGAAATGTCACGCGGTGACGTCCGGAGTCCTGCCTAGCCTGCTACAGCCCGGGTTCCCGGAGTCCTGTTAGCCCAGTGCTACAGCCCGGATTCGCACGCTGTTGATCGACATGCTCGATGTTGATTCATGTATGCCTGTCCCCGTAAGTTAGTGCCACTTTGGATTCACGACTAGTCATGTCGGCCCGGGTTCTCTCTCATATGGATGCTAGCGACACTATCATATACGTGAGCCAAAAGGCGCAAACGGTCCCGGGCCATGGTAAGGCGACACCCGTGGGAATACCGTGCGTGAGGCCGCAAAGTGATATGAGGTGTTACAGGATAGATCGGTGTGACTTAGAATCGGGGTCCTAACACACATCAAAAATTCTGTTTTTTATCATTTACCTACTCGAGGACGAGCAGGAATTAAGCTTGGGGATGCTGATACGTCTCCAACGTATCTATAATTTTTGATTGTTCCATGCTATTATATTATCAACCTTGGATGTTTTATATGCATGTATATGCTATTTTATATGATTTTTGGGACTAACCTATTAACCTAGATCCCAGTGCCAGTTTCTGTTTTTTTCCTTATTTTAGAGTATCGCAGAAAAGGAAAATCAAACTGAGTCCAATTGACCTGAAACATCACGGAGCTTATTTTTGGACCAGAAGAAGTCCATGGAGTATCGGAGTTGGACCAAGAGAGTCCCGGGCTACCCAGGAGGGAGGGGGCGCGCCCACCCCTCTGGGCGCGCCCCCCTGCCTCGTGGACAGCCGGGAGGTCCACCGACGTACTTCTTGCTCCCATATATACCCATATACCCTAAAAACTATGGGGGCCACAATAGATCGGGAGTTATGCCGCCAGAAGCCTCCGTAGCCACCGAAAACCAATCTAGACCCGTTCCGGCACCCTGCTAGAGGGGGAACCCCTCACCGGTGGCCATCTTCATCATCCCGGAGCTCTCCATGACGAGGAGGGAGTAGTTCTCCCTCGGGGCTGAGGGTTGATGACCCACAAGTATAGGGGATCTATCGTAGTTCTTTTGATAAGTACGAGTGTCGAACCCAACGAGGAGCAGAAGGAAATAATAAGCGGTTTCCAGCAAGGTATTCTCTGCAAGTACTAAAATAAGTGGTAACAGATAGTTTTGTGATAGGATAATTTGTAACGAGCAACAAGTAACAAAATTAAATAAAGTGCAGTAAGGTGGCTCAATCCTTTTTGTAACAAAGGACAAGCCTGGACAAACTCTTATATAGAGAAAAGCGCTCCCGAGGACACATGGGAATATCGTCAAGCTAGTTTTCATCATGTTCATATGATTCGCGTTCGATACTTTGATAATTTGGTATGCGGGTGGACCGGTGCTTGGGTACTGTCCTTACTTGGACAAGCATCCCACTTATGATTAACCTCTATTGCAAGCATCTGCAACTACAACAAAAGTATTAAGGTAAACCTAACCATAGCATGAAACATATGGATACAAATCAGCCCCTTACGAAGCAACGCATAAACTAGGGTTTAAGCTTCTGTCACTCTAGCAACCCATCGTCTAGTTATTACTTCCCAATGCCTTCCTCTAGGCCCAAATAATGGTGAAGCGTTATGTAGTCAACGTTCACATAACACCACTACATGAGAGACAACATACATCTCATCAAAATATCGAACGAGTACCAAATTCACATGACTACTAATAGCAAGACTTCTCCCATGTCCTCAGGAACAAACGTAACTACTCACAAAGCATAAACATGTCCATAATCAGAGGGGTATTAATATGCATATAGGATCTGAACATATGATCTTCCACCAAATAAACCGACTAGAATCAACTACAAGGAGTAATTAAAACTACTAGCAACCTACTAGTACCAATCCCGGACTTGGAGACAAGAATTGGATACAAGAGATGAACTAGGGTCTTGAGAGGAGATGGTGCTGATGAAGATGTTGATAGAGATTACCCTCTCCCGATGAGAGGAGCGTTGGTGATGACGATGGCGATGATTTCCCCCTCCTAGAGGGAAGTTTCCTCGGCAGAACAGCTCCGCCAGAGCCCTAGATTGGTTCTGCCAAGGTTCCGCCTCGTGGCGGAGTTTCATCCGAGAAGATGGCTGATGATGTTTTTCCCATCGAAAGACTTCATATAGCAGAAGATGGCCACCGGAGGGCCACCAGGGGGCCCACGAGGTAGGGGGGCGCACCCCCACCCTTGTGGGCAGGGTGTGGCCCCCCTGGTGAACTTCTTGCGCTCAATATTTATTATATATCTGAAAACGTCTTCCATGAAGTTTCAGGACTTTTGGAGCTGTGCAGAATAGGTCTCTAATATTTGCTCCTTTTCCAGCCTAGAATCCCAGCTGCCAGCATTCTCCCTCTTTATGTAAACCTTGTAAAATAAGAGAGAATAGGCATAAGTATTGTGACATAATGTGTAATGACAGCCCATAATGCAATAAATATCGATATAAAAGCATGATGCAAAATGGACGTATCAAGGGTATGTACCAGTAGCTATGTGTTCGATCTCTCTCTCTCTCTCTCGTGTTTTTGAGGTGGTATGATCTTGATGTATTGCGAGCTTTGCTATTATAGTTGGATCTTATGATGTTTCTCCCCCTCTACTCTCTTGTAATGGATTGAGTTTTCCCTTTGAAGTTATCTTATCGGATTGAGTCTTTAAGGATTTGAGAACACTTGATGTATGTCTTGCGTTGGATACCCGTGGTGACAATGGGGTATTATATTGATCCACTTGATGTATGTTTTGGCGATCAACTTGCGGGTTCCGCCCATGAACCTATGCATAGGGGTTGGCACACGTTTTTGTCTTGACTCTTCTGTAGAATCTTTGGGGCACTCTTTGAAGTACTTTGTGTTGGTTTGAATAGATGAATCTGAGATTGTGTGATGCATATCGTATAATCATACCCACGGATACTTGAGGTGACATTGGAGTATCTAGGTGACATTAGGGTTTTGGTTGATTTGTGTCTTAAGGTGTTATTCTAGTACGGACTCTATGATAGATTGAACGGAAAGAATAGCTTCGTGTTATTTTACTATGGACTCTTGAATAGATAGATCAGAAAGGATAACTTTGAGGTGTTTTTGTACCCTACCATAATCTCTTTGTTTGTTCTCCGCTATTAGTGGCTTTGGAGTGACTCTTTGTTGCATGTTGAGGGATAGTTATATGATTCAATTATGTTATTATTGTTGAGAGAACTTGCGCTAGTGAAAGTATGAACCCTAGGCCTTGTTTCAGCGCATTGCAATACCGTTTGTGCTCACTTTTATCATTAGTTACCTTGCTGTTTTTATATTTTCAAATTACAAAAACCTTAATCTACCATCCATATACCACATGTATCACCATCTCTTCGCCTAACTAGTGCACCTATACAATTTACCATTGTATTGGGTGTGTTGGGGACACAAGAGACTCTTTATTATTTGGTTTCAGGGTTGTTTGAGAGAGACCATCTTTATCCTACGCCTCCCACGGATTGATAAACCTTAGGTCATCCACTTGAGGGAAATTTACTACTGTCCTACAAACCCCTGCACTTGGAGGCCCAACAACGTCTACAAGAAGAAGGTTGTGTAGTAGACATCAGTCCCCAGACTTGCCTGCCTGCGGCCCTGTACGACCCATCTTCACCAGCAAGCACTCAAGACCCTCGCGAGGGGCCAAGCCTCGTGAGGCAGACGACGCAAGACCTCCTCAGGGACGGCCTCACCAGGCTGGCTCGCGAGGGGCGGAGAGATCAAGGCAAGGGGCACCTCGCGAGGTCCCCGTGATGTAAGCCATGACAACCAAGGCCAGGCGGGAGCCAGCGCACAGTGTCCCCGTTTCCTCTTTGGTGTTAAAGAGGCAAGCGCAGGCGTGGAGTCCCGAGGCATCAAGCAAAGGTTTCCATATCAGTGCAATAAGACCAAAACCAGCAGGACGGCAGGACGGAGGTCACCGTGGAGCCCAGGACGGCGTCACCACCAGAGCCTTTGGCAGGCGAAGACCATCTTTTGTCAGGATAGCTTGTACTAGATGTCCCCCTTCAAACTTGGCCATTGTGGGATCCCCTCCCGCTCAATATTTGGGGAGAGGACCCGGGCCTCTATAAAGGTGACTAGGCACCACAGTAGGCAGGGGGATCGGCTCATCCAGAGAAGCAAACTGATCCAGACGCAGATCATCCTCACCCACACAAGCTCTCCGAGCACTAGAACACCTCTCCCCATGAGGCTCTTCTTCCCCTGTACCTATTCATCCTCAGCCCCAGAGGCAATCCACCACACCACACTGGAGTAGGTTATTACACCACATCGGTGGCCCGAACCAGTATAAATCTTGTGTCCCTTGTTCTGCGGGTTCGACGCGCTAAGACATGAGATTGCGGTGAGGGCGAGAGCTAGAGGGGCAGAGATCTTTGTGCGCACCCCTATGTTCGTACCTCAAGGGTTTTGCCGGAACCCGAAATCTGACACATATGTGTCATGTTGTCTAATCATCCAAAACAGAATGCAATGGAATATTTCAAAGCATGTGAACTTTATAGTGGCATGTTTAGAAGTTAAAGAAAAGTAATGACATTTCACAAAACCAGAAACTTTGCACTGCATACACCAAATTTTCCTAACATAAAATGCTCATGAAGGCTCAAGCTCGACTCCACAAATCTTGATAACTTAATGGGAGTACAAGAAATTGATCAAAACAACACAATAGACCACAATAGCCTTGAAGAAACTAATCAGAACAACTTGATCAGAACCATTTATCACCACACCATGCTTTGACATTTACACATGTTTAGTAAAACTAGAATTGTATTACGGGTAGCAAAAAGGATGACAAGTAAACTTGTCTATCTAGTGAACACAACCACAACTCATAAATATTCTTGCCCCATCTAGTTAAATGTTGTAGGTGGATAAATCCAATGTGGATATGTTTGCAACACATAAGAATCAATCAGTATATGGAATTAAAGTCAATCACATGCATGATCCTAATACAACATGTTGTTTTTCCACGCTCGTGGTGGAATCAATGAAATGATGACATGGATGGGACATGCACCAACTGGAACCCATCACCCAACAAAAGAGGAAACAACGCCACAATGTCAACAACCACTCGAGGGAGTGAGTTTGCTAGTGCTTTTTGATCCTTGCGCCCATTGAAACATCCATTTTTCACCACCACAAAACGACAATATCACCAAACATGTCAAGCAAACGGATGACAATAACACATGATAGCTTCTACACATCACTCTGATATTAGACTTTTCCCTGAAAAGGATACATATCTATTATAAAAGTTTATCAGAAATACAAAGCACCTCAAACATAATAAAAATTACATGGAGGTCTCTAGACCATCAAACGACCACAACCGCCACAACAATAAGCCACTGACGTGTTGTTGTCACCTCTCCCCTACCGGAGCTGGCTTGACATTTTTGCTGATAGCTCGGAACTCTTAAAAATCTCTTGAAGGTGTAGGATCGACAAGAGGTGTCTAGAGGGGGGTGATTAGACCCTCAACCAAGAAAAATAGCAGTTTTAAATTTCTTTATGTTAAGGTGGAGTTTTAGCACAAGTTTAAACATTCACAATACATTTGAAGCAAGCATGGCAACAGTATATGAGCAACAGAAAGTAAAGCATGCAACTTGCAAGAAAGTAAAGGGATGGGATTGGAGTGTGCAAACGCAATTGGAGACATGGAGATTTTTGGCGTGGTTCCGATAGGTGGTGCTATCGTACATCCACGTTGATGGAGACTTCAACCCACAAAGGGTAACGGTTGTGCGAGTCCACAGAGGGCTCCACCCACGAAGGGTACACGAAGAAGCAACCTTGTCTATCCCACCATTGCCATCACCCACGAAGGACTTGCCTCACTTGGGTAGATCTTCACGAAGTAGCCAATCTCCTTGCCCTTACAAACTCCTTGGTTCAACTCCACAATCTTGACGGAGGCTCCCAAGTGACACCTAACCAATCTAGGAGACACCACTCTGCAAAAGGAAATAGATGTTGTGTTGATGATGAACTCCTTGCTCTTGTGCTTCAAATGATAGTCTCCTCAACACTCAACTCTCTCTCACAGATTTGGATATGGTGGAAAGATGATTTGAGAGGAAAGCAACTTGGGGAAGGCTAGAGATCAAGATTCTTGTGGTTGAATTGGAATGTCTTGGTCTCAACACATGAGTAGGTGGTTCTCTCATAGAAAATGAGTAGTGGAAGTGTAGGCACGTTCTGATAGCTCTCCCCACGAATGGAGGAAGGGTGGAGGGGTATATATAGCCTCCACACAAAATCTGACCGTTACACACAATTTACCAAACTCGGTGGGACCGAATCATGAAACTCAATCAGACCGATTTAGTTCAAAATGTGAACGTTGGGATTTTCGGTGGGACCGATATGATAAACTCGGTGGGACCGATGTGCTAGGGTTAGGGTAAAACATCAACTCGGTTTGACCGATTACACAAACTCAGTGGGACCAATTTTGGTAATAAGCAAAACAGAGAGTTGGTCAAGCAAACTCGGCGGGACCAATTGCATATCTCGGTGAGACCAAAATTATTGCAACAGGCAACAGAGAGTTTACAAGCCCATCTCAGTGAGATCAAGATCCCACCGGTGAGACCGAATTGATTAGGGTTTCTGGAAGTGGCTATGTCAAGTGAACTCGGTGGCGCTGGATATATCAAATCGGTGGGGCCGAGTTTGACTTTAGGTTTGGGACATAAGTGGAAATGAGAAAGGGGTTGAGGGCTTTTGGAGCATATCACTAAGCATTTTGAGCAAGCGGGCCATTAAGCAACACCCCATCCCCTTTTAATAGTATTGGCTTTCCTATGGACTCAATGTGATCTTGGATCACTATAATGAAAATGAAGAGCCTTGAGTTTTTGCCAATATTTGTCCTTAGCATCTTGAAGGGGTTCCACATCCTCTTATCCAAGCCACTCCTTTGTTGAACTCGTCTGAAATATACTAGATGAAAATATTAGTCCAACAAGAGATATGTTGACATTAATGACCAAAATCACCCAGGGAGCAGTTGTGCTTTCAATCTCCCCCTTTTTGGTAATTGATGAAAACATACATCAAAGCTTTAGATAAAGATATAAAGAATAGCAAGTAAAGCTTTGGAAGGACATGTAACATGCATAGGCTCCCCCTACATGTATGCAATCATGTAAATATTGAGTATAAGAGCATGTGAATTCATAAGCATGACAGAGAAAGTAATGAGTTACATACATCTTGGCTATATGCATCACAGCAAATGATATAGATACATGAAATGTACCTTCATGTTCATGAGTCCTTCTTGCAAACAATATGTACATCAGCAAGAGATCATCATGCACATGAGTGTGATGCATATACTTACCTTGTGGTCTTGGGCTGGCTTTGGGAGAGATGAACCTGAGTAAACAAGGTTAGATAACACAGAAACATCTACTAATCAGAGCAAATAGCCACCCACAAGAGTACCAAGATTGGGATGACATGTAGTGAGTGAGTACTAGGTACTCTATTGGATATAGACATGTCCCCAAAGAGTAAAGATATGCAATGAATTCGACCATTTCCTTCCCTTGGATGTCTTTATCCCCTTGAATCTTATATTGGATAATGGGAGAAGATAAGGCAAAAGAAAATCAGAGCAAAATCAATCGTAACAAACATACTAACATGTCTTTCCCCTCTTGAAGACATGTATCTTCTCTCCTATTTGAATACCAAGCATATGGGAAGACTAAGAAAACTTTTCTTCCCATAGGGTCTCTCTCTCCCTTTGATGTGATTAAGCTTTGATGTGATCTCTCTTCCCCTTTGACATCAATTTCCAAGAAGGGATCTTCTGGAGTGTGAGTCGAATAGGTTTGGTCCTTGAGTCACATGATAAAGCAACATGTAATGTAAGATGCTGGTACAGGTCAAGAATCATCGAGTGGAGCTGGAACAAATATGCAGGATGCAAATGGCAAAGTGTTTTCTCAGTATTAAAATCGGTGACACCGAGTTATTTTCTTCGGTGGCACCGAGGTGGTTCGTTTTAACCGAAAGAAAGAAACCAGTGAGCCCGAGTTTAACACAGATAGAAAACCATTGTCATCTCAGCTCACTAGGCAAATAAGATCTCACAAATATTGGCAAGGAATTAACTGAAAGCTTTGCAATGAATTGGATACAGGGAATGTAGAACAAAACAGAGAAAATAAAGAAATCTAGATGAAGTTTTTTTGATAAAAGGGAAAAAGGGAAACAAACATGCAAGAGACAAATGCAAGGACACAAGGAAACACTAGAGAACTTCATATAGAATTGGTCGGTGACAAAGTCACCTATGTTAGAGTATATTGACTGAGGAATCAAGTGAGAACACTTGATCGTAGGTCATACTCATTGTTTAAGCTCAAAATGGGGTTACCATTTTTTGTTTAAGCATTTTGGTGTATTCACATCTTGTTGTGATGCTTTGATCCATGACTCAGGGTAGAGCTTCTCTAAGATGGAATAACTTACCTTGGGTGGTGGTCTTGATCTTGATCATGTAGTTGAACTTGTGTAGGATGCTCAAGGTTGATGTAGCTCATCAAGAGTTGGGAGCACCGCTTGTAGTTTTGAGTTCATCTGCCAACATGGGTTAGTCTTGCAAGGAAGAGCACTTGTGTATCCAAAATGACAAGCATGAAATTTGATACCAAATGAAATTTGAAATAGAAAAATTGTCAAAGGATATGTTGGAAGGTTTCATGCTACCTTGTCTTCAACCCACAAATTTGTAGAGACTTGGTGATGTAGAGATCGCTCAAGATGTGAGTGAGTTGCAATCTCATGAATTCGACAGTACTTCAGGATGCTGCTAACGTGACACTACGATCAGTGACTGAAAGCACAAGTGCTCCCTGGGTGGTTTTGGTAATTAATGTCAACATATCTCTTGTTGGACTAACACTTTTACCTAGTATGTTTCAGATAAGTTCAACAATGGAGTGGCATGGACTAGAGGATGTGGAACCCCTTCAAGATGCTAAGGACAAAGGATTGGCTCAAGCTTCAAGATCAAGACTCTACATTTTCTATTTTAGTGATCCAAGATCACATTGAGTCTATAGGAAAAGCCAATACTATCAAGAGGGGATGAGGTGTTGCTTAATGGCTTGCTTGCTCAAAGTGCTTAGTGATATGCTCCAAAACCCTCAACTACCTTCCCACATCCACATATGACCTAAACCAAAAGTCAAACTTGGCCTCACCAATTCTTTCTATCTGGCGCCACCGAGTTTCAAATGTCATAGCCACTGCCACAAACCCTAGCAAATCGGTTTCACCGATAGGGATCTAGGTCTCACCGAGATGGGATTGTAATCTCTTTGTGTATGTCCATTACCAAAATCGGTCACACCGAGTTTGAGCAATCGGTACTACCGAGATTACAATGCAAACCCTCTGGTTAGCTTATTACCAAAATCGGTCCCACCGAGTTTGTGTAATCGGTCCCACCGAGTTTGCCTGACCAACTCTCTGGTTAGCTTATTACCAAAATCGGTCCCACCGAGTTTGTGTAATCGGTCACACCGAGATTACGTTATGCCCTAACCCTAACCATATCGTTCCTACCGAGTTGCATCTCAGTCCCACCGAAAATCCTAACGGTCACTAGGTTTGCTGAAATGGTCCGACCGAGTTTAACCATTCGGTCCCACCGAGTTTGGCAAATTGTGTGTAACGGTTAGATTTTGTGTGGAGGCTATATATACCCCTCCACCCACTCTTCATTTGTGGAGAGAGCCATCAGAACGTACCTACACTTCCAATACACATTTTCTGAGAGAGAACCACCTACACTTGTGTTGAGGCCAAGATATTCCATTCCAACCATATGAATCTTGATCTCTAGCCTTCCCCAAGTTGATTTCCACTCAAATCTTCTTTCCACCAAATCCAAATCCTGTGAGAGAGAGTTGAGTGTTGGGGAGACTATCATTTGAAGCACAAGAGCAAGGAGTTCATCATCAACACACCATTTGTTAATTCTTGGAGAGTGGTGTCTCCTAGATTGGCTAGGTATCACTTGGGAGCCTCCAACAAGATTGTGGAGTTGAACCAAGGAGTTTGTAAGGGCAAGGAGATTGCCTACTTCGTGAAGATCTACCGCTAGTGAGGCAAGTCCTTCGTGGGCGACAGCTGTGATGGAATAGACAAGGTTGCTTCTTCGTGGACCCTTCCTGGGTGGAGCCCTCCGTGGACTCGCGCAACCGTTACCCTCCGTGGGTTGAAGTCTCCGTCAACGTGGATGTATGATAGCACCACCTATCGGAAGCACGACAAAAACATCTGTGCCTCCAATTGCGTTTGAATACTCCAAACCCTTCTCTTTACATTCTTGCAAGTTGCATGCTTTACTTTCCGCTGCTCATATACTCATTGCATGCTTGCTTGATATGTATTGTGTTTGTTAAACCTGTGCTTAAACTCCACTTACACTTAAGAATATTAAAAACTGCAACTTTTGGCACTTAGTGTCTAATCACCCCCCCCCCTCTAGACACCTCTTCTTGATCCTTTCAATTGGTATCAGAGCATTGGTCTCCATTGCCTTGGTTTAAACACCATTGGAGGAAGATGGATGTGTCTACTTTGGGGAGTCTTAGACATAGAGTGCCTATTCTTGATGGAGAGTATTTTCATGAGTGGAAAAATGAAATGCTTGAGATTTTCAATGAATATCATTTGAACAAGTACATTACTAGCCCTTGTGCACCTCATGTTGATCCTTTGCACCCTACCCTAGATGAAGATATTGACATGATTCGCAATCTTAGAACTGTTGAGCTCATCACTAGAGGCTTGCCTAGAAACTCGATTAGATGGTTGCCTACCCTCAAGTGTGCCTACTAATTACTCCTTGAAAGATCTAGATGAAGTCCTCCATAAGTCTAGTGCTTTGATTAAGATGAGTTCCAATGATCCCAAATTTGGTGACTGCTTATTTGAGCTTACTAATCTTACAAGTGCCAAAGGAGATGTTGGAATCATTAGCAATATCATTTCCAGAGCTATTAGAATTCATAAAGATAACTATAGAAATGATCATTTATCTAATGAATTGCCCTCTCTAGGAATTGATCAATCACAAGATGATGTTGAACATGAATACTCGGATGACGATGATGATGATGATGATGATAGTGACTATGATCTCGATGATGTGATGAGACACTTTGGTCTTATGGCGAATCTTCGCGGCTACATGGCTGGAGGAAAGGAATGGGTCCTTGATAGTGGATGTACTGATCATATGACCAGAGATAAAGATATGTTCCGCAAGCTTGCTGAAAACGACGGCCCTCGAAAATATGTCACTTTTGGTGATAATTCAAAGGGTAAGGTGGTTGGCCTTGGTAAGGTGGCCATCTCACATGATAGCTCCATACAAAATGTCATGCTCGTTGAATTCCTTGGATACAATTTACTTTCAGTTTCTAGACTTGCGGATTTCGGTTTCAATGTCTTATTCACTGAAGTAGATTGCCAAGTGTTTCGTAGAGACAATCATAAAATGGTCTTTACCGGTATACGTAGAGGAGATCTTTACATTGTTGATTTCACTAAAAAGGCTCAACCTAGAACTTGCTTAATTACCAAATCTTCTAAAGGCTGGTTGTGGCATAGAAGACTAGGTCATGTTGGTATGCGAAATCTTGATAAGCTTATTAAAGGTGATCATATCCTTGGAATAAAAGATGTCATATTTGACAAGGATAGACTTTGTAGTGCTTGTCAAGCAGGGAAACAAGTTGGAGGAAGTCACGGCGCAAAGAACATCATGACCACAAGAAGACCACTCGAGCTACTTCACATGGATCTCTTTGGTCCAAATGCCTACAAGAGTCTTGGTGGTAACTCATTTGGTCTAGTCATAGTTGCTGATTTTTCAAGATTTACGTGGGTGTTCTTTCTTGATGACAAATCGCAGGTCCAAAAGATCTTCAAAAACTTCGCTAGGAAGGCCCAAAATCAGTTTGACGTGAAGATCAAGAAGGTTCGGAGCGACAACGGAACGGAGTTCAAGAATGCAAATGTGGACACCTTTCTTGATGAAGAAGGGATTTCACATGAGTTCTCGGCTACGTACACACCTCAACAAAATGGAGTTGTTGAAAGGAAGAGTCGGACTCTTATCGAGATGGCAAGAACGATGCTTGATGAGTACAAAATGCCAAAGCACTTTTGGGCGGAAGCGGTTGAGACAGCTTGTCATGCAAAAAATCGCTTGTATCTTCACAAGCTACTCGGCAAGACGGCATACGAGCTCCTCACCGGTAACAAACCCCAAGTTGGATACTTTCGAGTATTCGGCTCAAAGTGCTACATTCTTGATAAGCATCGTCTATCTAAATTTGCTCCTAAATCTCTTGAAGGTTTCGTACTTGGTTATGGCTCAAACTCTCACACTTACCGTGTCTACAACAATTTCACCCGAAAGGTTGAAGAGACGGTAGATGTGAAGTTTGATGAATCTAACGGCTCGCAAGTAGAGCAATTGCCAATTGATGTAGGAGACAAAGACCCTTCGAAAGCAATTCAAGACTTGTCCATTGGCAAGATTCGTCCAACGGAAGTGAAGAAGAGTACCTCATCCGTCCAAGTGGAAGCTTCTACCTCACGACAAGGTGAACCAAGAGTTGATACGGAAGCATCCACAAGTGGGACACGCCAAGATGAAGAAAACGAGGAAGCGCACCAAGATGAACATCAACAACCTCCTTCTCCACCATGACAAGAGAACGACAACGTCAACAATGAAGAAGGCCAAGAAGAAGCACAAGATGAAGAGGATGTTCCACCCCGACCCAAGCAAAAGCTTTCACGAGTTCGAGCAAGAATTGCTAAGGATCATCCCGTCGAGCAAATCTATAATGATATCCAAACCGGGAGAATCACTCGCTCTAAAACTCGTTTAGCTAACTTTTGTCAACATTACTCATTCATCTCTAGCATTGAACCTATGAAGGTTGAAGAAGCATTGGAGGATCCGGACTAGATAAATGCTATGCATGAAGAGCTACACAACTTTGAGAGAAATCAAGTGTGGACATTGGTCGAGAAGCCCAACAACAACCACAACATCATTGGTACCAAATGGGTGTTTCGCAACAAGCAAGATGAAGATGGACAAGTGGTTCGCAACAAAGCACGTCTCGTTGCCCAAGGCTACACACAAGTTGAAGGTATGGACTATGGTGAGACATATGCTCATGTTGCTAGACTTGAGTCCATTCGTATCTTACTTGCTTATGCTAATCACCATGATATCACCTTGTACCAAATGGACATTAAAAGTGCTTTTCTAAATGGCAAAATTGAGGAGAAGTTTATGTTAAGCAACCTCCCGGCTTCGTCAATCCTAAGAAACCTAATCATGTTTACAAACTTCACAAAGCCCTTTATGGCCTTAAACAAGCTCCTAGAGCATGGTATAAATGCTTGACCAAGTTCCTTATTGAAAAAGGCTTTGAAATTGGTAAAATTGATTCTACTCTTTTTACTAAAAGGGTTAATGGAGAACTATTTGTGTGCCAAATTTATGTTGATGATATCATATTTGGTTCAACTAACCCTCATTTTAGTGAGAAGTTTGGAAAGCTAATGTCGGAGAAGTTTGAGATGTCTATGATGAGTGAACTCAAATTCTTTCTCGGTTTGCAAATCAAGCAAACTAAGGAAGGTGCCTTTGTCTCTCAAACGAAGTACACCAAGGACTTATTCAAGAAGTTCAATATGCAAGAATGCAAAGGTATGACTACACCCATGCCTACTAGTGGACATCTTGATTTGACCAAAGATGGTGAACCGATTGATCAAAAGATTTATCGCTCTATGATTGGTTCATTGTTATATCTATGTGCCTCTCGTCCCGATATTATGCTAAGTGTGTGCATGTGTGCACGATATCAAGCTGCTCCTAAAGAGTGTCATCTTAAGGCTGTGAAAAGGATAGTGAGATACCTAATCCATACACCAAATTTTGGCATTTGGTATCCTAAGAGGTCCTCTTTTGATCTTGTTGGCTACTCCGATTCGGACTATGCCGGAGACAAGGTTGATAGAAAATCCACTTCCGGTACTTGTCAATTCCTTGGTAGATCTCTTGTGTCTTGGTCTTCCAAGAAACAAAACTCGGTATCCTTATCCACCGCCGAAGCGGAATACATTGCCGCTGGTTCATGTTGTGCTCAATTACTTTGGATGACCCAAACTCTTAAAGATTATGGGATATATGTGAAACATGTTCCATTTCTATGTGACAATGCAAGTGCTATTAAGATTGCTCACAATCCCGTGCAACATTCTCGAACTAAGCATATTGAAGTTCGTCATCATTTCATTCGAGATCATGTTGCAAAAGGGGACATTAACCTTAAGCATGTTCGCACCGATAAGCAATTGGCAGATATGTTCACTAAACCACTTGATGAGAAAGTGTTTTGCAGGTTGAGAGGTGAATTGAACATCATTGATGCTTCAAACTTGGAGTAGGAACTCCATTTGATACATGCGGGGCATGAGCCTATGACTAATCCTCGATATTTCTCTTATGATGCTATTAATATGTCTTGGATATATTTGTACCTTGCATGTTATCTAACCCGTGTAGGTACTTGGATGAATCTAAATCTATGAGATTGCCACTTACTCACATCTTGAGCAATCTCTACATCACCAAGTCTCTACACAATGGTGGTTGAAGACAAGGAACCACGAAACCATTCAAACATATCCTTTGGCAAATTCTATGTTGAGTTTCATGATTGTCATTTTGGATACACAAGTGCTCTTCCTTGCAAAGCTAACCCATGTAGGTAGATGAACTCAAACTCCAAGTGGTGCTCCCAACTCTTGATGAACTACATCAACCTTGAGCAACCCACACAAGTTGAACTACATGATCAAGATCAACACCACCACCCAAGGTATGGTATTCCATCTTAGAGAAGCTTTACTCCAAGTCATGAGCCAAAGCAACTCGACAAGATGTGAATACATCAAGATGCTTAAACGAAAAATGGTAACCCCATTTTGAGCTTAAACGATGAGTATGACCTATGATCAAGTGCTCTCACTTGACTCCTAAGTCAATATACTCTAACATAGGTGACTTTGTCACCGACCATTTCTAGATGAAGTTCTCTAGTGTTTCTCCGTGCTTTTGCATTTGCATATTTGTTTCCCCTTTCAAAAAAAACTTCATCTAGAACTTTTAGTTTCCTTTCTTTCCTTTTTGTTCTGCATTTTCTGCATCCAATTCATTGCAAATCTTTCAGTAAATTCCTTGCATATCCTTATGAGATCTTACTTATCTAGTGAGCTGAGGTGACAAGTGGTTTCACTCTAATGAACTCGGTCACACCGGTTTGTTCTCTTCGGCCCAACTGAAATATTTCGGTGCAACCGAAGCACACAACTCGGAGTCACCGATTCCATCACAGGAAAACCAACTTGCCACTTATTCCTGATTTCTGTTTGCTCCAGCTCCACTCAATGATTCTTGTCCTCTACCAGCATCATATTAGACATGCTGCTTTGCTCTGTGACTCAAGGACCAACCCATTTGTATCACATGTCCAGAAGAGCCCTTCTTGGAAATTGATGTCAAAGGGGGAGAGAGAGATCACATCAAAGCTTAATCCTTCCTATAGGGGGAGAAAGAGAGAATACTCAGGGGGAGAGAGTTTCTCACCTAGGAGAAAGTAATATCATCAAAGACCCCAGATGCTTGGTGTTCAAGAGGAGAGATGTCACATGTCTTTAAGAGGGGAAAGACATGTTTGGTTGCTTGCTTTAGCTCAAGCTCTGTTGTTTCCTTTTTGTTGCTCTGATTTTCTGTTCCCTATCTTCTCCCAATATCCCATGCAGATTCAGGGGGAGCAAGACATCTAAGGGAAGGAAATCTCTGATTTTATTGCATATCTTTACCTTTGGGGACAGGTCTATATCCAATGTGGTACTTAGTACTCACTCTACGTGTCATCCCAGTCTTGGTTCTCTTGTGGTTTCTCTTGCTTGCTCTGGTCAGTAGGTGCATCTGTGTTATTTAACCTTGTTTGCGAAGGTTCATCCCATCCTAAGCCAACTCAAGACCATAAGGTAAGTATATGCATCACAGTCATGTGAATGAGAAGTTCTTGCTGATGTACGTACTGTTTGCAAGAAGGACTCATGAGCATGAAGGTACATCTCTCACATTCACATCATTTTCTCTGATGCATATAGCCAAGATACATGTAACACATTGCTTACTCTATCATGTTTACGCATTCACATGCTCCTATATTCAATATTCACATGATTGCATACATGTAGGGGGAGCCTATGCATGTTACATGTCTTTCCAAAGCTTTACTTGCTATTCTCTATATCTTTATCTAAAGCTTTGATGTATGTTGTCATCAATTACCAAAAAGGAGGAGATTAAAAGAACAAGTGCTCCCTGGGTGGTTTTGGTAATTAATGTAAACATATCTCTTGTTGGACTAACACTTTTACCTAGTATGTTTCAGATAAGTTCAACAATGGAGTGGCATGGACTAGAGGATGTGGAACCCCTTCAAGATGCTAAGGACAAAGGATTGGCTCAAGCTTCAAGATCAAGACTCTACATTTTCTATTTTAGTGATCCAAGATCACATTGAGTCTATAGGAAAAGCCAATACTATCAAGAGGGGATGAGGTGTTGCTTAATGGCTTGCTTGCTCAAAGTGCTTAGTGATATGCTCCAAAAACCTCAACTACCTTCCCACATCCACATATGACCTAAACCAAAAGTCAAACTCGGCCCCACTGATTCTTTCTATCCGGCGCCACCGAGTTTCAAATGTCATAGCCACTGCCACTAACCCTAGCAAATCGGTTTCACCGATAGGGATCTCGGTATCACCGAGATGGGATTGTAATCTCTCTGTGTATGTCCATTACCAAAATCGGTCTCACCGAGTTTAAGCAATCGGTACTACCGAGATTACAATGCAAACCCTTTGGTTAGCTTATTACCAAAATCGGTCCCACCGAGTTTGTGTAATCGGTCCCACCGAGTTTTCCTGACCAACTCTCTGGTTAGCTTATTACTAAAATCGGTCCCACCGAGTTGTGTAATCGGTCACACCGAGATTACGTTATGCCCTAACCCTAACCATATCGGTCCTACCGAGTTGCATCTCAGTCCCACCGAAAATCCTAACGGTCACTAGGTTTGCTGAATCGGTCCGACCGAGTTTAACCATTCGGTCCCACCGAGTTTGGCAAATTGTGTGTAACGGTTAGATTTTGTGTGGAGGCTATATATACCCCTCCATCCACTCTTCATTTGTGGAGAGAGCCATCAGAACATACCTACACTTCCAATACACATTTTCTGAGAGAGAGAACCACCTACACTTGTGTTGAGGTCAAGATATTCCATTCCAACCATATGAATCTTGATCTCTAGCCTTCCCCAAGTTGATTTCCACTCAAATCTTCTTTCCACCAAATCCAAATCCTGTGAGAGAGAGTTGAGTGTTGGGGAGACTATCATTTGAAGCACAAGAGCAAGGAGTTCATTACCTACACACCATTTGTTACTTCTTGGAGAGTGGTGTCTCCTAGATTGGCTAGGTGTCACTTGGGAGCCTCCAACAAGATTGTCGAGTTGAACCAAGGAGTTTGTAAGGGCAAGAAGATCGCCTACTTCGTGAAGATATACCACTAGTGAGGCAACTCCTTCGTGGGCTACGGCCGTTATGGAATAGACAAGGTTGCTTCTTCGTGGACCCTTCGTGGGTGGAGCCCTCCGTGGACTCGCGCAACCATTACCCTCCATGGGTTGAAGTCTCCATCAATGTGGATGTACAATAGCACCACCTACCGGAACCACGACAAAAACATCCATGTCTCCAATTGCGTTTGAATACTCCAAACCCTTCACTTTACATTCTTGCAAGTTGCATGCTTTACTTTCCGCTGCTCATATACTCATTGCATGCTTGCTTGATATGTATTGTGTTTGTTAAACTTGTGCTTAAACTCCACTTAAACTTAAAAATATTAAAAACTGCAACTTTTGGCACTTAGTGTCTAATCACCCCCCCTCTAGACACCTCTTCTCGATCCTTTCAGTGACCCTTCGACGAAACTATGTGCGATGCAATAATCACAAATGGTGGTGTAAAAGAACCGTCAAAAGGTGCAAAACGTTTGTGATAGCGGAGCCATCAAACATGGTTCAGATTTTAGTTGCGTGTGCGATGCAGGGCATATGGTTCAGTCCAATGAACTGTTTGCGATGAGGCGGAACAAAAGAAAGGGGTAGCCACATGACGGCGTGTGCGATATACAGCATACGGTTCACTTGGATGAACTGTTTGTGATTAGGCAACACAAAAGAAACGGTGAGCCAGATCAAGGTGTGCGTGATTGAGGGAATACGCTTCATAAGGATTAATTGTTTGCGATTAGGCAACAGAACAGAAATGGGTTAGCCAGATCAAAGTGTCTGCGATTGATGGCATAGCCTTCACATGGATGAACTGTTTGTGATTAGCCACAACAAACTGAAACAGTTAGACAGACCAACGTGTATGTGCTAGACATGCACACACATTCTAATTAAAAGAAGTGTGCGTGATGGCAATAACGAGCGCGCATGGTTGTTGGAACAAGACGTGTGCTGACAATGCCTATTGCGGTGCACCCTATGGTGCAAACGCCACATACGCGGCCGAGAAGGCGTACGTGCCCACGTTACGCCATCCGGGAATAGTGCCACACTTATAACCGTCAATAAATTTTGAGCATGCGTCCTGTCACATTCCAAATTGCAAACCTGTTCACACCGATCAAAACCTAAATGGTTTCCCACTTAAGAGCGTATTACTACTCGGTTATAAATACTACTACTCCAAGATGATTGCACATTCCTCCTCAACTCCTCATCCACGAAAACAAAGTCATTCATCATCGTTCCCTTTGCGTCTGCCATGGACAGCTGTAGGATCGAAAGTATGTCTAGAGGGGGGTGATTAGACTACTTGACCAAATAAAAACTTAACCTTTTCCCAATTTTAGTTCTTGGCAGATTTTAGCTATTTTAGGACAAGTCAGCAAGCATGCAAAGAGTATATTGGCAGCGGAAAGTAAAGCATGCAACTTGCAAGAATGTAAAGGGAAGGGTTTGGAGATTTCAAACGCAATTGGAGACACGGATGTTTTTCCCGTGGTTCGGATAGGTGGTGCTATCCTACATCCACGTTGATGGAGACTTCAACCCACGAAGGGTAACGGTTGCGGGAGTCCACACAGGGCTCCACCCATGAAGGGTCACGGTTGCGCGAGTCCACGGAGGGCTCCACCCACGAAGGGTCCACGAAGAAGCAACCACCCACAAAGGGTCCACGAAGTAGCAACCTTGTCTATCCCACCATGGCCATCGCCCACACAGGACTTGCCTCACTAGCGGTAGATCTTCACAAAGTAGGCGATCTCCTTGCCCTTACAAACTTCTTGGTTCAACTCCACAATCTTGTCGGAGGCTCCCAAGTGACACCTAGCCAATCTAGGAGACACCACTCTCCAAGAAGTAACAAATGGTGTGTAGGTAATGAAGTCCTTGCTCTTGTGCTTCAAATGATAGTCTCCCCAACACTCAACTCTCTCTCATAGGATTGGATTTGGTAGAAAGAAGATTTGAGTGGAAAGCAACTTGGAGAGGCTAGAGATCAAGATTCATATGGTAGGAATGGAATGTCTTGGTCTCAACACATGAGTAGGTGGTTCTCTCTCAGAACATATGAGTTGGAATGGTGTATGTGTTCTGATGGCTCTCTCCACTGGCTCTCACACGAATGAAGAGGAGGTGGAGGGGTATATATATAGCCTCCACACAAAATCCAACCGTTACACACAGTTTTCCAATCTCGGTGGGACCGAATCAACAAACTCGGTCAGACCGAAAATGTAAACCTAGTGACCGTTAGAGATTTTCGGTGGGACTGACATGCAACTCGGTGGAACCGATATGGTTAGGGTTTGGGCATAACGTAATCTTGGTGAGACCGATTACACAAACTCGGTGAGACCGAATTTGGTAATTAGCTAACCAGAGAGTTGGTCAGGCAAACTCGGTGGGACCGATTTGCTCTTTCGGTGAGACCGAAAGTTACAAAGGGGAAACACTGAATTTACATTGCAATCTCGGTGGGACCGATTCGCTCTTTCGGTGAGACCGAAAAGTTACGAAAGGGAAACAGAGAGTTTGCAACCCCATCTCGGTGAGACCGAGATCCCTATCGGTAGAACCGAAATGCTAGGGTTTGGCAGTGGCTTATGACAAGTGAAACTCGGTGGCGCCAGATAGGAAGAATCGGTAGGACCGAGTTTGGCTTAGGGTTTAGGTCATATGTGGATATGGGAAAGTAGTTGAGGGTTTTGGAGCATATCACTAAGCACATGAAGCAAGAGGCTCAGTAAGCAACACCTCATCCCTCCTTGATAGTATTGGCTTTTCCTAAAGACTCAATGTGATCTTGGATCACTAAAATATAAAATGAAGAGTCTTGAGCTTTTGAGCTTGAGCCAATCCTTTGTCCTTAGCATTTTGAGGGTTCCACTTTCACATCCATGCCATGCCAATCATTGAGCTTTCCTGAAATAATCATCTTGGAATAGCATTAGCTCAATGAGCTATATGTTGTTATGAATTACCAAAACCACCTAGGGATAGTTGCACTTTCAATCTCCCCCTTTTTGGTAATTGATGACAACATATAGATCAAAGCTTCGACAAATGATAATAAGCATGAAATATTTCGTCGCTTTGAGAGTTATGTGATAAGTAAGAGCTCCCCCTAAATTTGTGCATATTTAAAATTTGCTTTGGACTGCAAATGCACAGGGAGTTAGAATCATGGGTTACTCTTCCATGTCACATACATCTTGGTGGAGCGCTTAAAATGATAAGAATGAAATACATGCACTCATCACCAAGAATAGTGAATGATCACATAAGATAGATAAGATAATAGCATTCATCAAGCATTAAGTGTAGCTTATGATCAAACACATGATCATCAATGTCTCACAAATAATGACGTAGTATCTCAAGCACTCAAAAGCAAACAAGTTTGAAAAACCACCAAATAAAGCAAGAGAGAAAAGCAACACTCTCTCTCTCTCTCGAAGCCTATGATCTATACATCTTCTCCCCCTTTGGCAACAAGTTACCAAAAAGTTCCTAGAAAATGCATAGCACTAGATCGACGCTCAGGCTTGATCTTCTGGTGGTGGTGGAGTCCGGATCACTCCAAGGACGAAGGCTTCGGTAGATGCTGAAGTAGACGCTGGAGTTGGAGCTGAGGTAGATGCTGGAGCTGGTGGAACTGAGGCTGTGGCTGGTGCTGAGGTGGTGGCTCTTGTGTCAGCAACTGGCACGGCAGATGACCTTGGACCTCTGGGCACTCTGGCAAAGGCATGAGTGGTAGTCCTGCCTCTCCTCTCCCGCATATCATCTTGGAGCTGCTCCACTGCAGTCTGAATCTCCGTTACCTTGACATCCAAGTCATAGAACTTTTGTTCCATGATTCTCTCTAGGCTTGCCTGGTTTTGAGTTAGGGTGGCTAGTCCTTTCTCAATCCGCAGGGTGGATGCAATGAGGTAACCAAGATGCTCTTGTTTGGTCTTCAAGAAGTACTCAGATGCCTCCTCTTGAGTTGGCATCTTGGCAGCTTTCTCCTTCCTTGCCTTCTCCTTCTTTGCAAATGCTTGGGCAGATGACGGTTCATTTTCAGTCATGACAACTTCATTGTCCTCAAAATCTGGACGGATGGGCAGGTGTTCCTTGTCCAATAAATATATGTCCGTGCCCATCTTGGAGTTGATGAGCTCCTGGATCTGAGGGGCATATCCGCAACTCCTCTTCTGGTCTGCTGCAGTCCTCTTGATTGTTTCCACTATTAGGCTCATCATCTTGAACTTCTGAGGTACATCAAATACATGAAGCAGGTTGATAGCATGGCCTCTGATCATCTTGTGATCTCCAGACTTGGGCAATAAGGTGTGCCTCAATATCCAATTGATCGTTGGCAGTCCTGACAGAAGGTAGTGCACTGAGCCAAATTTGAACGTGTCAAGTGCCTCATTGGGAATTTCCTTGTACATATTGGACATGGAGTTATGGTCCATCTTCTTCTTGGCATATATATCCAAGTCATCATCATGCTCCTCTGGGGCATTAATGATCTGTGCCCACTCAGCAACTGTGGATTGGTACCTTGTACCCTCAGACATCCATATGATCCTCCCATCTGAATAAAAATGTGCTGTGGAGTAGAATTGCATGATCAGCTCCTCGTTCCACTTTGTGAGCTTCTGCCCAACAAAGTCAGCAACTCCACAAGCACTAAAGTTGTCAAATACTCTAGGGTAGTGCTCCTCATTCTCCTTCATGTAGGTCCAGTCGACCCATCTCATATCACAGACTATGGGCTTCTTATCAAGCAAAACTGTCTCATAAAAATCTTGCTGCTCCTTGGTGTGGAACCTGTAATCCACGGCAGTCCTCCTCCTAGAAGCATATGGGTCTGCTTCTCTCCACTTCCTCAGCCCTGAATCTCTCCTGAGCTTCATGTCCTCAACCACAGTTACAAAGGGGAAACACTGAATTTACATTGCAATCTCGGTGGGACCGATTCGCTCTTTCGGTGAGACCGAAAAGTTATGAAAGGGAAACAGAGAGTTTGCAACCCCATCTCGGTGAGACCGAGATCCCTATCAGTAGAAACGAAATGCTAGGGTTTGGCAGTGGCTTATGACAAGTGAAACTCGGTGGCGCCGGATAGGAAGAATCGGTAGGACCGAGTTTGGCTTAGGGTTTAGGTCATATGTGGATATGGGAAAGTAGTTGAGGGTTTTGGAGCATATCACTAAGCACATGAAGCAAGAGGCTCATTAAGCAACACCTCATCCCTCCTTGATAGTATTGGCTTTTCCTAAAGACTCAATGTGATCTTGGATCACTAAAATATAAAATGAAGAGTCTTGAGCTTTTGAGCTTGAGCCAATCCTTTATCCTTAGCATTTTGAGGGTTCCACTTTCACATCCATGCCATGCCAATCATTGAGCTTTCCTGAAATAATCATCTTGGAATAGCATTAGCTCAATAAGCTATATGTTGTTATGAATTACCAAAACCACCTAGGGATAGTTGCACTTTCACCAGCGTGAGTTCTGGGTTGAGAGATTGCCACCAGGGAGATGCGAACATGGAAGCGGAAGCACAAGAGATGTCCCACCTCGCCGCGGACGCAGCCGGCATGTCCCACCGCGCGGCCATAGCAGCACAGAGGTCCCGCCGTGCTGCTGAAGAAGCACAGAAGTCTCGCCGCGCCGTCGATGCGGCACACTGGTCCGGCCGCGCCGCGAAAGCAAAAGAGATGTCCCGCCGCACCGCGAATACAGCAGAGATGTCCTCTCGCGCCGCAGCAGCCTGGGAAATTGTCTCGCGGGCAAGCGAGGACTCTTACAGGGGCATGCATCCGATAATCCATAGCCAGATGGATCAGATCTCCGACTGGGCGAGGTTGTAGGACGACATGAAAGCCTCTTTTTCCAGCGTCATCCAGCAACTAAATGAGAGCAATGAGAAGCTCCGGGCAAGCGCGACCTGCTGAGGGTGAAGATCGTCGGTAGTGCAGAGCAGCGGGAGGAGACCACTGCCTTGTTGAAGAGGACCGGTGTCATCGGCGAGAAACTTATGGACAAGAATGCCATGCTACGCATCGAGCGCAGAAGGATGGTGGAGGAATCCATGGATGATCTCAAGCAACATCTTGAGGAAAAGAAAGAGCTCATCGCTGCTCGCCGCAGAGACTAGTTCCCGCGGCCCGCAGCAACGTAGAGATCAGCGAGCCAGATCATTGTCTTCCTTCTTCTTTTGCCCTTGTGTATTTCGGGCGTTACCACATGTACCTTTTTTCAATTATGTTCCTAAATATGTAAGACAATTATTATCCACTGTCATCGTCCTTATATTCATCATGCTTGCTATAAATCGCAGTCGATGCTATATAGGTCCATTAGATCTTACATCAAGATCCGTGCCAAACTTTCTTTTCAGATTTTCTTTTTTCTCTCTTAAATCTCAGTCTAGTGAGACATGTAGCCACGCCATAGAACAGGGGCTCGGACGCCATTAATGGAGACGTTGGGAGGGAGGTGCGCGACGGGTAGCGGTCAAAGGGCTCTCCTCCTGATGAGCACGCGCAGGGGTCTGATCGCATGCCTCCCGTACTCAAATAGCTACCCCCACACGGCACCTCCTAGCCAATAAAAAGGGGACGCGTGGCGGCACGTAATTGGTAAGTATAACGTCCACGGTTTCAATAATACTTGTGTTTCCGATTTGTAACGTGACAACACTTGTTCCAAAATGACTTTGTTCATTGTTAATGTGTGCACCTTCGCAAATAGGACAGAACAATTACCACAACATGTTGGTGCCATGTCAAGACACCATGCCAAGTTTCATGATTTTCACGCGTGTTTTGGATTGACAGGAATTAAAAAACCAAGTTTCTCAATCTTCCCGGCCGAGCCACAACACCCAGATGTTTGAATTTCATTCTGATTTCTTGCATGGGACCTAGAAATTCACCCAAGGACACACATGTGATTTTTCAAACAACTTTGGTGCACTGGAGCCTCTGCTTGTAGTTCAAATTTGAATTATGCACATTAAATGCGCAGAAACTCAATTAATGTATAAAAACGGCTAAACGAACCCGGAATAATTCCAAAATTTAGCACGATACATCTATTTGGTCTAATCTGCCTGTGTAAAAAAATAAGGCGGGAGAAGGCAGTGTACGTATCTTGTTTCGCACACGGAGGTGACACGTTACCTCTTGGAACCACGAGCCTTCTTGAGGGAAGCTCCGATTTGCAAGAAGCTTACACCAATGCTTGTCCCAATTTGGCCAAAAAAATTACCGCAGCATGTTGGTGCCATGTCATGACACCATGCCAAGTTTCATGATTTTCAGGCGTGTTTTGGATTTATAGGAATTAAAAAATCAAGTTTCACAATCTTTCCGGCCGAGCCACGAGACCCAGATGTTTGAATTTCATTCCCATTTCTTGCGTGGGACCTAGAAATTCATCGAAGGACACACATGTGATTTTTCAAACAACTTTGGTGCACTGGAGCCTGTGCTTGTAGTTCAAATTTGAATTATGCACATTAAATGCGCAGAAACTCAATTAATGTATAAATATGGCTAAACGAACCCAGAATAATTCCAAAATTTAACATGATACTTCTATTTGGTCTAATTTGCCTGTGTAAAAAAATCAAGGCGGGAGAAGGCAGTGTACGTATGTCGTTTCGCACACGGAGATGACATGTTCCCTCTTGGAACCACGAGCCTTCTTGAGGGAAGCTACGATTTGCAAGAAGCTTACACCAAAGCTTGTCCCAATTTGGCCAAAAAAATTACCGCAGCATGTTGGTGCCATGTCATGACACCATGCCAAATTTAATGATTTTCAGGCGTGTTTTGGATTTACATGAATTAAAAAACCAAGTTTCTCAATCTTTCCGGTGGAGCCACGATGCCCAGATGTTTAAATTTCATTCCAATTTCTTGCATGGACCTAGAGATTCACCCAAGGACACACATGTGATTTTCAACCAACTTTGGTGCACTAGAGCATGTGCTTGTAGTTAATTTGAATTATGCACATTAAATACGTAGAAACTTAATTAATGTATACAAAAGGCCAAACGAACCCGAAATAATTCCAAAATTTAGCATGATACTTCTATTTGGTCTAATATGCCTCTCTAAAAAAATTAAGGCGGGAGAAGGCAGTGTACGTATGTCGTTTCGCACAAGGAGGTGACACGTTCCCTCTCGGAACCACGAGCCTTCTTGAGGGAAGCTCCGGTTTGCAAGAAGCTTACACCAAAGCTTGTCCCAATTCGGCCAAAAAAATTCCCGCAACATGTTGGTGCCATGTCATGACACCATGCCAAGTTTCATGATTTTCAGGCGTGTTTTGGATTTACAAGAATTAAAAAAGCAAGTTTCTCAATCTTTCCGGCCGAGCCACGACGCCCAAATGTTTGAATTTCATTCCCATTTCTTGCATGGGACCTAGAAATTCACCCAAGGACACACATGTGATTTTTCAACCAACTTTTGTGCACTAGAGCATGTGCTTGTAGTTCAAATTTAAATTGTGCACATCAAATGCGCAGAAACTCAATTAACGTATAAAAAGGCCAAACGAACCCGGAATAATTCCAAATTTTAGGATCATACTTCTATTTGGTCTAATCTGCCTGTGTAAAAAAAATTAAGGCGGGAGAAGGCAGTGTACGTATCTCGTTTCACACACGGAGGTGACACGTTCCCTCTCGGAACCACGAGCCTTCCTGAGGGAAGCTCCGGTTTGCAAGAAGCTTACACCAAAGCTTGTCCCAATTTGGCCAAAAAAATTACCGCAGCATGTTGGTGCCATGTCATGACACCATGCCAAATTTAATGATTTTCAGGCGTGTTGTGGATTTACAGGATTTTAAAAAACCAAGTTTCTCAATCTTTCCAGCGGAGCCACGACGCCCAGATGTTTGAATTTCATTCCCATTTCTTTCATGGGACCTAGAGATTCACCCAAGGACACACATGCGATTTTTCAACCAACTTTGGTGCACTGGAGCATGTGCTTGTAGCTCAAATTTGAAATTATGCACATTAAATGCGCATAAGCTCAATTAATGTAAATAAAAGGCCAAATGAATCCGGAATAATTCCAAAATTTAACATGATACTTCTATTTGGTTTAATCTGCCTGTGTAAAAAAATAAGCCGGGAGAAGGCGTGTACGTATGTCGTTTCGCATACGGAGGTGACACGTACCCTCTCGGAACCACGAGCCTTCTTGAGGGAAGCTCCGGTTTGCAAGAAGCTTACACCAAAGCTTGTCCCAATTCGGCCAAGAAAATTACCGCAGCATGTTGGTGCCATCTCATGACACAATGCCAAGTTTCATGATTTTCACGCATGTTTTGGATTTACAGGAATTAAAAACCAAGTTTCTCAATCTTTTCGGCCGAGCAACGATGCCCAGATGTTTGGATTTCATTCCCATTTCTTGCATGGACCTAGAAATTCACCCAAGGACACACATGTGATTTTTCAACCAACTTTGGTGCACTGGAGCATGTGCTTCTAGTTCAAATTTGAATTATGCACATTAAATGCGCAGAAACTCAATTAATGTATAAAAAAGGCCAAACGAACCCAGAATAATTCCGAAATTTAGCATGATACTTCTATTTGGTCTAATCTGACTGTGTAAAAAAATTAAGGCGGGAGAAGGCAGTGTACGTATCTCGTTTCGCACACGGAGGTGACACGTTCCCTCTCGAAACCACGAGCCTTCTTGAGGGAAGCTCCGATTTGCAAGAAGCTTACACCAAAGCTTGTCCCAATTTGGCCAAAAAATTTACTGCAGCATGTTGGTGCCATGACATGACACCATGCCAAGTTTCATGATTTTCAGGCGTGTTTTGGATTTACAGGAACTAAAAAACTAAGTTTCTCAATCTTTCTGGCCAAGCCACGACACCCAGATGTTTGAATTTGATTCCCATTTCTTGTGTGGGACCTAGAAATTCATCCAAGGACACACATGTGATTTTTCAAACATCGTTGGTGCATTGGAGCCTGTGCTTGTAGTTCAAATTTGAATTATGCACATTAAATGCGCAAAAACTCAATTAATGTATAAAAATGGCTAAACAAACCCGGAATAATTCCAAAATTTAGCATGATACTTCTATTTGGTCTAATCAGCCTGTGTAAAAAATCAAGGTGGGAGAAGGTAGTGTATGTATGTCGTTTCGCACACGGAGATGACACGTTCCCTCTTGGAACCATGAGCCTTCTTGAGGGAAGCGCCGGTTTGAAAGAAGCTTACACCAAAGCTTGTCCCAATTTGGCCAAAAAAATTACCGCAGCATGATGGTGCTGTGTCATGACACCATGCCAAACTTAATGACTTTCATGCGTGTTTTGGATTTACAGGAATTAAAAAGCCAAGTTTCTCAATCTTTCTGGTGGAGCCACGACGCCCAGATGTTTAAATTTCATTCCAATTTCTTGCATGGGACCTAGAGATTCACCCAAGGACACACATGTGATTTTCAACCAACTTTGGTGCACTGGAGCATGTGCTTGTATTTCAAATTTGAATTATGCACATTAAATGCGTAGAAACTTAATTAATGTATAAAAAGTCCAAACGAACTCAGAATAATTCCAAAATTTAGCATGATACTTCTATTTGGTCTAATATGCCTCTGTAAAAAAATTAAGGCGGGAGAAGGCAGTGTACGTATGTCGCTTCGCACACGGAGGTGACACGTTCCCTCTCGGAACCATGAGCCTTCTTGAGGGAAGCTCCGGTTTGCAAGAAGCTTACACCAAGGCTTGTCCCAATTCGGAAAAAAAATTACCGCAACATGTTGGTGCCATGTCATGACACCATGCCAAGTTTCATGATTTTCATGCGTGTTTTGGATTTACAAGAATTAAAAATCAAAGTTTCTCAATCTTTCCGGCCGAGCCACGACGCCCAGATGTTTGAATTTCATTCCCATTTCTTGCATGCGACCTAGAAATTCACCCAAGGACAAACATGTGATTTCTCAACCAACTTTGGTGAACTGGAGCATGTGCTTGTAGTTCAAATTTAAATTGTGCACATCAAATGCGCAGAAACTCAATTAATGTATAAAAAGGCCAAACGAACCCGGAATAATTCCAAAATTTAGCATGATACTTCTATTTGGTCTAATCTGCCTGTATAAAAAAATTAAGGCGGGAGAAGGCAGTGTACGTATCTCGTTTCGCACACGAAGGTGACACGTTCCCTCTCGGAACCACGAGCCTTCTTGAGGGAAGCTTCGGTTTGCAAGAAGCTTACACCAAAGCTTGTCCCAATTCGGCCAAAAAAAATACCATAGCCTGTTGGTGCCATGTCATGACACCATGCTAAGTTTCATGATTTTCAGGCGTGTTTTGGATTTACAGGAATTAAAAAAGCAAGTTTCTCAATCTTCCCGCGATGCCACGACGCCCAGATGTTTGAATTTCATTCTCATTTCTTGCATGGGACCTATAAATTCACCCAAACACACACATGTGATTTTTCAACAAACTTTGGTGCATGGAGCATGTGTTGTAGTTCAAATTTGAAGTATGCACATTAAATGCCAGAAACTCAATTAATGCATAAAAATGCCAAACGAACCTGATATAATTCCAAATTTAAACACGACATTCATGTACTAGTTGCATGTTCATTGTACGTAAATGTTCTAGCAATTCAAACACCATCCTTTCCCTCTGTAACACCATTTTGTCTTGCAAAGCATAATGAAAAAATTAGGTATACCACAAACAGTTTACTAGAAAGAATCGTGTGGGATGTGATATAAAATATCTTGGTGCACCGTCTTATCTGGCTTACGCAGGAAGCTTCGTCGTCTATAGTCCACCGCCCCCGCTTGAACCACACTTGCGCGCCAGTTTCTCGTGGCACCGAGCAAAAAAATTTTGCCACCGCGGAAATATCTATCTCCCCGCCCCTCCCTCCTACCAAAAGCAACATTTCCACTGTTCCTCCTTGCTTTCCAAGTTCAAATGTTCATTGCTGCTTACTGGCAGCTCAGCCTCCTCGCCGGCGGCCCTTCTTCTTGCAGCGCCGCCTCCTCGCGGGCTACCCTTCTTCTTGCAGCGCCGCCTCCTCGCCGGCGCCCTTCTTCTTGCAGCGCCGCCTCCTCGCCGACAACCCTTCTTCTTATTGCGCGGCCTCCTCACTGTCAGCCCTTCTGCTTGCTACGCGGCCTCGTCAATATGGTCAGGTAATCCACACCCCACCTACACCATCCTCCTCCTTTCCCGTCCCACATGCCCCGACCGACGGCGCGACACCTTTCACCAAAATCACTGCCCCCTCCTCCAATTAAGCGCCGCCCACAGCCATTTTGCATGTAGTATAACGTGGAGCTCAGTAGCATGCGGCCGCATGCGTGCACGAGGTCGCTATGGCTGCCATGCGTGTCGACCGCCAGATCTTGGAGGAGCACCTCGTCTTCGAGGCCACCGTCGATACCGCCACGCGGTTGTCTACTTTAAAATACAGTTCGTGCTGTTTTCTCGAGGCCACCGCCACTGCCTTCTAGTGATTTGTCCTCTGTAATGTTAATATGCAATATGATGTTTAGTTAACAGTTTGGTCCTATGAAATGTAATGTTCAGTTAACACTTTAGTCCAACAATTGCTACATTTTGTAGTATTGTTCTCAAGCATTCTTTGTTTTGTTAACTATTTTATCTTCTAGTACATGTCTCTATTCTGCAATGTCGTGCTCAGTGAACTATTTTGGTTCATTTGGTCTGCTGTCCATTTAACTGTTTGGTTTAGTTCTGCAATTTGATTTTCATTTGTTGTGGGTACAATTTTGTATTGTTATGCATGTGACACCAATCGAATTTGGCTATACACAATACATATTCTAATGATAGTATAGCAACTCTCATTTAACCTGATCAAGATCTTCCTTATGTGTGTTGCAGGGAAACAATGGGAGACGTTGCGGTTTACCATGGAGGTTTGTTCAAGCAGGGTCCTTTGGCTATTAGCACATTATTGTGCAGTTGCAGGAATCATTCTAATATTTAGGTTTCTTACAATTTGGTCTTGCACATGTAGGTCCTGCTGTCAGAGGCTTAGACCCACTGTTTGACCCATTTTGCATATGGGGAAATGAGATGTCCATGAATATCAGTCAAGTCAAGAAACTCAGAAAAAAATTTAGGATGAAGAAACTTGCGACGAATAATAGCAAGATCTTTGTTTGCACAATGAAGAAGACATCAGTCAACTATAGGATGGTAACAACTCTTTTACCTTGTTTTTACCCTTGCGCCATTTCAAAATTTACAACAGTGATTTATGCATAGCTTTGTTTTCAGTACTTTTCAAAGCAGTTCACCGATGATTACCTCTCAAACCACCTGCATGGTCAAGAGGCAAGGAAGGTATTCATTCAACACCCATGGTACAATATCGAAGTCTTGCTGAAGAGGACGAAGGTTGGGCGGGCAATTATCCATAGCCACTAGCCTAAAGTTGCAAGGACATTCAACATCACTGAAGGCTCAATATTTGCCTTCCGCTTCTGTAGTTTCCTAGATGAGATTCATCTGTTTATTTACCGTGTATGATGCTACTTTCCAAAGGTTTTTGATGCTGCAAGTGAAACTTGGTGCTATTGTGTAATGGCGTAACTGAGTGCCGAACCTATCTGATGTAATTCGATTATGAAATCATGGTTGCTTTTATACGGATATGAAATATTTGGCATGTTTTATAAGAAATATCAGTTTGATTAGTACATGGATTATCAATAACAGGCTAATTACCCTGCTTATTGGGGTTTTCTATTGCAGACGGTTACTCAGACAGCACCGTGGGCGATGAACTCAAACAACCCGCACGGTTTCTAGAAAGTAGGCGTGTTCGATCAACTAACAATCACACATGGCTTCCAGCAGCGAACTGTTTGCGTTAGGCCACCTTGCACAAACGTTTCCACACAAACAACTGTGTGTGATATACATACCTACGGAAATGTTTTTCTAGGATTCACCGTGTGGGATGTGCATACCTACGGAAATGATTTTCTGGGATTCACCGTGTGGGATGTACATACCTACGGAAATGATTTTCCGGGATTCACCGTGTGGGATGTACATACCTACAGAAATGTTTTTCTCGGATTACCGTGTGGGATGCACATACCTATAGAAATGATTGGGATTCGATGCCTCGCCCGATCACACACGGACCCACCCAGTGTCCTAGGAGGGCCTATCCCTGACGATTTCTGGGTCGTGTGGGAAGGACCCCCCTATCGCCCACACTCGCTTGGCGACGGTTCCAAAAGTTGTCGCGGAAAGGGGTGAAAAAACGTTTGTATAGCACGTCGCCATACCAGTGCGAGCTCATCCAAGTACCTACAAGGGTTAGATAGCATGCAAGGGTACAAGTATATCCAAGACATATGATCATCATCATAAGTGAAATATCAAGGATTAGTCAAAGGATCATGCCTTGCATGTATCCAAATAGAATTTCTACTCCAAGTTTGAAGCATCAATGATGTTCAATTCACCTATCAAATGGGAAAATACTTTCTCTTCAAGCGGTTTGGTGAATATATCCGCCAATTGCTTATCAGTACGAACATGCTTAAGATCAATGTCTCCTTTAGCAACATGATCTCAAATGAAATGATGACGAACTTCAATATGCTTAGTTCGAGAATGTTGCACGGGATTATGCGCAATCTTAATACACTTTCATTGTCACAAAGCAATGGAACATGTTCCACATAGATCCCATAATCTTTAAGAGTTAGGGTCATCCAAAGTAATTGAGCACAACATGAACCGGCGGCAATGTATTCCGCTTTGGCAATGGATAAGGATATCGAGTTTTCCTTCTTGGAGGACCAAGACACAAGAGATCTACCAAGAAATTGATAAGTACCCAAAGTGGACTTTCTATCAACCTTGTCACTGGCATAGTCCAAGTCGGAATAGCCAACAAGATCAAAAGAGGACCTCTTAGGATACCAAATGCCAAAATTTGGTGTATGAATTAAGTATCTCACTATCCTTTTCACAGCCTTAAGATGACATTCTTTGAGGGCCACTTGATATCGTGCACACATGCACACACTTAGCATAATATCGAGACAGGAAGCACATAGATATAACAATGAACCAATCATAGAGTGGTAAACCTTTTGGTCAACCGGTTTGCCATCCTTGGTCAAGTCAAGATGTCCACTAGTAGGCATGGGAGTATTCATACCTTTGCATTCTTGCATGTTGAACTTCCTGAATAAGTCCTTCGTATACTTTGTTTGGGAAACAAAGGTACCCTCCTTAGTTTGCTTGATTTTCAACCCAAGAAAGAACTTGAGTTCACTCATCATAGACATCTCGAACTTCTCCAACATTAGCTTTCCAAACTTTTCACTAAAATGAGGGTTAGTTGAACCAAATATGATATCATCAACATAAATTTGGCACACAAAGAATTCACCATTAACCCTTTTAGTAAAAAGAGTAGAATCAATTTTTCCAATCTCAAACCCTTTTTCAATAAGGAACTTGGTCAAGCATTTATACCACGCTCTAGGAGCTTGTTTAAGACCATAAAGTGCTTTGTGAAGTTTGTAAACATGGTCAAGTTTCTTAGGATTAACAAAGCCGGGAGGTTGTTTAACATAAACTTCCTCCTCAATTTCACCATTTAGAAAATCACTTTTAATGTCCATTTTGTAAAAGGTAATATCATGGTGATTATCATAGGCAAGTAAGATACGGATGGACTCAAGTCTAGCAACGGGGGAATATGTCTCACCATAGTCCATACCTTCGACTTGAGTGTTGCCTTGGGTGATGAGACGTGCTTTGTTGCGAACGACTTGTCCATCCTCGTCTTGCTTGTTGTGAAACACCCATTTGGTACTGATGATGTTGTGGTTGTTGTCGGGATTTTCGACCAATGTCCACACTTGGTTCCTCTCGAAGTTGTGTAACTCTTCATGCATGGCATTTATCCAATCCGGATCTTCCAAGGCTTCTTCAACCTTCGTAGGTTCAATGCTAGAGATGAATGAATAATGTTCACAAAAATTTGCCAAACGAGTTTTAGAGCGAGTGATTCTCCCGGTTTGGATATCATTGAAGATTTGCTCGACGGGATGGTCTCTTATGACTCTTGCTCTAACTCGTGAGAGCTTTTGTTTGGGTTGGGGTGAAACATCTTATTCATCATCTTGTTCCTCCTCTTGGTCTTCTTCATTGTTGACGTTGTCAGTCTCTTCTCGAGGTGGAGAAGGAGGTTGATGAGGTTCATCTTGGTGTACTTCCTCGTTTTCTTCATCTTGGCGTGTCCCACTTGTGGATGCCTCCGTGTCAACTCTTGGTTCACCTTGTCGTGAGGTAGAAGCTTCCACTTGGACGGACGAGGTACTCTCCTTCACCTTCGTTGGACGAATCTTGCCAATAGACAAGTCTTGGATTGCTTCCGGAGGGTCTTGGTCTCCTACATCAATTGGCAATTGCTCTACTTGCGAGCCGTTAGATTCATCAAACTTCACATCTACCGTCTCTTCAACCTTTCGGGTGAAATTGTTGTAGACACGGTAGGTGTGAGAGTTTGAGCCATAACTGAGTAGGAAACCCTCATGAGATTTAGGAGCAAATTTAGAATGACGATGCTTATCAAGAATGTAACACTTTGAGCCGAATACTCGAAAGTATCCAACTTGGGGTTTGTTACCAGTGAGAAGCTCGTATGCCATCTTGTCGAGTAGCTTGTGAAGATATAAGCGGTTTGTTGCATGACAAGCTGTCTCAACCGCTTCTGCCCAAAAGTGTTTTGGCATCTTGTACTCATCAAGCATCGTTCTCGCCATCTCAATAAGAATCCGGTTCTTCTTCTCAACAACTCCATTTTGTTGAGGCATGTGCCGGTTCTATATTCGTCATATCTTGTAGTAGGGGTCCTAAACTAGGCATCTTAGAGCGATGGTAACATGGACACGGGATTTTACCCAGGTTTGGGCCCTCTTCATGGAGGTAAAACCCTACGTCCTACTTTTGATTGTATTCATATGGGGTGTAGTACAGAGTACATGTATCTACCACGAGATTGTTTGAATATTAGATTGTCTATTGACTAGCCTAGCCTCGGTTTATATATGCACCGTAGGGCTAGGGTTTAGAGGAGTCATTGTCGTGTGCGCCAAGTCTTGTGGAATCCTCCTTGTATTCGGCATGGGCTGCCCGAGTGGCCCATTAGTGAATCATCATGGGGGTCCTCGGCCCGACCCACTGGTCGGGAGACGACGTGGTGAGTACCCCCTAGTCCAAGACACCGTCGGTAGCCCCCTGAACCGGTCTTCAAGTTGGGGACACTCCTCGATTCTTCCAAACTATTCTTCGTCTTCGGTCGTCGGTCTTGAAAACTGGTTCAACAAATCTTCTCATCTTTGATCTTGAGGATCGCCGAAGTGAATCGAAGAGTTTACACGTCGGGTATCCGAGGAGCCCCTTTAAGTTTTCAGCCTTTAGCAATGCCTTGTTATTTTTTACACCACACCTCGGGTTTGAAATTGTTCTCATGCGACGGTGTCCTCTTGTGTCCGAGCTCCAAGGCCGGACTGTATCCAGGCTCTAATGTCGGACTGCATCTGAGGTGTATTTTTTCAGCCAAGCTCCAACGCCGGTCTGCATCCGAGCTCCTACACTGGAGAGTATCTGAGCTCCAACGCCGGACTATATCCGAGGTGTCATAGATCACCTTGGCTCAAAAAAGTCGAAGAAGTTTAGCCGAGGTTAATGCCGGAAATGCCCTCTATAGAGTCAGCCACCTGCATCCGAGCTTTATGTCGGACTGCTTCCGAGGTGATGCACCACCTCGGGCTTGGGCTAATTGTTTGCGGATTTTATTTCCGTCTGATGCAATTTATTTACTGACGAGATATATAGCCAGTAACCCTCAAGGTGTGTGTGTCGGCCTAAAACCTGAGATGTACATTAGAGAAGATAGTGATTGGCGGATGGGCCCTTGAGAGAGGGTCTCGAGAAGTCGTCATAATATATTAGCTTGACGCCGGATAGGTCCTAGATAGTTCCTATTGTTACCCGAAGATGAATTTGCCCATAGTTCGGTCAAGCCGAACACTGAGCACTTTGAATTTTCTGTATTGAATAGTGTTGGTGTCAAAACCGGCGGATCTTGGTTAGGGGGTCCCGAACTGTGCGTCTAGGCCGGATGGTAACAGGAGGCAAGGGACACGAAGTTTTACCCAGGTTCGGGCCCTCTTGATGGAGGTAAAACCCTACGTCCTGCTTGATTAATATTGATGATATGGGTAGTACAAGAGTAGATCTACCGCGAGATCGGAGAGGCTAAACCCTAGAAGCTAGCCTATGGTATGATTGTTGTTCTGTATGTTGTCCTACGGACTAAAACCCTCCAGTTTATATAGACACCGGAGAGGGTTAGGGTTACACAAAGTCGGTTACAATGGTAGGAGATCTACATATCCGTATCGCCAAGCTTGCCTTCCACGCCAAGGAAAGTCCCTTCCGGACACGAGACGAAGTCTTCAATCTTGTGTCTTCATAGTCCAGGGGTCCGGCTGAAGGTATAGTCCGGCCATCCGGACACCCCCTAATCCAGGACTCCCTCAGTAGCCCCTGAACCAGGCTTCAATGACGACGAGTCTGGCGCGCAGATTGTCTTCGGCGTTGCAAGGCGGGTTCCTCCTCCAAGTACTTCATAGAAGATTTTGAACACAAAGAGAGTGTCCGGCTCTGCAAAATAAGTTTCCACATATGGCCATAGAGAGAATAACATTTACACAAATCTAATCTACTGACGTATTTCGTAGTGTGACATCGCACCACGGCCAAGCCTTTATTCGAATCGTTTTATTATCCCACCTCAGCGCGTCATGCGAGGCGGTTTCCTTGGCACGTCTTGTTAAAGCAGAGATCGTGTCCCCTTATTCCGGGATTCTCATCAATACGGACGTGGGTAACCCAACCGCTTCTAGGACTCCTAGACTATAGGCAAGTCCAAACGGCCACGGAGAGGACGCTTGATATTCACCCTCTTTATAAAGGGACAAGGCTTTTATTTTTTCCCTCCCGTGCTCAATCGAATCCTTCCCCCACCTCAAGCTCAAACACCCAAAGTTCAGTTCAGGTGCTCCGAACCTTCAATCATGTCCGGATCTAGCCTTCAAGGCCGATGGGTGCCTTCCTCCGTCACGGAAGAAGACATCAAAAAGTTGAGGGAGGCCAGATATCTGACCGCCGAGGTTGTGCATCGGCTGCCTGCCCGAGGGCAGGCCGTCCCCTCCCCCAAACCCAACGAGAGCGTCGTGTTTGTCTCCCACTTCCTCCAAGGTCTAGGCCTTTCTCTGGATCCTTTCGTCATGGGTTTGATTTTTTATTACGGACTAGACTTCCATGATCTAGCTCCGGACTCCTTTCTTCATATTACGACATTTATTGTCGTGTGCGAGGCCTTCCTCCGGGTTACCCCTCACTTTGGCTTGTGGCTCAAGACCTTTGAAGTAAAGCCGAAGATGATCGAGGGGCAACATGCGGCGTGTGGAGGTGCCTCAATATGCAAGATGACGGGAGCTCCATGGCCCAAAGGTTCCATTCCAGAGGTGTCTGAATTGTGGCAATAGAAGTGGTTCTACATCATGGCTCCTAGAAGTGCCAAGTGGGCGGCCGCCCCTGTTTTCCGCTCGGGCCCTCCACCACAGCTGATGTCATGGATCAGCAGAGGTCTGAGCTGGGGTCCAGCGAAGGACGTGCCTATACTGCAAAGTCGCATTTGAGATCTCTTCAATGGAGATTTTAGTTTGGTTGCGGTAATGCAAGTTATGCTAGTTCATCAAGTCCAGCCTTGCAAACACCGGCCCCTTTGCTTGTGGGAGTTCAATCCCGCGGGACCGCGTGTCATTCAAAATTTCCTCGGCCTGACGCACGAGGAGATGTATAAGTCATTCTTCGGACCTCAGGTAGAGTGTCCGGAAATTGCCGAGGACGTGGGCCTGAGCAGTAACCGCGCCGCCGAACAGGTAAGGAATCTTCCGGCCGAACATACTATCTCTCACTTGTTACGAAGTTATTTCTGAGAGCTCGCTTTTTGACCAGGGCTGGCTAACAAAGGCGAAGTTGATTCGATGTCCGGCCCCCCTCCCTGAGGGTTTGGAGAATCCGGTATTGGAAAAGATGCTCCAGGTCGCACCTTGCCCGGAGCCCTTGAAGGAAGATACTGGGGAGGATAATACAGGCGGACGCGGGCCCCCAACGCTGCCCATTCTAACCGAGGGAGCAAGCGTCTTCATGAAGGAAGACGACCAGAGGAGGAAAAGGACTGCGCCCAGGGAGTCGGAAGCCAAAGCTTCCAAACGGGAGAAGAAGTCTCCCACAGAGGGTCCTACCTTGGGGGGTGCTTTTACCGCACAAAGTCCGCGGGGGGAGCAATTCGCCAGCGAGTCGTAAGTGACCCGAAATACCTTAATAGTACAGGTATGCCACCTTTTTCTTCTGAGAAAATAACCACCGCATATATCTTAGCAGTTCGGGCCTTAGCCCCTCTCAAATGAGCTCGTCTTCGGGGGATCTTCTTCCAGAGATGATGGAGAGCGAAACGCCTCCTCCGGACTCCTCCGCTCCGGAAGCGGGTGACCCCGAAGTGTCGTCGCGGAGGGCCTCTCCGAGTCCGGTGAGGCCAGAAGATAATCCCATTGACCCCCGAAGCTCCCAGTGTCCGACTCCCGAAGAGAGCAGACAAAAGAGTCCGGCACCGTCTGGTGTACGATCGGATGTTCTGAGGGAGTTGGTGGGGCGAGCAGCCATCTCAGATGAACACCGTGTGCTGATGAATACGGTGATGGAGAGAATCTCGTCCGCCGAAAGCGGATTGCATGAAGCTTTTATGAGTCTACTGACAGGCTTTGAGGTACGTCAAAATAATGTATGATAATCCTGCACATGCTAGGTGTGCTCTGTGTAGATAGTAGCCCCTAAGACTCTGGTTGTCGTCGGAAATGACGATGAACAGAGGATCATATTCCCGGGTAATAACCATACTGCCTCTATGTGCAGGTGATGGAAGCTCCGGTGGCTAGCCGGACTAACGAGTTTTCCAATTTAAAACGGCAGTTGGATGCGGCAGACGCCGACATCGAGCTTGTTAACAAAAGGCTTGACGAGGCACAGGGTAAGTGTCATTATCTGGTAAATGCCACATAGTAAGAGCAGCTTGATGCCAGTATCTTTAATACGTTGTGACTGCAGATGGAGCTGCCACTGTTGAAGCCTTGCGGGCGGAACTTGCCCGAGCCAAGGAACAAGCGAGGTTTGGTAATGCGGCTGCTTTGAAGGCGGCCAAAGAGTTGAAAGCCGAGAAGGCCGCGCATGGCGAGAGCCGGGATAAGATGGCCAAGATGGCCATAGAATTAAAAGCCGCCGCCGACCGTTGCCGGGTTCTTGAAAAGGAAAACCTAGCGAAGGCATCGGACCTTGAGAAGGCTGATGCGACGAGGAAAGACATCCGCTATGCTATGAGGGCGAAGAAGGAGGAGCTGCGGGAAGCCGGGGATATTGTAGCTGGGAAATCCTTTATGTTGTGGAGGAAGTTCGGAGATCCACGGTACGCCACTCTAGATCGGCTGTGGAGTTCGGAGAATGTGTATATGGATTTGGCGGCGAGCGCTGCCGATGTGGCCAAGTACTTCCAGGGTCAGACGGACCGTGAAGTAGACCAGCTATTTTGGAGACAATTCCATTCTCCCGAACGTCCGCTTTCATTGACTGACCAGTTAACTGAATGGGCCGAACTGAATAGGTTGTCCGGACTCGCCATGAGGTCTGTTGTTGATCAGCTATGGCCGAAAAGGCCAAAGCCGAACAGCTATTTCAGCTTGGTGCAGCAGTTCCTTGACGTGGTGCCGCGCATTAATGCGATGAAGAGGTCGGCGTGCATAGAGGGCTCACGGATGGCCTTTGCCCGTGTTAAAGTATACTGGGCGGAGATGGATGCTACCACTGTTGCAGCGCGGGATTCGGCCATAGGCCGAATGGCTGCTGAGCACTACTTTAAAGAAGTTCTTGAGGGTGCTCGTTTGATAGAGACCCAGTGCTCAAAAAATATTATGTTTGCGTGAGATGTAATCACATTGTAAGCGAAATGCTTTTATAAATTTTTATAAGGCTATTTTTATACTTTTGCCTAAAAGTAATATGATGCCTCCTGGGCGGCCGTTTATGTATACATGTGTATAACTTGAAAGATTGCAGCCGTCAGCTTCGACCCCCACGCATATAATGCGGAGGTGCTCGCAAAAAACACGCGTTCACAATTAACCCAACGTCTTGGTCCTATTAAGGAGGTGATAGAGGAGCGAGCGAGGCAACCGGACTATAATGCTTTAACACTTTCACTTAGCCATAGGAGTTTGACAGTGGGGCTACTAGATAGCCCCTGGTGGCTCCGCACTCTCCCGATCCCGGGGTGCGTACATGCCTGGCCGGAAAACGGCCCTTCGTTAAGGCGGAGGAATTCTAACATTCCAACAAGTCATCGAGTGGTTGACCAGTCTCACGCTATATCATGATAGTTAGTTTTCGGCTTTCTCTACTGAGGTGTTCGTCCGGATGAACCAGGGCACAATCGTAGTAGTTCTCCTGGTGCTACCTTAGCCGGTAAAGCAGAACGTAAGGCACCAAAACATAGGAGGCGGGCAAACCCAACATTTGACCAAAGACAATGATTCAGAGCTGATGCATATAGGACCAAACTCGCGACGCCGAACACTCCCTAAGGTATTCGGTCTTTGTGGTATAAACCAGGGCTAAATAATGGCCTTTGTAAGAAGCCCCTTGTGTCCAGGTACGTGCATTGTTCTGGCGTGGCCACATGCCAAGACGTCAGCATCCTTCTCAACGGTGGATATGTATCAACAAGAGACAGTAAAAAAAGGTTTACGCAGGGTCTTAATCTAAAAAGAATCCTTGGAGCGGGTCCCTGCTGCACGTCTGCGCCTGTGTCTCCGTTGTGCTGTATCCTGGACGGGTGTAGCATGATGATCGTCTGTAAAAGAGAGGAATTTAGGTGAAAAAGTTGTCGTGCAAAAAGATAGTTTTTAAAGAAACCATGTATAATTCAAGATGAAAAAAATTGCCACTTGTCTGCGCGCGTTGAGCCCCTTGTATTGACAAATAGGGGTGTGACCGTCTATTCGGTATGAATAGCAGCGCCGGACTTGATTAGTTGTGTCTGAGGTCTTGACGACCTATTGGATGCTTTCGCTAGTCCGGGCGCCTTTAGTGTGCGGCTGCCAAGGCAGCCGCACTCTCTTCGGCGCGCAGAGATCGCTTGATATTTCCTTTCACTGAAATGATGCCACGTGGACCGGGCATCTTGAGTGCGAGGGAGGCGTAGTGTGGTATTGCATTAAAGCGAGTGAAAGCTTCACGTCCGAGCAGTGCTTGATAGCCGCTTTGGAACGGAGCGATGTGGAAGATTAAATGCTCGCGACGGAAGTTATCGGGGGAGCCGAATATAACTTGTAGTGGGAGGGAGCCCGTACAACGAACCCCTGGGCCTGGCGTTACTCATTTAAAGGTAGTATTGCTATGGCGAATTTTTGTTGGGTCTAACCCCATCCCGCGGATTGTATCCTGATATATTAGGTTTAGACTGCTGCCACCGTCCATCAAGAGTCGTGTGAAGTGATATCCGCCAATTACTGGGTCTAATACCAAGGCAGCCCATCCTGCGCGTCGGATACTTGCTGAGTGATCGCGATGGTCGAAAGTGATCGGTTGAGACGACCAGTGGCAGGACTTCACGGTGACAGGCACTTGGGTATATTTTCCTGGGAGTGCCGCGTCCCTTTTTCCCTTGATTACGTGTAACACGTTTACTGTTTTGACTTCTGGTGGAAATTTCTTTTGTTCCCCAGTGTCTTGCTTGGGAGGCTCGTCCTCGTCTTCACTTGGTGTATCCTCCCCCTTGTGTACGGCGTTGAGCTTGCCGGACTGCTTGAAGACCCAACATTCTCTGTGGGTATGATTAGCAGGTTTACCAGGGGTACTATGGATCTGACATACTTGGTCCAGAATTTTGTTGAGGCTAGACAGTTCATCCCTAGTGCCTTTAGAGGGCGGCTTTTGCTGACATGGCCGAGAGCTTTTGAATCCGGCGTTTACTGTCGTGCCCTTCGTGATGTCTTCTTTATTCCGGCGTTTGTTATTGTTGTTGCACCGTGATTTCCTATTTCCATCTCTAACTTCAGATGTACTTGGGTCGCTGGTGCTGCATCTAGCTAGCCAGCTGTCCTCACCCGCGCAAAAGCGGGTCATGAGGTTTGTTAATGCGGCCATCATTCTTGGCTTATTTTGGCCGAGGTGTCTGGCGAACCATTCGTCACGGACGCTATGCTTAAAAGCTGCCAAGGCTTCGGCGTCCGGACAGTCGACAATCTGGTTCTTTTTAGTAAGAAACCTGTTCCAAAGTTTTCGGGCTGACTCTCTGGGCTGTTGAGTTATATGACTCAAATCGTCCGCATCCGGAGGTCGGACATAAGTCCCTTGAAAATTTGCCCGAAAGGCGTCTTCGAGCTCTTCCCAACTTCCAATGGAGCTTTCGGGGAGGCCTTTAAGCCAGTGACGAGCTGGCCCTTTGAGCTTGAGGGGTAAGTACTTGATGGCGTGGAGATCATCTCCTCGAGCCATATGGATATGAAGGATGTAGTCCTCAATCCAGACCCCAGGGTCTGTTGTTTCGTCGTATGTCTCAATGTTTACGGGTTTGAATCCCTCTGGAAATTCATGGTCCAGCACCTCATCGGTGAAACATAGGGGTGTGCGGCACCCCTGTAGCTGGGTGTATCGCGTTGTTCCGATGTTTGTTGTGTTGCATTGTATGCTGGGGCGCGCTTGCCATAGATGGATCTTGTTGCGCTGTCCTTTGGGTGCGAGCCCTCGCATGGGTCGCGTGTTGTATTGTGAGTGGCGTTGTATGCCGCTCTGTGTTGGTAGAGGGGTCGTCTATCCGGCTAGGTGGCTGCTTTGATATTTGGTTGTGGGGGGTCTGAGGCCTCCTCATCGAATTCAGGTAGCAGCTTCCGCTTTGGGTAGCTCTTGGAGGGGCGATTGTCACCGTACCTCAATGCTGTGTTGAGTATTTTACTCCATCTGATTTGGAGTGTATCTTGCGCCGCCTTGAGCCTTGGCTTCTGCTTTTTAAGACTCCTCACGGTGGAAACAAGCCTTTTACGGGCATTCTGCTGCTCCGGGTGCCTGTCCGGCGTTATGTCGTCCGGACCATTATCCTTGATAGAATTTGTTTGTTCGGTTTGATTATCCGGATTGCCGTTGTCCGGCAGTGGTTCACCCTGCTCCAGCGCTGGGTCTGTGTGATCATTATTTTTGTCGAGGTGGGATTTGGGGCGGCGCTTGCGTCGCCGCTTTGACTGCTTCTCGAGGGAACAAGCCTTTGGTGCGTCCTTCCGCTCCTCGTCGTCATCTTTTGGTGCGTCCACCATGTATATGTCATATGACGGGGTGGCTTTCCCGGGCCCAATAGGCGCTGGTTCTTCATTGTCTCTTTCATCGGCGTCCATACCGTCGATGTCTTCAGAGTCAAAGTCGAGCATGTCGGTTAAATCGTCGACAGTGGCTACAAAGTGGGTGGTGGGTGGGCTTTGAATTTCTTCATCGTCTGTATTCCAACCTTGCTGACCGTAGTCCGGCCAGGGCTCTCCTGATAAAGAGAGAGAATTTAGTGTCTTCAGAATATCGCCGAAAGGCGAGTGCTAAAAGATGTCTGCGGCAGTAAACTCCATGATCGGCGCCCAATCGGATTCGATCGGTAGGGGCGCGGAGGGTTCGGAGTCCGGAGAGGAGTCCGACTCCTTGGAGTCATGAGTCTCGCGGAGTGCGGGGCTAGTGTTCGGCTGGATCGTCGTTGGGGTCACAGCCCCCGAGGCGGCGTCCAACCACCCATCCTCGATCGGCGCAGTTGGCTCCGAATTAAGGGTTGAAGCCGATGCGGGTGCGGCCTCCAGGGAACTGTTCGGCGGCAGAGCTAGATCACGCTCGTCGTGACAGTGTGGCGCGCTCGGAAGTGGCTCGAATCCGTCGAGGATCAAGTCCCCACGGATGTCAGCCGTGTAGTTTAAACTTCCAAATCTGACCTGACAGCCAGGGGCATAGCTTTCAATCTGCTCCAGATGGCCAAGTGAATTGGCCCGCAGTGCGAAGCCGCCGAAGACGAAGATTTGTCCGGGGAGGAAGGTCTCACCCTGGACTGCATCGCTATTGATGATCATAGGAGCCATCAAGCCTAACGGCGACGACACATAGGAACTCTCAATGAAAGCACCAATGTCGGTGTCAAAACCGACGGATCTCGGGTAGGGGGTCCCGAACTGTGCGTCTAGGCCGGATGGTAATAGGAGGCAAGGGACACGAAGTTTTACCCAGGTTCGGGCCCTCTTGATGGAGGTAAAACCCTATGTTCTGCTTGATTAATATTGATGATATGGGTAGTACAAGAGTAGATCTACCGCGAGATCGGAGAGGCTAAACCCTAGAAGCTAGCCTATGGTATGATTGTTGTTCTGTATGTTGTCCTACGGACTAAAACCCTCCGGTTTATATAAACACCGGAGAGGGTTAGGGTTACACAAAGTCGGTTACAATGGTAGGAGATCTACATATCCGTATCGCCAAGCTTGCCTTCCACGCCAAGGAAAGTCCCTTCCGGACACGGGACGAAGTCTTCAATCTTGTATCTTCATAGTCCAGGAGTCCGGCTGAAGGTATAGTCCGGCCATCCGGACACCCCCTAATCCAGGACTCCCTCAAATAGGCAATGCAGTAGCCCCCGAGACACTGGTCGGGTGGAAATACCAGATCAGGGGATCGATGTGCCCCTTTAATATTAGTAAATGATAAGCCCGAAGCCTAGTAGCCCCCGAGCCTTGATGTGGGCACAAGTGTCTTAATTAAGGATCGATGTCCGGAGTAAAATCACAAATTATGTGTAATGATTCTATGTATCCAAGTACTCTATATTATTAATGCTCGGATCCACACTGTACAAAACTTTGTTGACCGACCATCGGCCTCAACCTCCTCGGCCAGTAGCCGGGGAGTGTTTGTCCCACTTTATAAAGCCTTTATGAGGGCAAAGATTTACGACAAACAAGTCAATCCGGCCATACAGTTTTATAAACAAAGGTATGCGGAGAGAATGTTATATTACTATTTAATGTAAGAAACATCTTCCAAAGAAAATAGTCCCGCTATTGGTTCCTTTCTTTGGGTTGTCATGCCGACCATGATCATGAAACCTCACCTCCGATCAATGTGGGAGAAAAATATTGAGGATTTGGTTTGGGGAAAGTTCCCAAACTATGTGGTCTTTAGCGAACCTAAATTTTCACTTCCGTCGTTTTTCGACCAATTATATCCTTTAAGATCCCGAGATTTCGGCTTCACCCAGTCTGAGGTACTAACTCGGATGACCCGGTAGTAACAATCACAGATGTGCTCCCTTTACCGCCTAGCCGAACAATCGAGAACGTAGGGGTAAACACAGGAGCCAGGCAACCCAGCTTGGCCAAAATCTTAAGTCAAATTGATGCATATTTATGGCTTTATAATGATGATTATGGAAGGCAGCCCTCGTATATTAAATACAAACGCCGATGATATGTCTATTTCAACTCCATTGCGACCGTTTATCAGTTGAAAGTGGCCCATCATCGGCTTCCACCCCCTTTTAGATGCTACGCGGGGTGTTTCCGCAATAACAATACAACTCTTAGCCGACGTCTCGGTGCCCGAAGGCAGTTGTGTTAGCGGAAACGAGGCAATCAGATATGCATGCTTTATAACTTTCACTTAGTCATAGGAGCTTTGAACTGGGGAAGCTAGCTACGAGCCCCCGATTAGTGTTTGGCACCGACCGAAGTCTAGCCATTAACACTTTGGCCAATGTTATCAAAGGCCCATCGTTTAACACGGGGTAATCGATATCAATCTATAGATTGACACCGTCATCGGGTCGCTGACCAGTTTACACCCATTGTGACAGTCAGTTTTCGGCTTTATCCACTGAGGTGCTTAACCATTCGAGCTGGAAGCACAATCGCAGTGGTTCTTCCTTTGCACACCTAGCCAAACAAAGCGGAACATAGGAGGCAACCACAGGAGCCGGGCAACCCAACTATTGACCAAAGACACAATTCGAAACCAATGCATATATAGCAATATCCAAGAATGTTTTTGCCGAATCTCTAAAGGTGTCCGGCGTTGCACTGCGAGAGTTATGCTAGAGACACACGAATAGTTTAAAAGTGCCATAGGCTTGGAAAACCAAAAAATTCAGTAAAAACTTTACGCCCGAACTAAATCAAGTCATTTGGTGCCAATCCAAAAATTGGTCTTACTTTTGTGTTTCTGTCGTGCATTAATATGACACATCCGATCTCAAGACTTCAAGCAGGTCAGCCTATGGCTACAACATCCTATCCCGAAGGTGGACTAGTGCTCGTTAAGCCAGTTTAGCGAACTAAACTCGGGCGACATTAGAGAGAAAACAGGCTATCCGGCTATTGACCACACACTCGAGTCGAGAAAGGCGTGGTAGAAAAAGACTTTGCAACGCCTTAGAAGAAGAACACTTATTATAAAATGGCTCATATAAATTTAAGAGCCCCAGTTAACATGGGCAAAGAAAAGTGGTTTTTAATGAACCTCATTTTTGACAAACATATTTTAGCATAAATATAATGTTTGGTCAAACCGAACAAGAATTAAAAAACTAAGTATGGAAGTGACTTAGCTGGTTAATGTGCTCTGTGTCGACGCGCGACCCGAGCTTACGGCGAGACGAGGTCCCAGCCCCCAAGCCGGTCCCGAGGTGGCGGAGTGAAGAGCTTGGCACTCCGAAGTGGCAACATAGCACGGCTAATGTGGCAAGGTGGAACCTCCAGTCCGAATGAGGCGACGGAGAAGGCCGACAGTATGACGCCGAAGTCCGTGGTGTGGGTTAATGATAGGATGACGAAGCCCCAGTCCAGCCGAGGTGACGTGGTACGTCGATACACCGAGGTGACAGTGCTACCCAACCCGGATCATTTACCTGTGCACAGAAAATAGTGCAAGCCGGAGATAATAGTAATAATAATAAAATAAAATAAAAATTCGTTGCATAATTAATAATTTATGCAAAGTGAGTAATAAAAGAAATATTGCTCGTGTGCCAAACACTCGATGAGGTAGAGCTCGATGTTGAAGTCCCCGAGGCAACTGAACATGTCGGTATGGCAATTCGACCAACAAGGTGATCACGCGAGCCGATTGGGACGACAGCGTCGGCTTGCCGAAGTGACCGCGTGACGCAGTCGAAGTCGATTACCTACACATGTAAAATAGTGCAACCCAAAAAATAATAATATAAATATAAAATAAAAACCTTGCATAATTAATTTACGCAAAATAATTTTTTTAAATAGATGTGGCCTAACTTCGAAGCCAATATCGGTGCAGGTTGCTGGCGTGACAAAGCCTGTATTCACAGGACGGTCCGAGTCCCCGATGAGGTGTTTGCCGAACTGCGGATGGGAAACTGACTGAATCATCACGCAAACATCGTTAATGCGGCCATCACTTGACAGACATGTGTACAGATGATGGAACAAACCAGAGTAATAATTCCTCGGAAAAAGTATACCCAAGCAAGAAAAAATTACTAGGATTAATAGCACCTGGGTTATCTGTTGTAGCAATCTAAAGAAAGGTTACTCCCAAAATTATGAATCGATCCGCACACCCATTGCCTGATGGGCGATGAAGCGATAGCATGGCAATGCTTGCAAAGGTTGGCTCACCGAGGTAAAGCCCCCGGTCCAGCTAACATGACGAAGTTGGTCGGCTGGTGACGCCGAAGTCTCCGGAGTAGGTTGATGAAGAGATGGCGAGGCCCCCGGTCTAGCCGAGGTGACAGAGCGGGTCGGTAAGGAGATGTTGCAGCTGCCATGTCAGCCAAGGTGTTGAAGCAGTTCAGCATGATGGACATCGGCTTGAAGAAGCAACAGTGAGGCCATGCCGACACAGGTCATGACTTGTGACGCGGTTAATGTCAGCTTGACGAAGTGACCGTGCGACGATGCCGGTGTGCCCGCTCCATGTAATCCGTGGGGCGGCGATGTTGGTGATGATTTATCTTTCATGATGTCGAACTCTTGTTCGGCTCGCCGAGATGATGAAGAAGTTGAGCTCGGCTCAACAAAGCGACGACGTGTCTAGCGCAGGTCGGCAGCAGTGGAGCAATGTTGCTGGACTGGTTTGACACCAGCGTGATGGTGAAGAATACCTCAGAGAAGGCTTGAAATTTTATGGGCACGTGTTTAAGAACAATGCACAATACCCTAGAAAGAGATTCTTTCAAGAAGGTTGTCCAACATCCCGTTCATAAAGAAAGATGAACTCAGGTCGGATTCGTATTCGCGCAGAAAACAGATCCGAAAAGTGATGCACTAATCGGAAGCTTCCCGGAGTTTGAACGGTCGGATCGAGCTGAAATTTTGAGATATGGTAGGTATGGAAATTCCGCAGAAGATGAATGGTTGGATATTCCAAATACCCTCCAAGCTAGGCTCTGGAGACCACGCCCTAAACTCGTTCAGATTCCCGTCCAGACTCGATAGGCCTCCGGTATATCATAGATCGCCGGAGATTCCTCCATCGGAAGGCGACGAAAGTTTACAGGATTGTTGTATACTCAATTCCGCACAATTCCACCAAAGGGTTCATCAATCGACTTCCGAGGAGACGGTGACAGCAAAAACAAGTCTGCTATACACAAAAACTATGCGATCGTACGAGGGCAATGTTGGCGATGAGCCCCCAAGCTCCATGGACGACTTTTCCATGGTCTCGATTGAGATTTGAGCTGATGATGATGAAAGTTAACCGTATGATCTTGATGATCTGACATGGAGCGCGGTTGTCTGTGTCAAAACCAGCGGATCTCGGGTAGGGGGTCCCGAACTGTGCGTCTAGGCGGATGGTAACAGGAGACAAGGGAGACAATGTTTTTCCCCAGGTTCGGGCCCTCTCGATGGAGGTAAAACCCTACTCCTGCTTGATTAATATTGATGATATGGGTAGTACAAGAGTAGATCTACCACGAGATCAAAGAGGCTAAACCCTAGAAGCTAGCCTATGGTATGATTGTTGTTCGTCCTATGGACTAAAACCCTCCGGTTTATATAGACACCGGAGAGGGCTAGGGTTACACAGAGTCGGTTACAATGGGAGGAGATCTACATGTCCGTATTGCCAAGCTTGCCTTCCACGCCAAGGAAAGTCCCATCCGGACACGGGATGAAGTCTTCAATCTTGTATCTTAATAGTCCGAGAGTCCGGCCAAATAGTCCGGCTATCCGGACACCCCCTAATCCAGGACTCCCTCGGTAGCCCTTGAACCAGGCTTCAATGACGACGAGTCCGGCGCACAGATTGTCTTCGGCATTGCAAGGCGGGTTCCTCCTCCGAATACTTCATAGAAGATTTTGAACACAAGGACAGTGTCCAGCTCTACAAAATAAGTTCCACATACTGTCGTAGAGAGAATAATATTTACACAAATCTAATCTGCTGACGTATTCCGTAGCGTGTCATCATGCCACAGCCAAGCCTTAATTTGAACCGTTTTTACTGTCCCACCTCAGCGCGTTTTGTGAGGCGATTTCCTTGGCACGTCTTGTCGAAGCAGAGATCGTGTCCCCTTATCCCGGGATCCTCATCAATACGGGCGTGGGTAACCCAACCGCGCCATTGATTACGGCGCTTGGGAGATAAGCGAGTTTTACTAGGCTGGTGGGGACGCATAGTTTCGTCCGCCCATATAAGGGGATAAGGATCTGCCTTTCCATCTACGCCTTCTTCCTCCTTTGCTCATCCATTTTCGCGCACTCAAGCTCCAGCGCCCAAGTCCGCATTCCCCACCTCAACCTTCTCCAGCCATGTCTGGAGTGGGAGGCAAGTGGATGGTCTCCTCCGTTACGGAGGGACACATCAAGAAGCTAAGGAAAGCCGGATACTTGTCTGACGACATCGCGCACCGGCTCCCAGACGAGGAGAAGCTCATCCCCACCCCCAGGCCCCATGAGAGGGTGGTGTTCCTCGCCCATTTGTCCGGGGACTCATGTTCTACTACGGCCTAGACTTCCACGATATGGCCCCGAACTTCATCCTCAACATCTCGGCGTTCATCGTCGTGTGCGAGGCCTTCCTCTGCATCCAGCCCCACTTCGGCCTATGGCTGAAGACTTTCAATGTCAAGCCGAAGGTAGTGGGCGGCCGCCAGGCGGAGTGCGGAGGCGCCATGGTGGGCAAGATGCCCAATGTCTTATGGCTCGAGGGCTCCTTCGTGGAGACCATAAAGGGGTGGCAATCGGGGTGGTTCTACATCACCGAGCCGAGTGACCCTGAATGGGTTGCAGCCCCCGAGTTCTGATCCGGAATCCCTACGCGGCTCACCTCCTGGAAAGAGAAGGGCCTGCCGTGGGTTAAAAAAGGAGAGCTGACTGGACTCCAAACATGCGTCCAAAACCTGGTGAGCAAGAAGCTCAAACTTGTCAACGTACTCCAGGTCATGCTCATCCGCCGGATCCTCCCGTGCCAACAACGGGATTTCAGCTTGTGGGAGTTCAACCCGGCCCAGCACCGAACTCTGAGCAGGCTCTTCGACACAATGTACGAAGATGCCTGGAAGGTGCTATTCAAGGGCGCCGAGGCTCCCACATCCGCTACCGAGGATCGCGGATTCAGCACGCAGCGTCAAGCCAACGCGGTAAGCTGTTTTTATCTCTTATAGGATGTTTGTCTTTCATAGTTTGACTCTATGCGGGATCTAAGCCCCCATGCCTTTGACAGGACTGGCAGAGGACGGCCGAACAGATCAACTGTCCGGCTCCTTTGCCCGAAGACCCAGTGGACGCCCGCTTGGCGGAGCTGCTAGTTCCGGCACCTTACGTGGTGCCGGAGAAGAAGGCCAAGAAGAAGGCCACGGGAACCCGGAAGAGTTCCCGGCGCCCGGTGGAGTCGGACTCATCGTCCGATGACTCCAAGGCGCACTCCTCCCATGAAGACGAGGAGGAGGAAAGAGAGGTTTCTTCCCCAGCAGGGGGAGAAAAGAAAAGGAAGGCCGCCCCAACTGGGGAGGCCGGAGGGTCCAAGAAAGGGAGGACCCTCCCTACGGACTACTCCACCAACGCTGACGATGGCGAAGAGGAGTGGCCGCTCAGGGCCAAGCCCCTGGAAAGATCGTAAGTATTCGGATACCTGAGTGACTCATGGTGTTCCTTTATTGCATAGCTTCTCCTGACGCCGAATATAATTATGCAGTCCGCCCAAAGCCCAGCTCGACGTGTCGTCGAGCGGCTCCCTGGATTCGTCGGATGTGAATAGTTTTTCACTTCCGACCGCTACCTCCCCCGCCCTATGGACGACGCTGAGGTGTTGTCCCAAAAGGTTCCAAGCTAGGAGGAGGTGGTCCTGGAGGCGCCTCAAGGCGACCTCTCGGACTCCAGGCGCAAAGGGGAACAAACCCCCAAGGGCTCCAAGTCCGGCCCTGGGCTGGACACCACACCGGAACCTTCAATGGTTCCGGAGTCCGGCAGGCGGCCCCCTAGTAAGAAGGGAAAGCCTACGATGCCGGTGACCTCCGTACAACCAGAGGCACCGGATAATTTGCTGGAGGTGCTTAACGGTGCCTCCATCGACGAGGAGCACCGCACTATTATGAGTGCGGTGATCCAGAAGTTTCAGTCCGCCAAAAGCGGGCTGACTGAAGCATGTGCCAGCCTCCTAACAGGCTTTGAGGTATGTGAAAAATATGTGAAAATATTACCGCATAGACAGTAGCCCCTGATGCTCTGTTTGGCATTCGGAAAGAAAAGCCGAATAGAGGATCTAACAACATTCGCAGGAGTCTAACATAATTAAGTCAATATGCGTATGCAGGCTTCGCTGCTGGCCTCTGCCGCACTGACTGTGGAGGTGGATGCGTTGAAGCAGAGCCTCAAGCGGTCCAAGCAAGAGCTCGGCCTTGCTAAAAAGGATCTTGAGGAAAAAGAAGGTAAGTAATACCTTGTGGAGTGTATTTAAAAAGATGCAGTTGCAAAAAATGACATGATCACTATTGGTGTTCTAGGGGCCACGACTGAGGTGGCGACCCTTAAGCAAGCGCTTTCCGAGGCTGAAAAGAATGCGGCCACGGAGCGCACCGAGTGGGAGAAACATGAGGCGCGGGTTGGCGAGGTGCAGTAAGAGCTCCAGGCTCTCATGAAAAAACATGAGAGTTTGGAGCTTGACTCAAAGATGCGAGAGTCCGAGCTCGCGGCGGCCCTTGAAAGCGCCAAGTCTGCCAAGGCCGAAGCCCAGAAAGCCCTCCAGGAAGTTAAGGCAATGAAGAAGATAGCGGCGGGTAAGGCATTCTTTATGCAAAGCAAGCACGTGAAAGTGAATTACTTGTTACTTACCCAAATCCGGAGCTCTCCAGGAGCATTCGCAGATTTGCCCCGTAGCGTGTCAGATGCCGCCGCCTTCTACCAGGCCGAGGAGCGCAGCTCGATGGAGAAGGTGTTCTGGTCTCAGTATGCTGAGGCCGGACACTCGGTGCCCTTGAACGACCAGCTGAAGCAACTGGTCGAGCTCCATAAGGTGGCCGAACAGGCCATGAAGGGCCTTATAGTTCGGCTGTGGCCTGGAGAGGCCCTGCCTAGGAGCTACTTCGAGCTGGTGAGGCGGCTGGTGGATGCCTGTCCGTGGCTTGAAGTCGTCAAGCGCTCCGTTTGCATCGAAGGTGCCCATAGGGCGCTTGCCCGTGCTAAAGTGCACTGGGGCAAGATGGATGCGGAGAGGCTTGTGAAGGATGGGCCACCGCAGGGCAAGGAGCATCGCCACCCCGAGATGTATTATGAGGGCGTCCTGAAGGGCGCCCGCCTTGTGGCGGACGAATGTTCCAAAGATGTAATATTTGAGTGAACTTGTTCGTTTTATCCTGTGCGCTGAAAACTTTTTCATATGCGCTATGCAATGCTTGTTTTAATTTAAAATATTACCTTCTATGCGGCTGTTTATCGAGTCTGAGAGATGGCGAGTCGTCGGCTTCTGCCCCCATGCCACGAGTGCTGGGGTGTTCGGGATAAACCTGAGCACTCTTTTTCCCATTCTTGGGTCCTTCGAGGGAGGTGCTCAGCACAATGAACAAGGCAATCGGACTATAATGCGTTATCACTCTTACTTAGCCAGAGAATTCTATAATTTTAAATTTCAGCGAAGCCCCTAGTGTTCAGAAGACCGAGTTCAGGGCGCTATACACGCCTAGGCCGGACAAAGTCGACTCCTCGCTCTAAGCGGCATAAGTCTTTAGGGACTCGAAACCTCCCGAACAGCGACCAGCTCTCGCCCTATCATGACAGTCAGTTTTAGCTTTCTCTACTGAGGTGCTTAGCCCAGCTCAACCGGGGCACAATCGCAGTAGTTCTCCCAGCGCTACCTTAGCCGATATAGCGGAACGTAAGGTACCAAAACATGGGAGCCGGGCAAACCCAACTATTGACCAAAGACATGATTCGGAGTTGATGTATATAATGCTATAAGTTTCGAGGGCCGCACTTTGTGAAAGTGTTCGGACTTCTCACGTCGTATTATGGGGTGCTTGAGCCCCTGGCGTATGGACCGTACCAAAGTGTACGGGTGCTAAATGTCATAACTGAACATATGTATTGAAAAAGAAATGAATAGAGAATGCAATAATAAGCTGAAGCTAAGCATTGTTTATTTTAAAAGGCTGCTGTGAAAGCAGGACGATACAAATAGTGCGATAAGCAAGAGATGGGACTATTTGACATGTCCCCCACTAGGGGCGAGCTGCGAGACGGTATGTAAGACAGGTATTTTGCTCGTTATAGAGACCACCTGGGAATTCGACATAGCTTTCTGCCTCCTTGGTTGTTGCATCATGTGTTCGGCGGTTGTACTGCCGGACAGGCCTTCCGAAGAGTGGAGTCCTGAAAGTAGGAAATAATGACAAAATCAGGAGCCCCTAGTGCGGTTGAGCCGCATTTTTGGGCGTGCCGTGGTCGTGCCCCTCCCCCTGTGCCCATGGTATTTTTAGAGCGTAGTTATGTACGCGTAGTAATGATTTCGCAGTTTCACCGAGGGCTGGGGTTGGGGCCGTATTGCTACGCTTGCTCAGAACGTGCCATGCGGTCTTGTTGTAGGTTACTCCGGGCGCGCTTGACGGTGTCCGGACGTTTAATAGCCGGACTGGAGAATTGCCTTGAGAGGCTGCTTTGTACTTCCGCTGCGAGGGCCGCCGTGTGCTCCTCCGTTCGGAGAGAGCGTTCGGTGTTTCCATTGACCGTAATGACTCCTCGAGGGCCTGGCATCTTGAGCTTGAGATATGCGTAGTGCGGCACCGCATTGAACTTTGCAAATGTGGTTCATCCGAGCAGTGCGTGATAGCCACTGCGGAACGGGACTATGTCGAAGATTAACTCCTCGCTTCAGAAATTATCCGGGGATCCGAAGACCACTTCAAGTGTAACTGAGCCTGTACAGTTGGCCTCTACACCTGGTATGACGCCTTTAAAGGTCGTTTTTGTGGGTTTAATCCTTGAGGGATCTATGCCCATTTTCTGCACTGTATCCTGATAAAGCAGGTTCAGGCTGCTGCCGCCGTGCCATAAGGACTCTAGTGAAGTGAAATTCGTCAATGATTGGGTCTAGAACCAATGCGGCGAATCCTCCATGGCGGATGCTAGTGGGGTGGTCCCTTCGATCAAAAGTGATAGGGCAGGAGGACCATGGGTTGAACTTTGGGGCGACTGGCTCCAACGCATATACGTCCTTGAGTGCACGCTTCCGCTCCCTTTTGGGGATGTGGGTTGCGTATATCATGTTCATCGTCCGCACTTATGGGGGGGAAGCCCTTCTATCCACTATTGTTCGGCGGCCGGGGCTCTTCGTCCTCGTCGCTGTGCAGCCCCTTGTCTATGTTTTCGGCATTTAACTTGCCGGCCTGCTTGAACACCCAACAATCCCTGTTGGTGTGATTGGCTGGTTTTTCGGGGGTGCCATGTATCTGGCACGAGCGATCGAGTATACGGTCCAAACTGGACGGGCCCGGAGTGTTCTTCTTAAATGGCTTTTTCCGCTGACCGAGCTTAGAGCCTCTGAATCCGGCATTAACTGCCGTATCTTCAGCGTTGTCGCTGTTAATGCGGCGCTTGTGCTTGTTGCGACGCGACCTGCCATTGCTGTCCTTGGTATCCGAATCACCAGGGCTCTTGGTCATGTTATTGCTACGAGCCAGCCAGCTGTCTTCTCCCACGCAGAAGCGGGTCATGAGTGTCGTGAGGGCTGCCATAGATTTCGGCTTTTCCTGTCCAATGTGTCAGGCAAGCCACTCGTCACGGATGTTATGCTTGAAGGCTGCTAGGGCCTCTGCGTCCGGACAGTCGATGATTTGATTTTTCTTGGTTAGGAACCGTGTCCAGAATTGTCTGGCAGATTCTTCTGGCTGCTGAATTATGTGGCTCAGGTCATCGGCGTCTGGTGGTCGCACATAAGTGCCCTGGAAATTGTCGAGGAATGCGGCTTCCAGGTCCTCCCAACAACCAATTGATTCTGCTGGCAGGCTGTTAAGCCAATGCCGAGCTGGTCCTTTAAGCTTGAGTGGGAGGTATTTGATGGCGTGTAGATCATCGCCACGGGCCATGTGGATATGAAGGAGATAGTCCTCGATCCATACCGCAGGATCTGTTGTGCCATCATATGATTCAATGTTTACGGGTTTGAAACCCTCTGGGATTTGATGATCCATTACTTCATCTGCGAAGCATAGTGGGTTTGCGGCGCCTCTGTACTGGGCTGTATCACGATGTAGCTCAAATGAGCTTTGTCTGCTGTGTTCGGCCCGGCCGGATTTACTGTATCCGGCGTGACGGTTATCGTCTCGTGTCGTGGGGCGCCCGTGCGATCCGTAGATCGATTTTGTTTGCCTTGCCCTATCTTGCAACATATCTCGTAGGTCTAGCGCATTTCCCCGTGCCTTGGTATTTTTTGAGTGACGCCGGGGTGCGGCTTGAGTGGAGGGCCGGGAGGACTCTTTGTCACGGCCATGAGGTGGCCGGTCAGCCGCATCATGCGCTGGTGATGTAGGCTTAAGTGCTTCCTCCTCTAAACGGGGTAGCAACCTGCGCTTTGGGTAGCTCTTGGAGGGGCGTTCGAGTTCGTATTCCTCCGCCGCAAGGACTTCCGTCCATCTGTCGGCTAGCAAGTCTTGATCAGCTCTAGGCTGTTGTTGTTTTTTCTTAAGGCTACTCGTCGTGGCCATAAGCCTACGCTTAAAGTGCTCTTGTTCGATGGGATCCTCAGGCATGACAAATTCGTCGTCGCCGAGGCTTGCCTCGTCTTCGGAGGGAGGCATGTAATTATCATCCTCTTCTTCTCTGTCTGCCGCTCTCTCAGGGGGGCTGGCTTCTCCATCCTCCTGCACTGAATCTTGCTGGAGAGAATTGTCTTCGGCACTGTCCGGGGTGTTATTATCTCCCGTGCCGGCATCACCGTTTTTTCTTTGGTGGGACTTAGAGCGGCGCCGCTGACATCGGCGCTTAGGTTGCTTCTTGGAGGGGTCATCCCCTGTTGTTCCGTCGCCATTGCCTTCTTTGGGTGTATCCACCATATATATGTCATATGACGAGGTGGCTTTCTAGTGCCCTATAGGCGCTGGTTCATGTTCGTCTCCTACATCATCGTCCATACCGTCGATGTCTTCGGAGTCGAAGTCGAGCATGTCGGTTAGATCATCGACAGTGGCTACGAAGTGAGTGGTGGGTGGGCGTCGAATTTCTTTGTCGTCCGCATCCCAATCCTGTTGGCCATAGTCCGGCTAGGGCTCTCCTGTCAAAGAGAGAGACCTTAGTGAATTTAGGATGTCGCCGAAGGGCGAGTGCTGAAAGATATCCGCGGCGGTGAATTCCATGATCGGCGCCCAATCGGATTCGATTGGCAGGGGCGCGGAAGGTTCAGAGTCCGGAAAAGAGTCCGGCACCTTGGAGTCACGGGATTCACAGAGGATGAGGCTCGTGTTCGGCTCGATTGCCGTTGAGACTGCAGCCCCCGAGGCGGTGTCTAGCCACCCGTCCTCGATCGGCGCAATTGGCTCCGAGCTAAGGGTCGGAGCTGATGCGGGCGTGGCCTCTAGGGTACTATTTGGCGGCAGAGCTAGGTCATACCCATCGTGACAGTGCGGCGCGCCTGGCTGTGGCTCGAATCCGTCGAAGATCAAGTCTCCGCTGATGTCGGCCATGTAGTTCAAACTTCCAAATCTGACCTGATGGCCAGGGGCGTAGCTTTCAATCTGCTCCAGATGGCCAAGCGAATTAGCCCGCAGTGCAAAGTCGCCGAACACGAAGATCTGTCCGGGGAGAAAGGTCTCACCCTGGACCGCATCATTGTTGATGATCGGGGGAGCCATCGGGCCTAAAGGTGATGACACAGAGGAACTCTCAATGAAAGCACCAATGTCGGTGTCAAAACCGGCGGATCTCGGGTAGGGGGTCCCGAACTGTGCATCTAGGCGGATGGTAACAGGAGACAAGGGACACAATGTTTTTACCAAGGTTCGGGCCCTCTCGATGGAGGTAAAACCCTACTCCTGCTTGATTAATATTGATGATATGGGTAGTACAAGAGTAGATCTACCACGAGATCAAAGAGGCTAAACCCTAGAAGCTAGCCTATGGTATGATTGTTGTTCGTCCTATGGACTAAAACCCTCCGGTTTATATAGACACCGGAGAGGGCTAGGGTTACACAGAGTCGGTTACAATGGGAGGAGATCTACATATCCGTATTGCCAAGCTTGCCTTCCACGCCAAGGAAAGTCCCATCCGGACACGGGACAAAGTCTTCAATCTTGTATCTTAATAGTCCGAGAGTCCGGCCAAAGGTTATAGTCCGATATCCGGACACCCCCTAATCCAGGACTCCCTCAGCGGTCCTCGGTCCAGCCGAGGTGACCAGTCGAGCCGGCGACAAAGATGCCGACATCGACCATGAAGCTGAGCTCCGATGCGTAGATCGCGCCGGAGACAATCCGAATTCCCATCACACCGTGGCGACTGCCAGCAGGCTCTCAATGAAAGCACCAATGTTGGTTCTATATCCGGCATATCTCGTAGTAGGGGTCCTAAGCTAGGTGTCTTGGAGCGATGGTAACATGGACACGTGATTTTACCCAGGTTCAGGCCCTCTTAATGGAGGTAAAACCCTACGTTCTGCTTTTGATTGTATTCATATGGGGTGTAGTACAGAGTACATGTATCTACCACGAAATTGTTCTAATGAATATTAGATTGTCTATTGACTAGCTTGGCCTCGGTTTATATATGAACCATAGGCCTAGGGTTTAGAGGAGTCATTGTATTGTGCGCCAAGTCTTGTGGAATCCTCCTTGCATTCGGCATGGGCTGCCCGAAGTGGCCTATTAGTGAATCATCATGGGGGTCCTCGGCCCGACCCACTGGCTGGGAGACGACGTGGTAAGTACCCCTAGTCCAGGACACCGTCAGTGTGTACGTAGCCGAGAACTCGTGTGAAATCCCTTCTTCGTCAAGAAAGGTATCCACATTTGTGTTCTTGAACTCCGTTTCGTTGTCGCTGCGAACCTTCTTGATCTTCACTTCAAATTGATTTTGGGCCTTCCTAGCGAAGTTCTTGAAGATTTTTTGGACCTGTGGTTTATCATCAAGAAAGAACACCCATGTAAATCTTGAAAAATCATCGACTATGACTAGACCAAATGAGTTTCCACCGAGACTTTTATAGGCATAGGGACCGAAGAGACCCATATAAAGTAGCTCGAGCGGTCTTCTCGTGGTCATGATGTTCTTCACAGGGTGACTTCCTCCAACTTGTTTTCCTGCTTGACAAGCATTGCACAATCTATTATTGTCAAATATAACATCTTTCACTCCAAGGATATGATCACCTTTAATAAGTTTATCAAGATTTTGCATGCCCACATGACCTAACCTTCTATGCCACAACCAACCTTTAGACAATTTAGCAATTAAGCAAGTTCTAGGTTGAGCCTTTTTAGTGAAATCAACAATGTATAGATCACCTCTACGTATACCGGTAAAGACCATTTTATGATTATCTCTACAAAACACTTGGCAATCTACTTCAGTAAATAGGACATTGAAACCAAAGTCAGCAAGTCTAGATACGGGAAGTAAATTATAGCCAAGAGATTCAACGAGCATAACATTTTGAATGGAGCTATCATGTGAGATGGCCACCTTACCAAGGCCAACCACCTTACCCTTTGAGTTGTCACCAAAAGTGACATACTTTCGAGGGCCGTTGTTTTCAGCAAGCTCGTGAAACATATCCTTGTCTCCGGTCATGTGATCGGTACATCCACTATTAAGAACCCATTCCTTTCCTCCAGCCATGTAGCCGCGAAGATTAGCCATAAGACCAAAGTGTCTCATAGACTCATCGAGATCAAAGTCACTATCATCATCCTGATCATAGTATCCATGTTCAACATCGTCTTGTGATTGATCAATTCCTAGGGAGAGTGATTCATTAGATAAATGGTCACCACAATGTTCATCTTTATGAATTCTAATGGCTTCGGAGATGATATTGCTAATGATTCCAACATCTCCTTTGGCACGCATGAGGTTAGTAAGCTCAAACAGACAATCACCAAACTTAGGATCATTGCAATTCATCTTACTCAAAGCAATAGACTTGTGAAGAATCTCATCTAAGTTTTGCAAGGAATAGTGTGGAAATCGTTCCTCAAGAAATCTCCATATGGTGTAGGCACAATCAAGAGCAGGCAAGCTACCAATTAAGTTTCTAGGTAATCCTCTAGTGATTAAATTAACAATTCAAAGATTATGGAGCATGTCAATAGATTCATCAAGGGTATGATGCAAGGGGTCAACAAGGGGTGCACAAGGGCTAGCAATGTACTTGTTTAAGTGATATTCATTGAAAATCTCAAGCATCTCAATTTTCCACACATGAAAGAAGTCTCCATCAAGTATAGGTACTCTACGTCTAAGACTCCCCAACGTAGACTCATCCATCTTCCTCCAATGGTAATTAAACCAAAGCAATGGAGACCAACGCTCTGATACCAATTGTAGGATCGAGAAGAGGTGTCTAGGAGGGTGATTAGACCCTCAACAAAGAAAAATAGCAGTTTTTAATTTCTTTAAGTTAAGGTGGAGTTTTAGCACAAATTTAAACATTCACAATACATTTCAAGCAAACATGGCAAGAGTATATGAGCAGCGGAAAGTAAAGCATGCAACTTGCAAGAAAGTAAAGGGATGGGATTGGAGTGTGCAAACGCAATTGGAGACACGGAGATTTTTGGCGTGGTTCCGATAGGTTGTGCTATCGTACATCCACATTGATGAAGGCTTCAACCCACGAAGGGTAACGGTTGCGCGAGTCCATAGAGGGCGCTCCACCCACGAAGGGTCCATGAAGAAGCAACCTTGTATATCCCATCATGGCCATCGCCCACGAAGGACTTGCCTCACTTGGGTAGATCTTCACAAAGTAGGCGATCTCCTTGACCTTACAAACTCCTTGGTTGAACTCCACAATCTTGATGGAGGCTCCCAAGTGACACCTAACCAATCTAGGAGACACCACTCTCCAAAAGGTAATAGATGGTGTGTTGATGATGAACTCCTTGCTCTTGTGCTTCAAATGATAGCCTACCCAACACTCAACTCTCTCACACAGATTTGGCTATGGTGGAAAGATGATTTGAGTGGAAAGCAACTTGGGGAAGGCTAGAGATCAAGATTCTTGTGGTTGGAATGGAATATATTGGTCTCAACACATGAGTAGGTGGTTCTTTCTCAGAAATGTATGCTGGAAGTGTAGGCACGTTCTGATGGCTCTCTCCAAGAATGGAGGTTGGGTGGAGGGGTATATATAGCCTCCACACAAAATCTAACCGTTACACACAATTTACCAAACTCGGTGGGAACGAATCATGAAACCCGGTCAGCCCAATTTAGTTCAAAATGTGAACGTTAAGATTTTCGGTGGGACTGAGATGATCAACTCGGTGGGACCAATGTGCTAGGGTTAGGATAAAACCTCAACTTGGTTTGACCGATTACACAAACTCGGTGGGACCGATTTTGGTAATAAGCAAAACAGAGAGTTGGTCAAGCAAACTCGGTGGGACCGATAGCATATCTCGGTGAGACCAAAATTATTGCAACAGGTAATAGAGAGTTTGCAAGCCCATCTCGGTGAGACCGAGATCCCATCGGTGAGACTGAATTGATTAGGGTTTCTGGCAGTGGCTATGTCAAGTGAACTCGGCGGCGCCGGATAAATCAAATCGGTGGGGCTGAGTTTGACTTTAGGTTTGGGACATAAGTGGAAATGAGAAAGTGGTTGAGGGCTTTTGGAGCATATCACTAAGAATTTTGAGCAAGCAAGCCATTGAGCAACACCTCATCCCCTTTTAATAGTATTGGCTTTCCTATGGACTCAATGTGATCTTGGATCACTATAATGAAAATGAAGAGTCTTGAGTTTTTGCCAATATTTGTCCTTAGCATCTTGAAGGGGTTCCACATCCTTTTGTCCAAGCCACTCCTTTGTTGAACACATCTGAAATATACTAGATGAAAATATTAGTCCACAAGAGACATGTTGACATAATTACCAAAATCACCCAGGGAGCACTTGTGCTTTCAGAAGGCTTGAGCTCGACTCCACAAATCTCGATAACTTACAGAGAGTACAACAAATTGACCTGGGCAACACAATGAAGCGAAACATCTGAACAAACTGACCAAAACCACAACATCAATGAACAAAATTGATCATACCAATTTATCACTACATCATGCTTTCACATTTACACATGTGTTTTAGTAAAACAGAAATTACATTTCGGGTAGCCAAAACATTGATAACTGAACTTGTCTATCTAGTCAAAACTATCACAACTCATAAATATTGTTACCACATCTAGTTAGACTTTGTAGGTGGTTGATCTAATGAGCCATATGTTTGCAACACAAAAGAATCAATCAATATATGGAATTAAAGTCCTTCACATGCATGATCCTAATATGGTGTGTCATTTATCCACGCTGGAGGTAGATAGAGTCGATTAAATGATGGCACGTATGGGACATGCACCAACTGGAACCAATCACCGAATAAAAGAGGAAACGATGCCACAATGTTGACAACCACTCAAGGGAGTGAGGTTGCTAGTGCTTCTCGATCCTTGCACCACTTGCATTATCCGTCTGTCACCACCACACAATGACACTATCACCAAACACATAAATCATACGTAGACAAAGAGGATGAAAGTAACACATGATAGCTTCAACGCATCACTCTGATAATACACCTTTTTGCTGAATTGAAGGGAAAGATATTCTCCTTGAAACAGCACTGATTTTGGTAGATTACAATCTGTAGTAATTTGATCTTCTAGACCTTACAAACGGTGCCCTGAACTATCTCGTGTCCACCCAAAATGAATCCAAAAGATTTTTCTTGTAGCTAGGACGCAAGCATCACCGCATAGGAGGCATTCAGACACCCACGTACGCGGCGGGCCACGCACAGAAATGCATACCTTACGCCCCGGACGAAACTGCTTACACTTTGGTGTGGTTGGTGCAGTGTGCGCATTAGTGCATCACTTTCCTGCACGCCACCTAATCATGATAGCGACGTCCGGGGGAATGAAAAAAAGCTTTCAAGGCGACAATAGGAGGGAGGGACACCTGTCTTCTCTCCACTCCCCCGCATTGCTTCAACGCATCACTTTGATACCAGGCATTTTTTTCTTTGATGGATTGAAGGCCAAGATATGATCCTTGAAACAACAATGATTTTCGTAGATTATGATCTCTAGTAGTTTGATCTTCTAGACCTTGCATACGACAGTTTGAACTATCCAAAATGAATCAAATAGATTTTACTTGTAGTTATGTAGTCACCACAGTGTTAGAGGCATTCAGACACCCCACATACGTGGCAGACCACGCTGGGAAAAGCATACCTTATGACCAAGACAAAACTTCTTACACTTTGGTGTGGTTGGGGAAGTGTGCCCGTTAGTGCGTCACTTGCCCGCACGCCACCTAATCATGGTTGCGGCGTACCGGCGAAGGGAGAAAGCGTTGGTGGCGCTCCCCTCATGCTGCTTCCTCCCTCTAGCTTCGTTGCCCGCCACCTCTCGCCCATTTAAAACCCACCACCACTACCAAATTAAAGTCCTTGACATGCATTATCCTAATACGGCCTGTTCTTTATCCATGCACGCATGGAGTCAGTCAAGTGATGACATGCATTGGACATGCACCAACTGGAACCCATCACCGAACAAACAACGCCACAACATCAACAACCACTCGAGGGAGTGTGGTTGCTTGTTTGTGCTTCTCGACCAGAGCATCCATAGCATCATCTGTTTGTCATCGCCACAAAATGACACTATCACCAAACACGTAAAGCAAACGTAGACAAAATGGATGACAACAACACATGATAGCTTCAACGCAACACTCTGATACTAGGCCTCTTTTGCTCAACTGAAGGCCAAGATATGACCCTCGGATACATTAATTTTGGTTGATTATGATCTGTTTGATACTTTAGGCCTTAACGAACGGCAGCGTCAACTATCTCGTGTGTAGTCAAAATGAATCCAAAAGATTTTGCTTGTAGCTAGAGCAAACGACATCACCCCCATCGAAGGCATTCGGAGAACGTATCGTGTGAAACGGGCTAATCTGTGCACCCAGTGCACCATGTGATTTTGGGCCATTGGATGAAAATCTGAGGGATGTGGTTTCACTAGAAAGTGAATTGTTGGCACATTTGCAAAATTGTCCTTCTACTTTTTCGAATGAACCTGCACTCCACATCTTACTCTCGCCATCAATAAATATTTATGTTTACTCTTCGTATCTACATAAAAAAGGTTATATCTTTAGCGGAATGTCTAAATTCAGATCTGTTTTGGCTATAATCTTTGTTTCGATGAGATCTTTGGAAGAAGAACAATATTGACTATGTTTTTTAATGACTTGGAGCTTATAGATGCTGCGGCCAAGCTTCGAAACAGAGAAATAGAAAAATATATCCAGCATTAGTAGTATTGTTTCGAACACCTCATCAAAATAATGATGATGGTCAAACCATATCTACATTTGGATATATGGTCCGGCCATTCCTATGCTTGAAGATAGAAATTACAAATCTACATTTAATGTTGAGAGAGGGAGATGGTGTAGTGCGGCTTGATTTTGATACTGCGTGAGAGCATTGTTGCTAATGTGCCAACAATCCATTCATCAGCTAGATTGCACTCGTCCGATATCCATCCAACGGCCGAAAATAGCTCGGTGCAGCCGTGCATATAGAGTCGATGTGGTTGGGGCAGTGTGCGCATTAGTGCGTCACTTGCCGGCACGCCACCTAATCATGATAGCGGCGTCCCGGAGAAGGGAGAGGGCGTTGGTGGCGCTCCCCCCTCGTGCCGCTTCCTCCCTCCGGCTCCGCTGCCCGCCACCTCCCGCCCTTTTTAAACCCACCTCCACTGCCAAATTCGCGTCCGCCACTGTCGCCGCTGCCTAACCAGGCTACAATCAGACAGCTTCTGGCTACGACACGGCACGACGCGACGCGAGGCTCTCGAGAGCGCGAGCGAGATCGTCGTCTGCTGCGGCTAGGGAGGTGTCGTCGGTGGTGGTCTGCCTCATGGGCTCCGCCATGGACCACGTCGGCGCGGCGGGCGGGAGGGCCAAGAAGGCGTCCGGCGGCTCGCAGCTGTGGAAGAAGGCGCTGCTGCATTCCAGCCTCTGCTTCGTCATGGGCTTCTTCACGGGCTTCGCCCCCTCCTCCGTCTCCGACTGGCGGTCCGTCGCGCCCGCCGGGGTGGGGAGCAGCCACGTGGTGAAGACGCCGCAAGTGATCGCGTCGGGCGCGGCCATGGACCGGAGCCTGCTGGCGCGGGACGCGGCCGCGAGAATCGGGGGCGTCCCGCGGCCTCTCCTGGTGGTCGTGACGACGACCGAGTCGACGCCTACGGCGGCCGGCGAGCGGGCGGCGATGCTGACCAGGATGGCGCACACCCTGCGGCTCGTGCCGCCGCCGCTGCTGTGGGTGGTGGTGGAGGCCGCCCCCGACGTGCCGGCGACGGCGAAGCTGCTGCGCGACACGGGGATCCTGTACCGCCACCTGACCTACAAGGAGAACTTCACGGCCGCCGAGGTCGCCGCGGGCAAGGAGCGCCACCACCAGCGCAACACCGCGCTGGAGCACATCGAGCGGCACCGCCTCGCCGCCATCGTCCACTTCGCCGGCCTCGGCGACGTCTACGAGCTGCGCTTTTTCGACCAGCTCCGGCAGATCAGGTACCGTCCAGTCCGTTCCTCAGCCCTTGCATTCCCCCTCCCCCGCATCCTCCTAGCCTAGCAGCAAAGTGAAAAAAGATCTTTCACTCGAGGAAAACAAGAAAAGCTTTTGCCTTGTGTTGCTGCGAGCAAAGCGCGCGGTCGCGCGGACGGTCACGCGGCGAAGTACGCAGCTAGCGACCAAAGCGCTCACGCTCGCGGGGCTAGTTGCAAGCAACTTTGTCAGGTTGCCCCGAGCGCTACAGCTCACGCACCGCCTGGACGACCTCCGGCCCAGGGCTAGTTTAATCGCCGGCGACGATCCAATTATCATCCGGGCCATGTGATGTGAGGAGGAGGAGGCCACTCACCCTCCCCATTAAAGGGTCGTTTTTTATCTCTCTGCCCCCATTCTTTTCCCCTGCCAGGCCTGCGCTGTACCATACTACCACTTGGGATGGATCTCCAGTCAGTCAGGCTGGAGCAGTCCATTGCTTTGTGTTATTTTACTACGACGGCGACGTAACGGTCTTGTTCCGTCCTTGGGTGCCAATGGCAGGCATGAGAAAGGAAGGGGCGTTGTTGCGTAGGAGACGCCCAAATGTGTCGGTAGAATGATTGGCACCCCTCAACTAACGGTGCGGGTGAGCGGTGTCCTTCCTCCCCGCGGGCCTGACAGGGAAACATGAGCTCCTGCCGGACGTTGCACGGCTGCTAACTGTCAAACTGGGAGTACTTGCAATCACGGCAGACGCCTTGCATGTTCTATTCGGGGTCCGGGCCTGTACGTACGTACACGGCACGGGTTTCTCGCTGTTATTTCCAGGCTGCTGAGCGTCGCGTAGCCAGCAGCTGACTGGTTTTGTTCAGTTCGCCGAAAAGGAAAGGAAGAGCGATCTTCGTCAGATCAATTCTACTATTGTCTTCTTGCTTCTGATTCTTGACCCTGTGCAGTCTCGCCCGTCGGTTACTCGGTTTACTCCTATTTTGGCAATATTCGTAGTATCTGCAGCATCGTTCCCGTCGTGTTAGATTGGTTAGCAATCTCCTGCATTAGTGGCATTAGTGTCTGTAACACGGCAGTACTACTCAATTTGTTTGTGCAGTTCTCCGAGTATATATAGGCTGGTACTTATATAGTATGTCCAATCTGCATTTCAGCATACTCCAAACTGCTGTCAGAAATTGACGTCTAGCATAGTTAGGCAGAAGAAAAAAGTGTTTCTACGAACTAATGCTTCAGAAACTGCATGCCAGCCATTTCGATCTGCGCGATAAGACATGCTTAATCACCAGTACAAGCACCATATTTAGCAAGCCACTAATTCGCCGTCGCGGCAGCATGACATGGACGCCCTACTGACCAGCATCTTTTCAAGCTTTTCGGCACATGCACGCGCGCCGTTTCCACCATCTAAATATTGTAGTAGCATCTAATCCAAACCTCTAACGCGAGAATCTGTTGCTTTTACGCGAAATCTTTTGCAGTACATTCGGTGCGTGGCCGGTGGCGAGGATGTCGCGGAACGAGCGGAAGGTGGTCATCCAGGGCCCTGCGTGCAGCTCCTCCAAGGTCCTCGGCTGGTTCTCCAGGGACCTGATGAGCAACGGCACCGCCGGCACGGGCGGCGGCACGGCGGCGACCTCGCCTGAGATTGACGTCCACGGCTTCGCCTTCAACAGCTCCGTGCTCTGGGACCCCGAGCGCTGGGGCCGCTACCCGACCTCCGAGCCCGACAAGTCCCAGGTCAGTCCACCATCAACCCTTCATTGCGCAGTACAGTACAGCACACATCGCAGTAGCAGTAGCACACTGCTTGCTTCCTCGTTCCTCGGCCGGCCGGCCGGCTCGATCGGCGTCGCCATGCATGCATGCATGCATTCCCCGGAACTAACAGCAAGCATTCATGTTGACTTTCGCGCGGCACAGCGATGTCGCCGCGGCTGCGGGTTTAGATCGGCGGAGGCAATTTTCCGCCATGAAAGCGGCGTCTTGCCCTGTCTGCTAGTGCTAGCTAGCCAGCTCTGTTCGTGCATGTGGTACAGGTGGGGTTGGAAAGGGAGGGACGATGAGATGAGAAGGCCTCGTGGCCCATCTGTCCCAACTTTTCCGGCCAAATTCAACTTGTCACGCGTCCTTCAATTTCGCATAAACATGCGGTGGAGGCCCTCCTTCGTTTCATCAGGGAAATTTGCAAAAAAAAAAATGGCGCGGGCGTCGGTCGGTACACCGAAGCTGCGGCAATCGACAAAACGGGTCGAATCCGGGAGGATCTGGAAATGGCAATGCAAATGCCAAATCGCTGGGGGCTTATCTTTAATTTAATCCGGTGCGGTGCGAGTGGTATGATTTGGTGGGAGGGGCCCCGGCCGTGGGGATGAGTAGGATTTGGTGCAAGGCAAGACACGCCCGGTGTTGGTGGTTGGCCACAGCACCAGCAGTACGGCCGTAGCACCCCTGGCTAATAGCTAATGCCGTTCTTCAGAAAACCAGGGCTTCTTTTAGGTGTGCAGCTGACTGTTTCACCTGTCATGAATCTAACCACTAAAGCACTAGTTGCTGCGATCAATCATGAGAGGCCGTTACAGCATGTTTCCATCTCTGTAATGCGATGATGCCATGACGACCTATGATGATTTTTTCGCTTTTGCCAGAGCTAACATGTTTTCTTGTACATCATTGTTTCGCAGGACTCGATGAGGTTTGTGCAGCAAGTGGTGTCGGAGGATTATAGCAAGGTGAAGGGCATTCCTCCAGATTGCCTGGAGATCATGGTGTGGGGCGTCGACACGACGCCGCCGCCGGCCCCGTCTTCCTCGCAACAAACTTCGGGGAATAAGAGGAGGTAGATGGGAGAGTTGTAGAAGAGATCGTCGGATCCAAGAGCCGAACAAGCTGCTGCCTATACTGTACATGCAAGGGTCGCACCAGTAAGGTGTTGATGCTCCTACTAGCTGCAAACATAAGAACTTTTTTGGTTTTCGTTATAGGGGACGGATCGGCAAGTATCCTCCCGGGCTTGTACATCGTACTTACCTTTTCTTTTCTCTTCAACAAACTGTGATATATGCATACTTTCTTTTCTTTTCTTTTCTTTTCTTTTCCTTTTTTTTGTTTCAAGAGGTTTAGGTGATTACATGACACCCCTTGAACTGTCTCTAAAGAATGAAATGAACAGAAGGCAGACATAAGCAGAAGATATATCGTTTGCTCTCTACTTTTTTTTTACAAAAGGGGATCATCCCTGGCCTCTGCATCATTACGATGCACACAGGCCATTTTTCTTGCTTACGGGTGTGCTTGAACTGAAGTTACCAAAGAATATCTAATTCTCATAGGGGGATTGAACAAGCATGCTTGAGGAACACACAAACCTAGACTACGTACCCTGCCCTATGTGGTCACCGGCCGGAGCCATTCATTAAGACACAAGGGTCTCAATCGAGCAGCTTCCTTGCTGTTGGCGCGTCCCGATCGTGCGCAAGAATCCATTAGGTTAAGCCGGTTCTTGAGGATATGAAATGCAGTGGTGGCCAGTGGAGTAGACGACTCCTTTTTGAAAAGGGAAGCATCGAACAGTCTACCTGCAATCAGAATCAGCATGTGCCCCTGAAGCGACGCATGTCTCTCGTTTGAACACCAACCATTGTGTAACGTAGCTAGTCATGTGGTAGGGTTTCTGCAATAATTTGCACCTGTTCCATGGCCATATTTTCCAGGCTTTCTCTTTGGCTGGTGCATGCTGTTGGTGATTTGTGCGAGCTTGTTGGTAGGTTATCATCTGCAGCGCCTAAACTAAGCTGTGTGCAGTGTCGTGCATGGACCAAGGAAACACTTTTTCTTTCGCCCCACAGGGACCAAGGAGACTGCACCAATGGAAACAACCGCTCCATGTCAGATAAACACAAAACAGCAACGCATTGTATACTAGTACTATCTAGAGTGTTTTCCTCTCTGGTTTGCTAAAAATTGTTTTCGCGACAGGATTTAGTTCATCTGCAGTATGAATCTCCACTGCTGACAAGCTGCTACGTACTGTATGCGATAGTCTGAACAGAACTCTGAACATCTCGGTCTTGTGTGGCTAATTGAAGCGCTGTTTACATGCACTGAAGCTAGATGGTGCGCAAACATGCCATTGACAAACGGACGAGTTCTTAATGAGGGTTATAGTTTCACGCTGCACATGGCATGTTTCGTTGCTTGCTTTACACATGGGACTATGGGATGGTTTTGAGCAAAAAGGTCGCACAATCACAACTAACCTTTCTCACTAACATAAGCCTGCATAAGGTCATGTAGACAGAGCATGAAAACATGATGACCTGTTTGTGTCTGTACTGGTTACAGAAAATAGGCTTCGAAGTTGAAACTTGAACACGGAGCTCGGTCCAATAGAATGATGTAAGAGCATCTCCAATAAAATATGTATATTTAGAGATGTAAAAATAGGTGTTGTATAATTTACATCTTCAAAAAAGTCTCTCAACTTTAAAAAATAATGTATATTTGGTGATGTAAAACTAATGCATTTGAAGATGTAAAACTAGTTCAACCACTACATCATTTCAAACATATTTAAAACATAGCAAGTTTGCCGCGATGTCGTACACACGCACGGCCACATCGGCGGACTCGAACGCACCGATCCAGTAGCAATAGCCACCGCATTGGAATTCCACGTCGAAGTTCTAGGACGGCTTTTGCCGCACCCCAAAGAAGCCGGTCTTGCTCTTCGAGATTTTCGTCGACGGCATGGCGGCAGCCGAGCGACGAAGAGCAGGGTGGTGCCCGAGTGTCGAGTTTCAAATGCAGCAGCGGGAACTCGAATCGTGCCGCGGATTGCCAGTGGCGGGAGAAGCTCGAATCGGGCGGCGACGTGGCGGCTGATACGTCTCCAACGTATCTATAGTTATTGATTGTTTCATATAATTATATTATCAATCTTGGATGCCTTATATGTTATTTTATAACATTTTTGTGAACTAACCTATTAACCCAGTGCCTAGTGTCAGTTGCTGATTTCTGTTTGTCTTTTCCTTTTCAGAAAATCGGTATCAAACAGAGTCCAAACGCTACGAAACTTTTTGACAAATTTTTTCTGGACATAAGAGACCCTACAAGCTCCAGGAGGAGGCCAGAGGACAAACAAGCAGATAGCAAGGCGCGCCCTATTACCTTGTGGGCCCCACGTGGCTCCATCTGACCTAATTCCACTTCTATAAATTCTCAAATACTGGGAAACCCCCATAGAGCCACCTAGAACACTTTTTTCACTGCCGCAAGCTTCCGTTCTTTCGTGATCCCATCTGGAGGCCTTTTTCGATAATCTGCCGGAGGGGGAATTGATCACGGAGGGCTTCCACATCATCCTTGCTGCCTTCCGATATTGCGTGAGTAGTTTACCGTAGACATACGAGTCCATATCTAGTAGCTAGATGGCTTCTTCTCTCTCGTTGATCTTCGATACAATGTTCTCCTTGATCTTCTTGGAGTTTTATCATATGTAATCTTCTTTTGCGGTGTGTTTGTTGGGATCCGATGAATTGTGGGTTTATGATCAGATTATTCACTAAAAGTAAATGAGTCTTTTCTGAACTTTATTATGCATGATTTTTATAGCTTTGTATTTCTCTCCAATTATCTGTTTGGTTTGCCCAACTAGATTGATTTATCTTCAGCGGGAGAGGTGCTTTATAATGGGTCCAATCTAGAGGTGCTCTATATCCCAGTGACAGAAGGGGACAAGACACATATTTGTATTTTTGTCATTAAGGGTAAAACGACAGGATTTATTCATATTGATTGGGTTTACTTTGTCCACATCATGTCATCTTGCTTAAGGTGTTACTCTATTTTTCATGAACGTAATACTATAGATGCATGCTGGATAGCGGTCGATTGGTGGAGTAATAGTAGTAGATGCAAGTAGGAGTCGGTCTACTTGTCTCGGACGTGATCCCTATACACATGATCATTGACGTGAATACATCATAAATATGCATTTTTCTATCAATTGCCCAATAGTAATTTTTCACCCACCTATGTTATGTGTTCGAGAGAGAAGCCTCTAGTGAAAACTATGGCCCTTGGGTCTACTTTAATTATATTATAAAAACCAAATATATTTTGCTGCAATTTATGAAGAAAATATGCCCTAGAAGCAATAATAAAGTTGTTAGTTTATATTTCCTTATTCATGATAAAGGTTTATTATTCATGCTAGAATTGTATTGATCGGAAATTTTAATACATGTGTGAATACATAAACAAACATCGTGTCCCTAGTGAGCCTCTACTAGACTAGCTCGTTGATCAAAGATGGTTAAGTTTTCCTAACCATGGACATGAGTTATCATTTGATAACTGGATCACATCATTAGGAGAATGATGTGATGGGCAAGACCCATTTGTTAGCTTAGCATAATGATCGTTCAGTTTTATTGCTATTGCTTTCTTCATGTCAAATAAATATTCCTTCGACTATGAGATTATGCAACTCCCGGATACCGGAGGAATGCCTTGTGTGCTATCAAACGTCACAACGTAACTGGGTGATTATAAAGATGCTCTACAGGTATCTCCAAAGTTGTTTGTTGAGTTGGCATAGATCGAGATTAGGATTTGTCACTCCGAGTATCGGAGAGGTATCTCTGGGCCCTCTCGGTAATACACATCATAAGCTTGCAAGCAAACGAGTAAGGAGTTAGTCACAAGGTGATGTATTACGGAATGAGTAAATAGACTTGCAAGTAATGAAATTGAACTAGGTATGAAAATACCGACGATCGAATCTCGGGCAAGTAACATACCGATGGACAAAGGGAATTACCTATGTTGTCATAACGGTTCGACCAATAAAGATCTTCGTAGAATATGTAGGAGCCAATATGGGCATCCAGGTTCCGTTATTGGTTATTGACCAGAGAGGTGTCTCGGTCATGTCTACATAGTTCTCGAACCCGTAAGGTCCGCACACTTAACATTCGATGACGATATAGTATTATATGAGTTATGTGATTTGGTGACCGAATGTTGTTAGGAGTCCCGGATGAGATCACGGACATGATGAGGAGTCTTGACATGGTCGATAGGTAAAGATTGATATATAGGACAATGGTATTCGGACACCGGAAGTGTTTCGGGGGGTACCGGGTACTTGTCGGGTCACCGGAAGGGGTTCCGGACACCCCAGGCAAAAGATATAGGCTTTATGGGCCAAGAGGGGAAACGCACCCGCCACAAGGGGCTGGTACGCCCCCATATGGGCCAGCCTAAGCAGGAGAAGGAAAGGGGGAAAGGGAAAGGTAAGTGTGGATTAGGATTCCCACTTCCTTCCCTCTCCCCCCACCCCTCTTTCCTTCCCCCTCCGACAAAAATGGCAAGGGGGAGCTGCCAAGGGCAGGAGCCCAAGTAGGATTCGGACCTACTTGGGGTGCCCCTTGGCCTCTCCCCTCTCCCTCCCACCTATATATATGAGGAGGGGGCGCCTAGCACACCCCGGACAATTGCCTAGCTGTGTGCGGCGCCCCCTCCACCGTTTACACCCTCGGTCATATTTTTGTAGTGCTTAGGCGAAGCCCTGCGGAGATCACTTAACCATCACATCACCACGGCGTTGTGCTGAGGGAACTCATCTACTACCTTGACGTATTGCTGGATCAAGAAGGTAAGGGACGTCACCGAGCTGAACGTATGCAGAACGCGGAGGTGCCATGCGTTCGGTACTTGATCGGTTGAAGCGCGAAGAAGTTCGACTACATCAAATGCGTTGTCAAATGCTTGCGCTTACGGTCTACGAGGGTACGTAGACACACTCTTCCCCTCATTGCTATGCATCTCCATGGACAGATCATTGCGTGTGCGTATAATTTTTTTGTTTTCCATGCAATGATTCCCAACAGTGGCATCATGAGCCAGGTCTATGCGTAGATGATAGGCATGAGTAGAACATAAAGAGTTGTGGGCGGTGATAGTCATACAGCTTACCACCAACGTCTTATTTTGATTCGGCGGTATTGTGGGATGAAGCAGCCCGGACCAACCTTACATGTCCACACACATGAGACCGGTTCCACCGACTGACCTGCAACTATTTTAGCATAAAGGTGGCTAGCGAGTGTCTGTTTCTCCTACTTTAGTTGAATCGAATTTGACTACGGCCGGTCCTTGAAGAAGGTTAAAATAGTAAAGTTGATGAAACACCGTTGTGGTTTTATGCGTAGGTAAGAATGGTTCTTGGTAGAAGCCTGTAGCAGCCACGTAAAACTTGCAACAACAAAGTAGAGGACGTCTAACTTGGTTTTGCAGGGCATGTTGTGATGTGATATGGTCAAGACATGATGTGATAAATGTTATTGTATGAGATGATCATGTTTTGTAAGTTATCGGCAACCGGCAGGAGCCTTATGGTTGTCTCTTTATTTGTATGAAATGCAAACGCCATGTAATTGCTTTACTTTATCACTATGGGTTAGCGATGGTTGTAGAAGCAATAGTTGGCGAGACGACCACGACGCTACAATGGAGATCAAGGTGTTAAGCCGGTGACGATGGAGATTATGACGATGCTTTGAAGATGGAGATCAAAAGCGCAAGATGATGATGGCCATATCATGTCACATATTTTGATTGCATGTGATGTTTATCTTATTTACATCTTACTTTTGCTTAGAACGACGCTAGCATTATAAGATGATCCCTTCACTAAATTTCAACGTAAAAGTGTTCTCCCTGAGTATGCACCATTACTACATTTCGTCATTTCGAGACACCACATGATGACCGGGTGTGATAGACTCTACGTTCACATACAACGGGTGCAAGATAGTTTTGCACATGCGGAATACTTGGGTTAAACTTGACGAGCCTAGCATGTACATACATGGCCTCAGAACACTGGAGACCGAAAGGTCGAACGTGAATCATATAGTAGATATGATCAACATAGAGATGTTCACCATTGATGACTACCCCATCTCACGTGATGATCGGACATGGGTTAGTTGATTTGGATCACGTATCACTTAGATGACTTGAGGGATGTCTATTTAAGTGGGAGTTCTTTAGTAATATGATTAATTAAACTTAATTTATCATGAACTTAGTCTTATAGTTTTGCATATCTATGTTGTAGATCAATGGCCTAGCTATCGTTCCCCTAATTTTTAATGCGTTCCTAGAGAAAGCTAAGTTGAAGATGATGGTAGCAACTACATGGACTGGGTCCGTAACTTGAGGATTATCATCATTGCTACACAGAAGAATTATGTCCTTCATGCACCGCTAGGTGAAAGGTCTGCTGCAGGAGCTAAAGCTGATGTTATGAACATCTAGCAAGCTCGATCTAAGGACTACTCTATAGTTCTGTGTACCATGCTTTACGGCTTAGAACCGGGACTCCAAAGACATTTTGAATGTCATAGAGCATATTAGATGTTCCAAGAGTTGACGTTAATATTTCAAGAAAATGCCCGGGTTGAGAGATATGAAGTCTCCAACAAGTTCTATAGCTGCAAGATGGAGGAGAACAGTTCTGTCAGTGAACACATACTCAAAATGTTTTGGTATTATAATCAGTTGACTCAGCTGGGAGTTGATCTTCCAGTTGATTGTGTTATTGACAGAGTTCTTCAATCACTGCCACCAAGCTACAAAGGCTTTGTGATGAACTATAATATGCAAGGGATGAACAAAACAATTCCCGAGCTCTTCGCAATGCTTAAGGCTGCGAAGGTAGAAATCAAGAAGGAGCATCAAGTGTTGATGGTTAACAAGACCACTAGTATCAAGAAAAAGGGCAAGGGAAAGAAAGGGAACTTCAAGAAGAATGGCAAGCAAGTTGCCACTCTCGAGAAGAAGCCCAAAGCTGGACCCAAGCCTGAAACTGAGTGCTTCTACTGCAAAGGGACTAGTCACTGGAAGCGGAACTGTCCCAAGTATTTGGCGGATAAGAAGGATGGCCAAGTGAACAAAGGTATATTTGGTATACATGTTATTGATGTGTACCTTATTAATGCTCGTAGTAGCGCCTGGGTATTTGATACTGGTTCGGTTGCTCATATTTGTAACTTGAAACAAGAGCTACGGATTAAACGAAGATTGGCTAAGGACGAGGTGACAATGCGCGTCGGGAATGGTCACAAGGTCGATGTGATCGACGTCGGCACGCTACCTCTACATCTACCTTCGGGATTAGTTTTAGACCTGAATAATTATTATTTGGTGCTAGTGTTGAGCATGAACATTATATCTAGATCTTTTTAGTGCGAGATGGTTATTCATTTAAATCAGAGAATGATGGTTGCTCTATTTATATGAGTAATATCTTTTATGGTCATGCACCCTTGAAGAGTGGTCTATTTCTGTTGAATCTCGATTGTGGTGAGACACATATTCATAATATTGATGCCAAAAGATGCAAAGTTGATAATGATACTACAACATATTTGTGGCACTGCCGTTTAGGTCATATTGGTGTAAAACACATGAAGAAACTCCATGCAGATGGGCTTTTGGAATCACTTGATTATGAATCATTTGATACTTGTGAACCATGCCTCATGGGCAAGATGACTAAAACTCCGTTCTCCGGAACAATGGAGCGAGCCAATGACTTATTGGAAATAATACATACCGATGTATGCGGTCCGATGAGTGCTGAGGCACGCGGCGGGTATCGTTATTTTTTGACCTTCATGGATGATCTGAGCAGATATGGGTATATCTACTTAATGAAACATAAGTCTGAAACATTTGAAAAGTTCAAAGAATTCCAGAGTGAAGTGGAGAATCATCATAACAAGAAAATAAAGTTTCTATGATCTGATCGCGGAGGCGAATATTTGAGTTACTAGTTTGGCCTTCATTTAAAACAATGTGGAATAGTTTCATAACTCACGACACCTGGAACACCACAGTGTAATGGTGTGTTCGAACGTCGTAACCGTACTTTATTAGATATGGTGCGATCTATGATGTTTCTTACCGATTTATCACTATCGTTTTCGGGTTATGCATTAGAGACAACTGCATTCACGTTAAATAGGGCACCATCTAAATCTGTTGAGATGACACCATATGAACTGTGGTTTGGTAAGAAACCTAAGTTGTCATTTCTTAAAGTTTGGGGTTGCGACACTTATGTCAAAAGACTTCAACCTGATAAGCTTGAACCCAAATTGCAGAAGTGCGTCTTCATAGGATACCCTAAGGAAACAATTGGGTACACCTTCTACCACAGACCCGAAGGTAAGATCTTTGTTGCCAAGAATGGAACATTTCTAGAGAAGGAGTTTCTCTCAAAAGAAGTGAGTGGGAGGAAAGTAGAACTTGATGAGGTAATTGTACCTTCTCTCAATTTGTAAAGTAGCACATCAGAGAAATCCGTTCCCGTGATGCCTACACCAACTAGAGAGGAAGCTAATGATGATGATAATGAAACTTTAGATCAAGTTACTACTAGACCTCGTAGGTCGAACAAAGCATGTTCCGCACCAGAGTGGTACGTTAATCCTATCCTGGAAGTCATGTTACTAGACCATGGCGAACCTACGAACTATAAAGAAGCTATGATGAGCCCAGATTTCGATAAATTTCTTGAGGCCATGAAACATGAGATAGGATCCATGTATGAGAACAAAGTGTGGACTTTGGTGGACTTGCCCGATGATCGACAAGCCATAGAGAATAAATGGATCTTCAAGAAGAAGACTGGCGCTGATGGTAATGTCACCGTCTACAAAGCTCGACTTGTCGCAAAAGGTTTTCGACAAGTTCAAGGGGTTGACTACGATGAGACCTTCTCACATGTAGCGATGCTTAAGTCAGACCGACTCATGTTAGCAATTGCCCATTTTATGATTATGAAATTTGGCAAATGGACATCAAAACTGCATTCCTTAATGGATTTCTTAAAGAAGAGTTCTATATGATGCAACCAGAAGGTTTTGTCGATCCTAAAGGTGCTAACAAAGTGTGCAAGCTCCAGCGATCCATCTATGGACTGGTGCAAGCATCTCGGAGTTGGAATATACACTTTGATGAGGTGATCAAAGCATATGGTTTTATACAGACTTTCGGTGAAGCCTGTATTTATAAGAAAGTGAGTGTGAGCTCTGTAGCATTTCTGATATTATATGTAGATGACATATTGTTGATTGGAAATGATATAGAATTTCTGGATAGCATAAAAGGATACTTGAATAAGAGTTTTTCAATGAAAGACCTCGGTGAAGCTGCTTATATATTGGGCATTAAGATCTCTAGAGATAGATCAAGACGCTTAATAGGACTTTCACAAAGCACATACCTTGACAAAGTTTTGAAGAAGTTCAAAATGGATCAGTCAAAGAAAGGGTTCCTGCCTGTGTTACAAGGTGTGAAGTTGAGTCAGACTCAAAGCCCGACCACTGCAGAAGATAGAGAGAAAATGAAAGTCATTCCCTATGCCTCAACCATAGGTTCTATCATGTATGCTATGTTGTGTACCAGACCTAATGTGTGCCTTGCCATAAGTCTGGTAGGGAGGTACCAAAGTAATCCAAGAGTGGATCACTGGACAGCGGTTAAGAACATCCTGAAGTACCTGAAAAGGACCAAGGATATGTTTCTCGTTTATGGAGGTGACAAAGAGCTTGTCATAAATGGTTACATTGATGCTAGCTTTCACACTGACCCGGATGACTCTAAGTCACAAACCGGATATGTATTTATATTAAATGGTGGAGCTATCAGTTGGTGCAGTTCCAAGCAGAGCGTCATGACGGGATCTACGTGTGAAGCGGAATACATAGCTACTTCGGAAGCAGCAAATGAAGGAGTCTAGATGAAGAATTCATATCCGATCTAGGTGTAATACCTAGTGCATCGGGTCTAATGAAAATCTTTTGTGACAATACTGGAGCAATTTCCTTGGCAAAGGAATCAAGATTTCACAAGAGAACCAAACACATCAAGAGAAGCTTCAACTCCATTCGTGAACAAGTCAAGGAGGGAGACATAGAAAGTTGCAAGATACACACGGATCTGAATGCAACAGACCCATTGACTAAGCCACTCCCACGAGCAAAACAGGATCAGCACCAAGACTCCATGGGTGTTAGAATCGTTACAATGTAATCTAGATTATTGACTCAAGTGCAAGTGGGAGACTGAAGGAAATATGCCCTAGAGGCAATAATAAATTTGTTAGTTTATATTTCCTTATTCATGATAAAGGTTTATTATTCATGCTAGAATTGTATTGATCGGAAATTTTAATACATGTGTGAATACATAAACAAACACCATGTCCCTAGTGAGCCTCTACTAGACTGGCTCGTTGATCAAAGATGGATAAGGTTTCCTAACCATGGACATGAGTTGCCATTTGATAACGGGATCACATCATTAGTATAATGATGTGATGCACAAGACCCATCCGTTAGCTTAGCATAATGATCGTTCAGTTTATTGTTATTGCTTTCTTCATGTCAAATACATATTCCTTCGACTATGAGATTATGCAACTCCCGGATAACGGAGGAATGTCTTCTGTGCTATCAAATTTCACAACGTAACTTGGTGACTATAAAGATGCTCTACATGTATCTCCGAAGTTGTTTGTTGAGTTGGCATACATCGAGATTAGGATTTGTCACTCCGAGTATCGGAGAGGTATCTCTGGGCCCTCTTGGTAATACACATCATAAGCTTGCAAGAAAATGACTAAGGAGTTAGTCACAAGGTGATGTATTAAGGAACGAGTAAAGAGACTTGCCGGTAACGAGATTGAACTAGGTATGAATATACCGACGATCGAATCTCGGGCAAGTAACATACCGATGGACAAAGGGAATTACATATGTTGTCATAACGGTTTGACCGATAAAGATCTTCATAGAATATGTAGGAGCCAATATGGGCATCCAGGTTCCGCTATTGGCTATTGACCGGAGAGGTGTATCGGTCATGTCTACATAGTTCTCGAACCCGTAGGGTCCGCATGCTTAACGTTCAATGACGATATAGTATTATATGAGTTATGTGATTTGGTGACCGAATGTTGTTCGGAATCCCATATGAGATCACGTACATGACAAGGAGTCTTGAAATGACCGAGAGGTAAATATTGATATATAGGATGATGGTATTCGGACACCGAAAGTGTTTCGGGGGGTACCGGGTACTTATCGGGTCACCGGAAGGGGTTCCGGACACCCCTGGTAAAAGATATGGGCCTTATGGGCCAAGAGGGGAAACACACCAGCCACAAGGGGCAGGTGCACCCCCATATGGGCCGGCCTAAGGAGGAGAAGGAAAGGGGGAAGGGAAAGGTAAGTGTGGATTAGGATTCCCACTTCCTTCCCTCTCCCCCCCTCTTTCCTTCCCCCTCTGACAAGCATGGCGGGGGGCAAGGGCAGGAGCCCAAGTAGGATTCAGACCTACTTGGGTCGTCCCTTGGCCTATCCCCTCTCTCTCCCACCTATGCACACCCCAGACAATTGCCTAGTAGTGTGCGGTGCCCCCCTCCACCGTTTACACCCTCGGTCATATTTTTGTAGTGCTTAGGCGAAGCCCTGCGGAGATCACTTCACCATCACCATCACCACGCCGTCGTGCTGACAGAACTCATCTACTACCTCGACGTCTTGCTAGATCAAGAAGGTAAGGGACGTCACCAAGTTGAACGTGTGCAGAACACGGAGGTGCCATGCGTTCGGTACTTGATCGATTGAAGCGCGAAGAAGTTCGACTACATCAACCGCGTTGTGAAACACTTCCTCTTACGGTCTATGAGGGTACGTAGACACACTCTTCCCCTCGTTGCTATGCATCCCCATGGATAGATCATTGCGTGCGCATAGAATTTTTTTTGTTTTCCATGCAACGATTCCCAATAGTTTATTCACTTTTATTTTACTTTGCAATTTATCCATTTACCTATACAAGATTTAATCCTTGCAAGTAACGAGTTCAAAAAGCTTGACAACCCTCTTGCCCATGTTGGGTGCAAGTATTTGCTTTTGTTTGTGCAGGTGCTGAAGATGAGAATTTGTGTGGTTCTCCTATTGGTTCGATAACCTTGGTTCTCACAGAGGGAAATACTTATCTCTACTGTGTTGCATCTCCTCCCCTCTTCGGGAAAAATCCCAACATTGTTTACAAGTAGCGGCGGCGTGTGTGCAGCTTGAATCAGGCGGCAGTGGGGGGGGGGGGCTTGAATTGGGCGGCGGCGAAAAAGCGGTTGATTTTCAGGCGGAGGCCGATGAAAAAGCGGCGGAACCGAGGGCGGGTGGATGGGGAGGACCGGATCTTGCGGCGGAGGCGGGCTCAGTGGGCGGGCGGTGCGGCGGGTGCTGTGCGGGGAGGCGTGGAGAAGGGAAATGATGGATGGGGAAGAGGGGAAATGGCAGTTGGCGGTTGCCGCGCGGCTAGGAGTTTTACATCACCAGGTGGTAGGTGATGCAAATTTGGATCTCAAAGTGTTGTATTTTACATCAGTTGGAGTAGGTGATGTAAATTTATACATCTACATCATCTGTTGGATCAGCATTTTTAAGCCTTGGTGATGTGAAAGTTAGTTATTTTTACATCTACATCATCTATTGAAGATGCTCTAAATGCAAAAATAACCAAATTTTACATCACCATGCCCCAAAAATGATGCTCCAACAAATGATGTAGGTGCCAAAAAATTAGTCCAAGTTTACTCTAAGGTAAAACAGGGCACTTGAACGCCTAACCGCCGCTGGAACTTCATTTTCCACCACCCCCATGCGACTGTCGTGCCAACCGCCGCACCCCTGCCACTATCGGATCCGTCCATCTCAACCCCGCCGCCGCCAGATCCGTCCATCCCATTCCCGCTACCTCCAAATCCTCCACTTCCCTGCCACTACACGACCCCAAATCGGCCGAATCAGATGCCGCAAAGCCACTCTGTCGTCGCGTCGCCTGGTTCAATAGCGGCACGGCCTCCACGGCACCCTGCCGCACTTCGTCCTGATGTCTCCTGTCACGACAATCGTCCGTGTCCACACCGCACCCGTGTCGATGTCATGCCATCGAAGAAGCCATGAGAGAGAAATTTTGGCTTGATAGGGGTGCGGGAGCACCCCTCTAACAACTTCGTTATCGAATTGGAGGGTGTTGGTCTTCGCTACTGGATCGACACCTTCGAATCCTCTGACGAGGTTGCGTGTGCATACGAAGTGGTCGTGTGGAACTTTGGCCGAACGAGACACGAGATTAATTATTTCCCGGAGATCAAAACCGGGGAGGAGGCGGAATTCGTTGAGCCGAAGAATCTAACCATATGCCCGATCGAAGGGAAGAAGAAGAAGCCAGGGATTCACATTGCTCCCGGTGAGAGTGATGAAGCGGTGATGGCGAGGTTCACGCGGGAGAATCCGCAGTATGTCCAGAACGAGCTAGAGTACTATTGGAAACGCCTGGCCGAGCAAAAGATTAAGACGGTGAAGCAGGAGGACGAGGCTGGCCCCTCGACGGTGATACCCGTCGATCCGACTCAAAGAAGGAGGACGAGGAGCTCCATGACTCTACGACCCCACCACCGACGCGTTCTGGGCACGATTCATGAGTGATCGCGACGAGTAGTTTTCTCTACTCCTAATGTCTCAGTTGGTAGCCTGGTACACCGGTTTTATTTCGTCTCACCTCCCACCACCCCCTCCATGCTGATTTTTTATCAACTAGAACAATGTCCGTGTGTTGCAACGAGATATAAATATTCTAGTATGTTAGCTTGTGATTTACATGTCAATAATAATGCAATTGTGTAAATAAATGTTCATCAAATTCTAATTGTGAATTACCTTATATTTTGATTAGAAGTTTGGTAAGTAAATTAAAGTGTCGATTCAGAAGGTAAGTAAATTAAGGTGATTGATTATCATATACATGGAAGGTTGGACGAAGGGGTGGTGTGATGAAAGGTGAAATGGGAACCTTACATTCTTTTTAAGTAGTAGAGATTGGTTTGTGTTTCTCTCCACTCATTTATTACAAATCAACACTTTCCTAATGTATAAAAGATTACGGATCTAACTTTCCTAACTTATTCAAATCAACCGATCCCTCTCTTTAGGAAACAAATAATGAAATTTAAGGAAATTAACATGTGAATAGTGACAAACAAATCCCATTATGAAATCATTTTGTATCTACTTAATTTGTTACGGAATCTCTACTTCTAATGTCTCAGTTGGTAGTCTGGTACACCGGTTTTATTTTCGTCTGATTTTATTTTCTCCCCCTCCCACCCCCCTCCATGCTGATTTTTTAATCAATCAGTTTATTTTCCTCTCCACTCTTTTATTAGAAATCAACACTTTCCTAATGTACAAAATATTGCGGATCTAACTTTTCTAACTTATTCAAATCAATCGATCCCTCTCTTTAGGAAACTAATAATAGATTTTCAGGAAACTAATAATGAATTTTAAGGAAATTAACATGTAAATCATGACAAAAAATCTCATTATGAAAGAATTATCTATCTACTTAATTTGTTACGGAATATTATCTATGTTCACCTTCTATCGGCGTTTCGGGTGCCCATGGCCACCATCCTCATTGACGAGGCCGCTGCTGCCAGCTCCGGCTCCACCAATGACCTTTACGACGCTCCACAGCTCTACCTCGGCCCGCGCTGCCTCGTCGCAGCCTCATTGTGCATCTCTACAAGTCGCACCAGTCGAGCATGCCGTGGCCTCGCTCCCAGATGCGCACACCTCTCATGACATCTTCCAGGGCGTCCGCATAAACTGGACCTCCACCGCATGCCCCGTCGACTAAAGCGCGGGACACAAGCACAATTCGTACAACGTCTTCGGCGGCGTCGGCGACGACCACCGCAACCTCCAGTCGTAGTTCCCCTGCCAGCACCGTGACTTCGTGCACGACACCTACATCCTCGATCCACCAGGATGTGACTCAAGTCATGGGTATGCAGGCTCTACACTAACTATGCGGCCGCGCCCAGTGATGACCACATTCGCCTCTGGACCTTCCACACCTTCTCCCATCCTTCCACCTTCGACATGCTCACCATCAACCTAGCGATCAGCGAGGAGATCTGCGTCGACCTGACCCACTTCGCCGCCGGCGTGAGCACTAAGCGTGCATCGACCATGCCTAGAAGCGTGAGTACCAGCTCCATGGCCCACCCGGCACAGGAAAGACCAGCCTCGTGGCCACCATCGTGAACCTCCTCGAGTTCTGCATCTATGAGCTGGAGCTCACCACAGTGCCTACCAACTCCCACCATTGCTGCCTGCTCGTCTCCACCACGCCCAAATCCATCGTCGTCGTTGAGGACATAGACTGCTCCCTAGACCTCTCCGACTGGAAGAAGAACTCCGGTGGCCGACGAGGACAACACACAGCTGGTGATATATCCCCGCCTGTCGCGGTGGCCATGCCGGTGATCGGGTGCGAGTCAATAAGCCTCTCTAGTGTCTGTAACAGCCTGGTGTTTGCCCTTTTCTTTTTCTTTTTGATTTATTGGTTTTTGCTCTGTTTTTATTTTTGGAGTGATTCTGTGGCCTTGTCATCTGGGAAATCATCTTCATTTCTTCTCCCAAGTGGCTCATCCTTATCAAAATTTTCCCAAAGATCATGTCACTTCACTGCTTGACCAAACCTTAAATTCTTTTTCTCAGGAATATTCCCTTTTCTATTAAAGTAATAACCCTGTCTGCCCTAGGTTGTGAAGCAACCTATATTTCTGTTACTCCTAAAATTCCCAAATAATTTTTATAATTCCTTTGGGTCATATATTGCTCAAATATGCCCAAACATTTCCTTGACCAGTTCAAAAATAATTCCCCAATATTCCTTTTTCTATTCTGTCCTGAATGGCATTTCGTGAAGGAAGTGCCATTCATCTTATCTTGTTTGCTCCCAAAATTTTTGGGCATGCTTCTACATCCAAATATTTTCCTGATGCAAAAATTCAACTTCATTTTCCTAGCCAACTTTCTGCAGTGATTTTTCAAAGTTTCTGTCAGACAGAAGGCTTTGTGAAGGAAGTGCTAGCTAGAGTTATCCAAATGAGTTTAAATTTTCCACACTCCTTCTTGTGCTCATATGATTACCCTCCTCCAATTTTCAGATCCATCCAATCATCTATGTGAGCACAGGATCAAATCTTTGCTTCTGTCAATATTTTCAGAGTGTGAAGCAAGTATATTTTATATTGCTTCATTTAGGCTAAAAATTTATCGGGGAATTCTCATGACCATAAAACCTCTCTCCACCAAATTTGGGACCAATTCTTCAAGACAATATTTCTCTAGAATTATCTAGTTTCTGGACAGTAAGGGGGTTTGTGAAGTAAGTACCATTTTGGCTTGTCCAATTGGTATGAAAATTTTACAGCATCATCACCTGTCCAAATCATAATTATCTACCCAATTTCAGCTTAAGTTGGTACTTCATGTAAGTGCACCTTCCTTATCAAGTTTCTGGACCCAATGGTCAAGTTGCAAAGCAACTATATTAATACTTGATCCGTTTCCTCTCAAACTTGGCAGGATCATAGTCCTTACTTATCTAAACACCACAGACATCTATTTTTTACTCCAATCAATTTCTTGTTGATCAGCAGTGCTCTGCCAAGTTTGATGCAGCAAACTTTAATCGAAGACTAACTCAGCTGCAGAGCCTCTTCTATCGATCCATCACCTCCCTCCGGCTCATTGATGCAGGGACTAATCACTAGACATGTCTATGCAGCCTCTCTTGTCCTCTTCATGCCTGTGCCTGTGGTGACTACCGCCCTGGCATGGCGTTTCTCGTGCTCTGGCGGCATCCGGCGCGACTGGACTCGTCGGGAAGCTCTGCCTCGACGGTATTCTCGCGTCCGAGCGTGCCGACATGACTGTCCCTTCCCCTCCCGTCGCCCTCGACCCCCTGCCCCCTCCCGAAGCGTCCTCGCTGGAGCTAGCCGACGCACGCCCACGAGCGCACTGTGCGCAGCTTGACCCGGTCCTCGCTCTGTCCGTTTCCTCTGTCCCCCTGCGCTGGTTTCTTCTCCGTGGCCTCTGAATTGATGCCTCGTTGTGTTGCGGTGCCCTCCCCGTGATCGATGAGCTCGCCAGAGCTTTGGCCGAGCTCGAGCGGCGGCAACCGACTCGGCATCCTCGCCCCGCCTATAAAATGGCCCTCCCCGCGGCACTCTGAGCTCATCCACAGACTCCTCACCCTCCAAGCACCCCGCCCAGCCCCTCCAATCGCTCCCGGAGCTTCTCCTCGCCTCCCATGGCCGCCGCAACCGCCGCCAGGCTCTGCTTGAATCCGAGCAGCCCCGGGCTCCTCCCCTCCTTCTTACACCTCTAGAGGCCCCCATCCACACCCCGAAGCCACCCTAGCCCTCCCCCTCCTCCTCTGGTGGTCCATGGCCACGAGCCCTCCGGTGCCCGGCGCCTCCGTCCGCCGCGGCCAATGCCCTGACCAGCCCCGTGCTCCCCGACGACCATGCTACCCCGGGACGGAGTCGCCTTGCTCCCCTGAGCATGCTGGTAGTCCGGGCGCCGCAAATGGTGGCCCGTGCCGCTGGCAATCACCGCCGGCGCCGCGCCCCTCCCTCTGGACTGTGTGCGAGCGCAGGCGAGACGAAGACCCCGCCCCTGGGCCCCGCCTGTCGGTCTCTACGCGTTGACCGGGTCGCCCCGCTGACATGGATAAGTAGAGACGTACTCCAGGCGAGTATGCTTTCCCTTACCGAAAGCGTATTTAGCTTCTTCTTCGGGCCAGAATGCACTTTCCTCTCTGGAAAGCGTATTTCTGAGAAAGGCAGGTTCTGTTTAATCTGCCAGGGACCTGTTTGTAGAAGTATTTTTATAGATTAGTCCCTAAGCTTTAAACAACCGTATCTTTGCACCCGTAACTCCAAATGAGGTGATTCCAAAGCCCACTTCTTCATCTCGTCGAGCCCGTTCTATTGGTGTCATTTTCACCATGTGTTAACATTCTAAAAATGACCATTTTCCCTTGCACCTAATCAGCCCCCTCCGAGAGGGAACGTTTTCCGACGATTCTTTCCGCAAGCTTTTCACACTTCTTCCCGGTGAATCCATCCACCCCAGGAAAGCCACACCCTCCATTTGCATGATTGCAATGTAGTGACATGGTTTAAATTATTTGAACTTGTTTAAAATATTGTTTTAGCTACTTGTGATTTGTTCATGGCATTTTTGGGAGTATTTTTTTGAGCTTGCTATTGCCATGATATTGCTTGGAGTTCTAGGACTTATATTTTGAAGGTTATGTGGATGACATGTTGCCTTTGGATTCTTAGTGGCTATTATGATTATTTTCATGATGGTATTATGCTTTGGAGTATTACTTTGGATATCACGCTGCCTTTGGATTATTAGTGGCTAGAATTATTTTTATCATGATGCTAGTTGATATTGTGTCTTGAAGTATGATTTAGTAAATGATGCTTGCATGTGGATCTTAGCTAGATAGCTAGTTCTTGCTATTAAAGTAGCAGCATTATCATTCTTGGATTCATCATAGTAGTGTTATGCTATCCTCGGAGTATTTTGATATGACGATATTATGCTTTGGACTAGTTGTTCGATATTGCTATGACTTGGATTACAGGTTGATAAGTCATATCGGAGTATCAGTTATAGCAGTTATATTTTGGGGATAAATTCCGTCATTAAGTTGCTCAGGTGCCACCGAATCGGGCTTTTCCAGTGCAACCACATTTGCATTTTATGGGAAGGCCCTAATGTGGTCTATTGTCATGCCTCTCGTCGGTGCCTCCAACGAGGGAAGGTTATGGACGTGTGGTACCCAGGCCCGGTAAGCCGACATAACCTTGTGTGCCCATGGTTTTGGTATTGAGATCTCCTGTCCCCGTTTGGGACCGTTTTTGTTTTGCCACGATGGTGGCCGTTGATGCCTTTGGTAGGCACGGGTCCACCCATGACTTAGCCCAAAGGGGAGTTGGTCGGAGTGGCCGGGAGAGTGTCATGGCAGTAGATCGGTTTTGTCAGAACATTGTTGGTCCACCCGAATGGGAGTGCGAGGCCATGGGTTCCGTGGTGTGGGTAAAGTGCGCTACCTCTGCAGAGTGTAAGTTAATCTATCGATAGCCGCGTCCTCGGTCATGGGCATAAGTTCATACTAGGTCCCATCGTTCGACCAACACTCACGTGACAGAATGACTTATAGGTGATTTATTTGTGGATATTGTGAGCTGTAATAGTTTGGAAGGATGCAGATGATGATGTTGAGATGATCCAGAGGATGATCATTGAGTTTGTGATGGGGTCGCGAGGTGATCATGTGGATGTTTGATCACCAGGATCACGTGGATCACAAGGTGATCGAGATGGTATATTGCTTGGTCGGATAGCCAAGGGTGAGATGGTTATTGAGATCTGAGATGGTGGTGTATCAGTATCGTAGTAGTTTCATATCATGCTTAGTAGTTGCTTTCGTATCATGGTAGCTGTTATTTAATTAATCTGCTAATGCTATGTTGTTGTCTTGCCTTGATGCTTTTGGTTGTTGTGAGCTTGCAAGTACATTTAATGTACTAACCTGGCATGTCATGCCAGATTGCAGGTAATGTCGTGATTGATTTCTTTGCTTGTTGAGGTTACATGCGTGCGAGCTAGATCATGTCCCAGCCAGAGTCCCTGCGGAGTGGAGTTCACCACCTTCGTCGTTGTTCCGCTGCTACGAGTTGTTCCGCTGCTAGCATAGAGCAAGTGTAGTATTGCAGGCGTAGTATCGCCGTGCTGATGTGATCCTTTGTAACATTAGACACTTGTATCATTATCTTTTGTAATAAGAGCTGATTTGTTCTATGTCAAGCAGTGCCATATCCAGAGACTTCTCCTCGATCTCTGGGCTAGAATACGGGGCGTTCTGGTTCCTCTGAGCCGGGGTGCCACAGTGTCATCAACTTGGTGGATTTGCTCTGGTCGTCCTTGTCAGCGAACACCCAATGATCTTCACCACCAACAACCCGGAGCGGCTAGACCCGGCACTGATCCTTGCGGACTACATGGACCGCAACATTGAGCTCGGCTACTACTCACCTCGCCCGCTGTAGTCCATGTGCTCGCCAAGAACTACCTCGCTGTTGGCGTGGACCGTGATGACGAGCCTGACACGGTGTTGTTGGGAAATGTTGCATGGAAAAAAAAATTCTACACATGCAAGATCTATCCATGGAGATGCATAGCAACGAGAGGGTAGAGTGTGTCTACGTACCCTCGTAGACCATTAAGAAGAAGCATTTATCAACGTGGTTGATGTAGTCGTACACCTTCACGATCAAGTACCGAATGTACGGCACCTCCGCGTTCAGCACACGTTCGGCTCGATGACGCCCTCACCTTCTTGATCCAGCAAGACGGGCGAAGTGGTAGATGAGTTCCAGCAGCACGATGTCATGGTGACGGTGGTGATGCAACTATCTCCGCAGGGCTTCGCCGAGCACTATGAAAATATGACCAAGGATGAACTGGAGGGAGAGGGGCGCCACACATGACTTGGGGATCATTGTGTGTGTTGCCCCTTTCCCTCCCCACATATATATAGGTGGAGGGGGATAGGAGGCAGCCCTAGACGCGCTCCCCTGGAGGAAAACGATAGGAGGGGGCCGGCGGCTTGCCCTGCCTCAGGAGCCTTCCCCCTTCCATGTATGGAGCATGGGGGAAAGGAAAAGGGGGCCGGCTGCCCTAGGGCGCCCCCTCCTTCCTTCTAGCGCACAGGGAAGGGGAGGTGGAACACACCCAGCCCCCTTGTGGGCTGGTGCGCCTCCCTCCTTGGCCCATGAGGCCCACCAAGTAAGTATAACCTACCGGTGGCCTCCCAGAACCCCTTCCGGCACTCCGATGCATTCCGAAACCTTTCTGAAACCAGAATACCTTCATCCCATATATTAATCTTTACCTACGGACCATTTCGGAGCTCCTCGTCATGTCCGTGATCTCATCCGGGACTCCAAACAACATTCGGTCACCAACTCACATAACTCATATAATACTATATTGTCAATGAACATTAAATGTGCGGACCCTATGGGTTTGAGAATGATGTAGACATGACCGAGGCGCCTCTCTGGTCAATAACCAATAGCGGGACCTGGATGCCCATATTGGTTCCTACATATTCTATGAAGATCTTTATCGGTCTAACCTTTATGGCAACATATGTAGTTCCCTTTGTCTGTCGGTATGCTACTTACCCGAGATTCAGTCGTCGATATCTCCATACCTAGTTCAATCTCGTCATTAGCAAGTCTTTTTACTCGTTTTGTAATACATCATCTTGTAACTAATTCCTTTGTCACTTTTCTTGCAAGCTTCTTATGATGATCTATTACGATAGGGCCCAGAGATACCTCTCCGGTATACAGAGTGATAAATCCCAATCTCGATCCACGCCCACTTAATAGACACCTTTGAAGATACATGTAGATCATATTTATGATCATCGAGTTATGTTGTGACATTTGACAGCACACAAGGTATTCCCCCGGTATCCGGGAGTTGCATGATCTCATGGTCGAAGGAACATGTATTTGACATTAAGAAAGCAGTAGCAATAAACTGAACGATCATATGCTAAGCTAATGGATGGGTCTTGCCCACCACATCATTCTCCTAATGATGTGATCCTGTTATCAAGTGACAACTCATGTCTGTGGTTAGGAAACCTTAACCATCTTTGATCAACGAGCTAGTCTAGTAGAGGCTCACTAGGGACACGGTATTTTTTTATGTATCCACACATGTATTTAAGTTTCCGGTCAATACAAATCTAGCATGAATTGTAAACCTTTATCATGAATAAGGAAATATAATAATAACAACTTTATTATTGCCTCTAGGGCATATATCCATCAGTCTCCCACTTGCACTAGAGTCAATAATCTAGTTCACATCGCCATGTGATTAACACCCATAGTTCACATCACCATGTGACTAACACCCAAAGAGCTTACTAGAGTCAATAATCTAGTTCACATCACCATGTGATTAACACCCAAAGAGTAATAAGGTGTGATCATGTTTTGCTTGGGAGAGAGGTCTAGTCAACGGGTTTGCCACAGTCCGATCCGTATGTATTTTGCAAATTTCTATGTCTACAATGCTCTGCATGGAGCTACTCTAGCTAATTGCTCCCACGTTCAATATGTATCCAGATTGAGACTCAGAGTCATTCGGATCGGTGTCAAAGCTTGCATTGACGTAACCCTTTACGACGAACTCTTTATCACCTCCATAACCGAGAAACATTTCCTTAGTATTCTTAGGTAACTAAGGATAATTTTGACTGTTGTATAGTGATCCACTCTTGGATCACTATTGTACCCCCTTGCCAAACTCATGGAAAGGCACACAAACAGGTCTAGTAAACAACATGGCATACTTTATAGAACCTATTCTTGAGGCATAGAGAATGACTTTCATTCTCCCTCTATCTTTTGTCGTGGTCAGGCTTTGAGTCTTACTCAACTTCACACCTTGCAACATAGGCACGAACCCTTTCTTTGACTGATCTATTTTGAAATTCTTCAAAACTTTGCCAAGGTATGTGTTTTGAGAAAGTCCTATTAAGCGTCTCGATCTATCCCTATAGATCTTGATGCCCAATATATAATTAGCTTAACCGAGGTCTTTCATTGAAAAAATTCTTATTCAAGTATCCTTTTATGCTATCCATAAATTCTATATCATTTCTGATCCGCAATATGTCATCCACATATAATATCAGAAATACTACAAAGCTCCCACTCACTTTTTTGTAAATACAGGCTTCACCATAAGTCTGTATAAAACCATATGCTTTGATATTCTCATCAAAGCATATATTCCAACTCCGAGATGCTTGCACCAGTCCATAGATGGATCACTGGAGCTTGCACACTTTGTCAGCACCTTTAGGATCAACAAAACCTTCTGGTTGCATCATATACAAATCTTCTTTAAGAAATCTGTTAAGGAGTGCAGTTTTGGCATCCATTTGCCAGATTTCATAATCATAAAATGCCATAATTGCTAACATGATTCGGATAGACTTAAGCATTGCTACGGGTGAGAAAGTCTCAACATAGTCAACCCCTTGAACTTGTCAAAAACTTTTTGCGACAAGTCGAGCTTTGTAGACAGTGACATTACCATCAGTGTTCATCTTCTTCTTGAAGATCCATTTATTCTCAATGGGTTGCCAGTGATCGGGAAAGTCCACCAAAGTCCACACTTTGTTCTCATACATGGATCCTATCTCAGATTTCATGGCCTCAAGCCATTTATCGAAATCTGGGCTCATCATAGCGTCTTCATAGTTCGTAGGTTCGTCGTGGTCTAATAACATGACTTCCAGGACAGGAGTACCGTACCACTCTGGCGCGGAACGTATTCTGGTCGACCAACGAAGTTCAGTAGTAACTTGATCTGAAGTTTCATGATCACCATCATTAGCTTCCTCTCTAGTTGGTGTAGGCATCACAAAAATGGTTTTCCCTCGTGTGGTACTTTCCAATTCAAGAGAAGGTACAACTACCTCATCAAGTTCTACTTTCCTCCCACTCACTTCTTTTGAGAGAAACTCATTCTCTAGAAATGACACATTCTTGGCAACAAAGATCTTGCCTTTGGATCTGTGGTTAACATCCATTAAGTTATTTAAGTGATACATGATCCAAATCAACTAACCCATGTCCGATCATCACATGAGATGGGGTAGTCTTCAATGGTGAACATCTCTATGTTGATCATATCTACTATATGACTCACGTTCGACCTTTCGGTCTCCAGTGTTCCGAGACCATGTTTGTACATGCTAGGTTCGTTAAGTCTAACCCAAGTATTTTGCTTGTGTAAAACTGGCTTACACTCGTTGTATGTGAACGTAGAGTCTATCACACCCGATCATCATGAGGTGCTTTAGTGAAGGGATCATCTTATAATGTGATATGTCTCCAATGTATCTATAATTTTATATTGTTCCATGCTATTATATTATCTATTTTGGATGTTTTATATGCATTAATATGCTATTTTATATGATTTTTGGGACTAACCTATTAACCTGGCCCCAGTGCCAGTTCCTGTCTTTTCCTTGTTTTAGAGTTTCGCAGAAAAGGAATACCAAACGGAGTCCAAACGGAATGAAACTTTCATGATGATTTTTCTTGGACTAGAAGACATCCAGAGGGCTTGGAGTGCACGTCAGGAAATCCACGAGGCGACCACAAGGTCGGGAGGCCCCCCACCCTTGTGGGCCCCTCGTGACTCCACCAACCTATTTCTTCCACCTATATATTCTCAAATATCCCAAAACCTTCGAGGGGAGCCATGAAACCACTTTTCCACCGCTGCAACCTTCTGTACCCGTGAGATCCCATCTAGGGGCCTTTTCCGGCATCCTGCCGGAGGGGGATTCGATCACAGAGGGCTTCTACATCAACACCATTGCCTCTCCGATGAAGCGTGAGTAGTTTACCACAGACCTACGGGTCCATAGCTAGTAGCTAGATGGCTTCTTCTCTCTCTTGGATTCTCAATGCAAAGTTCTCCTTGATGTTCTTGGAGATCTATTCGATCTAATACTCTTTTGCGGTGTGTTTGCCGAGATCCGATGAATTGTGGATTTATGATCAGCTTATCTATGAATATTATTTGAATATCCTCTGAATTCTTTTATGCATGATTTGATATCTTTGCAAGTCTCTTCGAACTATCGATTTGGTTTGGCCAACTAGATTGGTTTTTCTTGCAATGGGAGAAGTGCATAGCTTTGGGTTCAATCTTGCGGTGCTCGATCCTGGTGACAGAAGGTACACTGACACGTATTGTATTGTTGCCATCGAGGATAACAAGATGGGATTTTCATCATATTGCTTGAGTTTATCCTGCTACATCATGTCATCTTACTTAATGCGTTACTCTGTTTTTCATGAACTTAATACTCTAGATGCAGGCAGGAGTCGGTCGGTGTGTGGAGTAATAGTAGTAGATGCAGGCAGGAGTCGGTCTACTTGACACGGGCGTGGTGCCTATATTCATGATCATTGCCTTAGATACCGTCATAACTTTGCGATTTTCTCTCAATTACTCGGCAGTAATTTGTTCACCCACCGTAATATTTTTTATCTTGAGAGAAGCCTCTAGTGAAACCTATGGCCCCCGGGTCTATTTTCCATCATATAAGTTTCTGATATACAATTTTAGTTTCCTATTTACTTTCTTTGCAATCTTTTACTTTCTGTTCCATAAACCAAAAATACCAAAAATATTACTTTCCGTTTATCCATCTATATCATATCTCACTTTGCAAATAACCATGAAGGGATTGACAACCCTTTTATCACGTTGGGTGCAAGTTGGTGTTTGTTTGTCAGGTATTCGGTGGCTTGTTGTGTTGTCTCCTACTGGGTTGATACCTTGGTTCTCAAAAGCTGAGGGAAATACTTACTCTACTTTGCTGCATCACCCTTTCCTCTTCAAGGGAAAAACCAACTCAAGCTCAAGAGGTAGCAGGAAGAATTTCTGGCGCCGTTGCCAGGGAGATCTACGCCAGGTCAAGACATACCAAGTACCCATCAACAAGGTTGTCAGAATCGTGATTTTGAATCGGATCGGAGCTCCGATGGTAAGATCGCAAATCGTAGAATCTTCACTATCAGGATCGTATAAACGTAGATTCTATGAACTAAAATCGTAGAATCATAGGGGTTAGTTTGGATCGTAAAGTCGTAGAATCGTATAACAGAATCGCGATTCTGACAACCTTGCCCATCAAAAACTCTCATCTCCCGCATTACATTATTTGCCATTCACCTCTCATTTTCCTCTCCCCCACTTCTAAATGATTTTCAAAAAGATTTGCATTTTCTTTTGCCCTTCTTCCATTCGCCTTGTTCATTTGCTATCTTTGCTTGTGTTACCTTGTGCCTTCTATTTACTTGCATCTTCGCTCGCTAAAAATCTATTGATATGGATCCCCATCCACTTGCTAATCTTTTTAAAAGATCCAATCATGATGAACCAATTGCTAGTGAGTTGAGTGCACTAGGTTATCTTTATGAAGTTTTGCGTGAGATTCGTGAATCTGAAAATTGTAATGAAGTACTTTATGAAGTGATTCACGATAGATCTTTGAATAAAAAGCATGATTGCAATGATGTTATTATAAATTATATTAATGTCAATTATGTTAATGATATGCAAAACCCTAAGCTTGGGGATGCTAATTTTGCTATGCCTACTACTTGTTGCAATGATCATGATTGGGGTGATTCTTCTTACAATCTTGAAAATTTATTTAAGCCCCATGATGAATATGAGATTGATAATAATGTTTGCAATAATACTGAAAGTGGGTTCGGAAGAGTGTCAACTTTAGATCCCACATATTTGGATAATGTTCAATATTATGAAGCTTTTGATAGAAGTGGGTTCGAAGAGGTCATGACTTTATTTTATGATAATCCCACTATTTTGGAAGAGTGTCAACTTTGCATACATGAGGATCATGTAGGAAATGTGTTGTGTGATAGCTATATTGTTGAATTTGAATATGATCCTACATGTAATTATTATGAGAGAGGAAAATATGGTTTTGGAAATTTCCATGTTAGTAAATTAGCTCTCTTCATGTTGAGATTGTTATCATCTCTTTCTCCTTCCTTGCATATGATATTTTTTGCTTGCCTTGATAATTTGTTTGCTTATAAAATGCCTATGCATAGGGAGTATGTTAGACCTAGATGTGTTTGTCAAAATTTTCATGGTTCTCTCTTTGTGCTTCAATTCTTCTCTTTTATGCGAGCATCATTGAAATTATCAATGCCCAGCTACGGGCGTTAAACAATAGCGCTTGTTGGGAAATATAGACAAAACACCGTGTCCCTAGTAAGCCTCTACTAGACTAGCTCGTTGATCAAAGATGGTTAAGTTTCCTAACCATAGACATGTGTTGTCATTTGATTAATGGGATCACATAATTAGAAGAATGATGTGATGGACAAGACCCATCCATTAGCTTAGCATAATGATCGTTAAGTTTTATAGCTATTGCTTTCTTCATGACTTATACATATTCCTTTGACTATGAGATTATGCAACTCCTGGATACCAGAGGAATACTTTGTGTGCTATCAAACGTCACAACGTAACTAGGTGATTATAAAGATGCTCTACAGGTATCTCCGAAGGTGTTTGTTGGGTTGGCATAGATCGAGATTAGGATTTGTCACTCCAAGTATCGGAGAGGTATCTCTGGGCCCTCTTGGTAATGCACATCATAATAAGTCTTGCATGCAATGTGACTAATGATTTAGTTGTGGGATCATGCATTACTGAACGAGTAAGGAGACTTGCCGGTAACGAGATTGAACTAGGTATGGAGATACCGACGATCGAATCTCGGGCAAGTAATGTACCGATGACAAAGGGAATAACGTATGTTGTTATAACGGTTTGATCGATAAAGATCTTAGTAGAATATGTGGGAACCAATATGAGCATCCAGGTTCCGCTATTGGTTATTGACCGGAGAGGTGTCTCGGTCATGTCTACATAGTTCTCGAACCCGTAGGGTCCGCACACTTAACGTTCGATGACGATTTGTATTACATGAGTTGTGTGATTTGGTGACTAAATGTTGTTCGGAGTCCCGGATGAGATCACGGACATGACGAGGAGTCTCGAAATGGTAGAGAGGTAAAGATTCATATACAGGACGATAGCATTCAGACATCGGAAGTGTTCTGGGGTACCGGGTACGTATCGGGTCACCTGAAGGGGTTCCGGGCAAACCCCGGCAAGCTATATGGGCCTAATGGGCCAAGAGAGGGACAAACCAGCCCCTAAGGGGTTGGTGCCCCCCCCCATTTGGGCTGGCCAAATTGGAGTAGAAAACGGGAAGGAGGAAAGGAAAAAGGGAATAGGATTCCCCCTTCCCCCTCTTCCCTTCCTAGTCCGAATAGGAATAGGAAAGGGGGGAGGCCGAATTGGGAGGACCCCAAGTAGGATTCCTCCTACTTGGGGCGCCCCCTTGGCTGCCTCTCCTCCCCTCCAACCTATATATATATGAGGGTGCACCACTAGAACACACAACAAACATTGTTAGCTGTGTGCGGCTCCCCCCTCCACAGTTTACGCCTCCGGTCATATTCACGTAGTTCTTAGGCGAAGCCCTGTGTGGATCACTTCACCATCACCGTCACCATGCCGTCGTGCTGATGGAACTCTCCCTTGACACTTTGCTGGATCAAGAGTTCGAGGGACGTCATCGAGCTGAACGTATGCAGAACTCAGAGGTGCCGTACGTTCGGTGCTTGACCGGTCGAAACGAGAAGAAGTTCGACTACATCAACCGCATTGTCAAACGCTTCCGCTTTCGGTCTATGAGGGTATGTGGACACACTCTCCCCCTCTCATTTCTATGCATCCCCTAGATATATCTTGCGTGAGTGTAGGATTTTTTTGAAATTGCATGCTACGTCCCCAACAAATCCTTGGAGTCGTAGTCGTACTTGATGAAGTAGAAGTTGATGTAGTCTTGGGAACCCACTTGACTAAGGCCTTCGGAGCTTCTTCAAGTGCATCAATCTCCTCTTGAAGCTTGTCCTTGCCTTTTTTCTTGTCGTCTTGTGATGGAAGATCATCTTGAGCTTGTGTTCCATTGAAGGAAGTAAGATCATACATCTCTTGTTGGGGAACAAACTTCGTCGTGGGGTATTGATCTTCTTCCCACTCAACTCCATTAGCATTGAACTTTCGTTCAAAACCAACACCTTGATTCTTCCGGTGCCTTCCTTTCTTGCCTACAATTTCCTCAAATTGCTTACTTCCGGCAAGGCTCTTGTAAACACCTTTCTCTATAATTCCCTTCAATAAGCTATTTTCTTGCTCAAGTGTAACTTGGCTAAGAGAATCATTAGTGGAATAAAGAGAACTACTAGAAGCAACAATATTGGATTTAGCATGATTATTGTTACTACTAGAAGAAGAATCTTTCTTACTCTTGTTGCTAGATTATACTTGTGGCATGTAAGTAGACAAGAGTAAACGCTTGGCAATGTAAGAAGAACTTTTCTTATGGAGATCATCATTGATTGCTTTTAAGAACCCATTCTCTTGCTCTAGGTTGAGCTTTTCAAAGAGTAGCGTCTTAAGATTCTTTAAAAGTTCTAGATGATCTTCTAAGGTAGTTTCATGAGCTAACTTAAGAGTGTTTAGTTCTTTAGTTAGACGCTCTATCACCTTCTTATCATCGTCATTCATTTTATCTTGATTAGCAGGATTAATAGAAAGTTCATCATATTTTTCATCACTAGAGTTGTAAACAAGTAAATCATCATCACCTAGCAAATCATCTTCATCACTATTGAAATCAACATACTCGGGGTGTGATACCTTTGTGCCTTTAGCCATGAAGCATCTTCCAATTCCTTCATTTGGTGAGTCAAATATGTCATAGGAGTTGGTCGACACAAGTGCTAGACCGGCAACACCTTCATCTTGAGTATATTCGGAGTTGGAGTGATAACTTCTCTCGGAGCGGTGGTCGGAGCTGGAGTCGAATACCCATTCACCAACATGAGCTTGATGTCTTCGTCTTGTGTAGCTCCTTGATGACTTGTCCTTCCTTTTCGAATCCTTGCTCCTGCGAGAGGTTCTTCATCCATAACGATCATCTCTACTCCTTCTCTCACTTGGAGGTGATTCTTCTCTTCTACTTCTCCTTTTAGGTGAGTCTTCTCTTCTTTTGTAGGGAGCCGTACACTCATTGGAGTAGTGCCCGGGTCTTCCGCAATTGTAGCAATTACGCTCACGACTAGAAGATCTTTTCTCATTGTAGGACCTTGACTTGGAACTTGTTTGTTTGCTTCTACTCTTGTAGAACTTGTTGAAGTTCTTCACCATTAGGCCCAATTCCTCATTGAAGACTTGTCTCTCACTTGATGATGTACAAGCATCACATGAGGCTTTGTAAGAACCACTAGACTTGTTTTGAAGCTCTTCTTTATCCTTGAGTGACATCTCATGAGCAACAATTCTACCAATGACTTCCGTTGGCTTCAGATCTTTGTAATTGGGCATCATTTGGATTAATGTGCACATGGTGCCATATTTTCCATCCAAGGCTCTTAGGATCTTCTTGATGATGAATCTGTCAGTCATCGCTTCCTAAGCCGGCAATCTCATTTGTGATGAGAGCAAGCCTAGAGTACATTTCAGTGACACCTTCACCATCCTTCATTTTGAACCTGTCAAGTTCACTTTGAAGCACATCCAATTTAGATTCATTGACGGAGTCGGTACCTTCGTGCATATCAATCAAAGCATCCCAAATTTCCTTTGCATTCTCAAGACGGTTGATTTTGTTGAATTCTTTGGGGCACAATCCGTTGAAGAGGATATCGCAAGCTTGAGCATTGTATTGCAACATCTTCAATTCTTTCGCGGTAGCTTCACGATTTGGTTCTCTCCCATCGAAGAATTCATCTTGCAAGCCTACACACAATAGCCCAAACGGCGGTGTTATGTCCAAGAATATGCATTTTCATCTTATGCTCCCAACTAGCAAAATTAGTACCATCAAAGTAAGGACCTCTACGGTGGTAATTTCCCTCACTAGATGCCATACTCTCCTAGGTTGTGAAACCAAGGCTATGATCGCCAAAGCTATGGAAATCAAGGCAAATGGAGACCAAAGCTTTGATACCACTTGTAGGATCAAAAGTATGTCTAGAGGGGGTGATTAGACTACTTGACCAAATAAAAATCTAGCCTTTTACCAATTTTAAGTCTTGGCAGATTTTAGCAACTTATCACAAGTCAAGCAATCAACATACACATGCAATTCTAAGATTATAGTAGCGGAATGTAAATCATTGCATATGAATGTAAAGGGGAGGAGTTTAGAGGGAGCAAACACAATGTAGACATGGAGATTTTGGCGTGGTTCCGATAGGTGGTGATATCGTACATCCACGTTAATGGAGACTTCAACCCATTAAGGGTAATAGTTGCACGAGTCCACGGAGGGCTCCACCCATGAAGGGTCCATGAAGAAGCAACCTTGTCTATCCCACCATGTTCATCACCCGTGAAGGACTTGCCTCACTTGGGTAGATCTTCGTGAAGTAGGCGATCTCCTTGCCCTTACAAACTCCTTGGTTCAACTCCACAATCTTGACAGAGGCTCTCAAGTGACACCTAACCAATCTAGGAGACACCACTCTCCAAAAGGTAATAGATGGTGTGTTGATGATGAACTCCTTGCTCTTGTTCTTCAAATGATAGTCTCCCCAACACTCAACTCTCTCTCTCTCATAGATTTGGATATGGTGGAAAGATGATTTGAGTGGAAAGAAACTTGGGGAGGGCTAGAGGTCAAGATTCTTGTGGTTGGATTGGAATGTCTGTAACGCCCTCGATGCGGCTATATCTCCCACGTGTCGAAGCACGACTTAGAGGCATAACCGCATTGAAAGCAATGTCGCAAGTGAGGTAATCTTCACACAACCCATGTAATACATAAGGGAAAAAGATACATAGTTGGCTTACAATCGCCACTTCACACAATTACATGAATAAAGCATTACATCAACCAGATACAATCAGGGTCCGACTACGGAACCAAAATAAAAGAAGACTACCCCAAATGCTACACAGATCCCCCATCGTCCCAACTGGGCTCCACTACTGATCAACTAGAACGAAACAACACAAAGGATAAGGTCTTCATCGAGCTCCTCCTTGAGCTTGGTTGCGTCACCTGCTCGGTAACATCGGCACCTGCAAACTGGTTTTGGAAGTATCTGTGAGTCATGGGGACTCAGCAATCTCACACCCTCACGATCAAGACTATTTAAGCTCATAGGTAGGGTAAAAGGTATGAGGTGGAACTGCAGCAAGCGACTAGCATATTTGGTGGCTAACATACGCAAATGAGAGCGAGAAGAGAAGGCAAAAGCACGGTCGAGAAACTATGATCAAGAAGTGATCCTAGAACAACCTACGTCAAGCATAACTCCAACACCGTGTTCACTTCCCGGACTCCGCCGAGAAGAGACCATCACGGTTACACACGCGGTTGGTGCATTTTAATTAAGTTCAGGTTTTCTACAACCGGACATTAACAAATTCCCATCTGCCCATAACTGCGGGCAGGGCTTTCGAAAGTTCATAACCCTGCAGGGGTGTCCCAACTTAGCCCATCACAAGCTCTCACGGTCAACGAAGGATATTCCTTCTAGCGGGAAGACCCGATCAGACTCGGAATCCCGGTTACAAGATATCCTCGACAATGGTAAAACAAGTCTAGCAAGACCGCCCGATGCACCGACATCCTGATGGGAGCTGCACATATCTCGTTCTTAGGGCAACACCGAATGAACACTACGTACAGCTAAAACCAGCCCTCAAGTTTCCCCAAGGTGGCACCGCAAGTGGCTCTGTTTCGGACCAACACTTAGACAAGCACTGGCCCGGGGGGGGGGGGGTTAAAATAAAGATGACCCTTGGGCTGGCCTAACCCAAGGGAAAAAAGGCTCGGTGGCGAATGGTAAAACCAAGGTTGGGCCTTGCTGGAGGAGTTTTATTCAAGGCGAACTGTCAAGGGGTTCCCATTATAACCCAACCGCGTAAGGAACGCAAAATCCGGGAACATAACACCGATATGACGGAAACTAGGGCGGCAAGAGTGGAACAAAACACCAGGCATAAGGCCGAGCCTTCCACCCTTTACCAAGTATATAGATGCATTAATTAAATAAAAGATATTGTGATATCCCCAAAAATAACATGTTCCAACAAGGAACAACATCTCCGTGTTCCAACAAGGAGCAAACTTCAATCTTCACCTGCAACTAACAATGCTATAAGAGGGGCTGAGCAAAGCGGTAACATAGCCAAACAACGGTTTGCTAGGATAAGGTGGGTTAGAGGCTTGGTTTAACAATATGGGAGGCATGATAAGCAAGTGGTAGGTATCGCAGCATAGGCATAGCAAAAGAGCAAGCAACTAGCAAGCAAAGATAGAAGTGATTTCGAGGGTATGGTCATCTTGCCTGAGATCCCGCAAAGAAGAAGAACGAGTCCATGAAGAAGACAAACGGGCGTAGTCGAACGGATCCTCACAACGCGACGTTATCAGAACTAACCCGAAGAAGCAACACCGGAAAGAAAGCAAACCACATGGTAAACAACCATCACATAAGCATGGCACGATGCGCAAACAAGTATGATGCATGACCGGTTTAATGAGGCATGGCATGGCAAAGTGCACAAACAATCCTACAAATTAAGTAGAGCTCAATATGCAACTCCGTTGCATATTGATGGAACACCACATCAAATATTTAGTTCTCTTTCGATTATGAACCCAACAATATTAAATGTAGCTAAACATGTCAAGAGGTGAAACATAACAAAATATACCATCTAAACAATTTAAATGGGGCCAGATATAACAAACAACAAATCCGGTAAATCCCGTATGCATTTAGCAATTTAATGCAACAACAATTTTAAACATTCTTGAAATTGTTATCATGATGCGGATGACATGCAAGTTTTATGCAATATTTATGAATAAGTTGATAAGAGCATATTATGAAGCATTTGTCATCGTGGCGGAAATGAAAAGGGGTGCCACGGCAATGATACGAAAACGGTGCCACGGCAGCATTCCGGTTCCGGTAACTCGATTGAGATACCAATGCAAAGGAGAAGTGTGCGGATCCGTGCAAAAGATGGTGGGGCGCTCCCGGATTCCGGGTGTCCCACGAGTTGGCGACAAGGAAACGAGTGACAATTTGGACACGGTGCAAACACGAGCATCTCAAACATCGCAAGCATTCGTTCACGGACATCGTCTCGGGGTTATACCTTCGGAGCGTGCAAAGGAGACGGTTCTCGTTCGTAGAGAGAAGTAGGCGTTCTCGCAACGGCGGTAGTGGAAGTAGTCGTTCTCGCTTCGTAGATGTTCACACTCCGTAGGTGTTCGGGGTCAACAAGAAACTTGCCGTCCACGGGTCTTCGAGGGTCGACGGTACATGTTCTGTAAACGTTCGAGCGGCGGTAGTGGTACACATTCACGGAGTAGGTCGTACATGTCGGCGGTCTTATCGGAACCTCGTCAACGTTCGCGATCCACCTTGGTGATCTGAAGGGGTACTTGGCGTCATGGTACTTGGGTCTTCGGACTTGCCGGTCTCGGTTCTTGCGACGGTAGTTGTACAAGGTCGTAGTGGGAGGTAGTGGTACTCGCGAACTTGTCGGATCCACGGCGACGGTAGTGGAACCTCACGGATTCATGGTCTCCGGGCGGTCTCGGTCTTGATGATGGGGTACTTGACGCATCTCGGATATGTAGTCGTACACGATGTTACATGTAGCCGAACTTGAGGTGGTCTTGGCATCGGACTTGCGGCGTTGGGACAGAACCATGGCGACATGGAGCCTTGGGCGCCATCAGGGTGGAAGGGTGCGGTTCCTGCCAAGCTCTCGGAGGGGCCGACCATGGAGGCAGGAAGGTTACGACGCTGGGGATCGGTGCTGGGGCTCCGGCGAACGCCGGCAACGCAGACGATGAAGGGAGCGAGCGGCGCGAGGCTCCTGCTGGGCGCTCGAGGTGGCGCAGGCACGCCGGAGCCACCGGACGAGATGCAGGTCACCGGGAGGTTCGGCAGGGGCGCGGGGCAGCTCGCGGAAGCACCGATGGTCGAGGACGGCAAAGCGGAGGAGGCCGACGAGGGGATTGGGCGTCGGGTCGACCTCCGGTGGCGGCGGAGCTAGGGCTCACCGGAGCAGGGGGGCCGTGGCTCCATGGGGCGGCGCTCGGGGTAGGAGGCGCGGACACAGGGACTTGGCACGGCGGCTCCTCAACGCAGGAAGCGGCCGCGATGGTGGCCCGCGGCGGCGAGGGCGCATGGCGGCGGGGAGGATCGAGGAGAGATGCTGTTGCGAGCGAGAAAGAGAGATCGAGGGAGATGGGATCGGGCAGAGGAGGGGTAGAGCATGGTGCCTCCTCTCCTGGCGGCGCAAGGGGCAAGAGAGAGGGAGTGCTGGATGAGGGGATCGGGAGATTGGGCTTAGATTAGATGGGCTAGATGGGCCTAGGGTTAGAAGGGAAAAGGCTGGCCTAAAGGCCGGTGCAGATGGGCCGCGGGGATAGGCAGGGGCACGGCTGGGCCTAGGGATGGGCCCTAGAGGCCGGCCTGCTGGGCTCTCTCCTCTCTCTCCTTCTATTCTTTTAAGAGAAAAGAAATAGAGAGAAAAAAAGAAAAGGAGGGTTAAGGAAAGGATTTTGAGCATGGCGATAATTTTTCCGAACTCACAAAAATATGCTCATTCCGAGAAAAAATAGAAAAAAGCCCGGTCGAACAAAAGATTTCAAACTCATTTGAATTTAATTCAAATGGGTTTGAACTGGGACGAGGTTTCTGGAGTGACCAAAAATGTTGAAATTTTAGGTGAAGCTCCAGAAAATGATGAAAGGATATAAGGCAAGGTTAGAGAGTCAACACTCCAAGAAGAAAAGGCCAAGGAATTAATATGCAAGTGTGTTATAGGTGATTCCAAAGTTAATGGAATATTTATAATAGCTCTCTAAATATCGGGAGGATATGTTATAAAGAGAATCACCATGTGAATTCCTTCGGTTTAAATGGATCAAAGGTCCATGCCATTATTTAGTTGAGTTAAGAAAATAAATAAATGACATAATGGCAAGAAGACATGATGCAATGCACATGATGCAAAGAACCAAAACAAAACACGACAACACTCGGGAACATGGAAGGCATCTGAAGCTCCGGTCTTGGGGCGTCACAATGTCTTGGTCTCAACACATGAGTAGGTGGTTCTCTCTCAGAAAATGAGTGGTGGAAGTGTATGCACGTGCTGATTGCTCTCTCCATAAATGGAGGAAGGGTGGAGGGGTATATATAGCCTCCACACAAAATCTAACCGTTACACACAAATTTACCAAACTCGGTGGGACCGAATAGTGAAACTCAGTCAGACCGATTCAGTTCAAAATGTGAACGTTAGGCATTTCGGTGGGACCGACATGATCAACTCGGTGGGACCGATTGTGTTAGGGTTAGCGCATAACGTAATCTCGGTGAGAGCGATCACATGAACTCGGTGAGACCGATTTTAATAATAGGCAAACAGAGAGTTGGTCAGGCAAACTCGGTGGGACTGATCGCTCATTTCGGTGAGACCAAAACTTTACGAAAAGGAAACATAGAGTTTGCATTGCGAACTCGGTGGGACCGATCGCTCATCCCGGTTAGACCGAAACGTTACAAAGGGAAACAGAGAGTTTGCAATCCCATCTTGGTGAGACCGAGATCCCTATCGATGAGACCGAACTGATTAGGGTTTCTGGCTATGGCTATGTCAAGTGAACTCGGTGGCGCCGGATAGATCAAATCGGTGGGGCCGAGTTTGACTTTTGGTTTGGGACATATGTGGATATGAGAAAGTGGTTGAGGGCTTTTGGAGCATATCACTAAGCATTTTGAGCAAGCAGGCCATTAAGCAACACCTCACCCCCTTTTAATAGTATTGGCTTTCCTATGGACTCAATGTGATCTTGGATCACTAAAATGAAAATGTAGAGTCTTGAGTTTTTGCCAATATGTGTCCTTAGCATTTTGAGGGGTCCACATCTCTAGTCCATGCCATGCCAATCATTGAACTTTCTGAAAAGATTATCTTCAATGGATATTAGTTCAATGAGATATATATTGTTAATAACTACCAAAACCACCCAGGGATTAGTTGCACTTTCAGTCTCTCCCTTTTTGGTAATTGATGACAACATATAGATCAAAGCTTCGACAAATGATAATAAGAATGAAATACATCGTCGCTTTGAGAAGTATGTGATAAGCAAGATCTCCCCCTAAATTTGTGCATTATTTAAAATTTGCTTTTGAATGCAAATGCACACTCAATTAGGATCATGGGTTACTCTTCCATGTCACATACATCTTGGTGGAGCGCTCAAAATGATAGAATCTGAAATATACACTCATCACCAAGACAAAGTGAACGATCATACATGAGAGATAGATAATATAATCATCCAAAGCACAATCATTAAAGTATGATATGATCAAACACATGACCATACAAGTATCTCACACACACAACCATAAAGTAACATCCAAACAAGCAAACAAATAAGTAGCAAACAAGTAGCAAACGAGATAGCAAGAAGAAGCAAAGCTCTCTCTTGAAGCCTGTGATCTATACAGTTTATCCCCCTTTGGCAATAAGTTACCAAAAAGCTTGAAAATGCATAGTGCTATGCGTCTCTCTAAGCTTGATCTTCGGGAGGTGGCATGGAGAGGAGTCCTGCAAAAAATGCATCTGTAGAGGTAGTAGGAGCTGGTGGAGTTGCCACTGGAGGGGCAACTGAAGTGGTGGCTGCAGGTGCTAAAGTTGTAGCTCTAGTGTCTATCACTAGCACTGCTAGAGACCTATGCCTTCTGGGCACCCTTTGATATGCATCAGTAGTGGTCTTGTCACTCCTATCCTCGATCTCTTCTTGGATCTTCTCCACAGAAGTCTGAATCTCAATCACCTTGACATCCAAGTCATGAAGTTTGGTCTCAAAGATTCTCTCAAGACTCTCTTGATTCTGAGTCAGGTTGGCCAAACCTTTCTCAATCCTCAAAGTGGCTTGAATAAGATAGCCAAGTTGGTCTTGTTTTGACTTCAGAAAAACTTGGGAAGCCTCTTCAGCACTTGGCATCTTGGCTGCCTTCTCTTCTTTTGCTTTTGCTCTCTTCTCTTGAGCCTCTATTGAAGTGGGATTTGCAGCATCCATGACAACTATGTTGTCCTCAAAGTCAGGCCTCAAGGGAAGATGCTCTTTGTCCAATAGGTATGTGCCTTTGCCCATCTTGGAGTTGATGAGCATTTGAACGTGTGGAGCATACCCACATGATCTCTTCTGTCAGCAGTTGTCCTCTTGATTGTCTCTAGCTACAATCAGTGTCATCACCTTGAACTTTTCTGGCACATCAAACATATGCAGAAAATTTATGGAATGTCCTCTTATCATTCTGTGATCACCAGACTTGGGCAACAATGTGTGTCTGAGGATGGTATTGATTGTGGGCAATCTTGACAGAAGAAAATAGACTGAGCTAAACTTAGGATGTTCCAAAGCTGCATATGGAATCTCCTTGTACATATGTGACATGGAGTTGTGTCCCTTCCTTGGCTTGGCATACACATCAGTGTCATCCTCATGCTCTTTAGGGGCATTGATCAGCTTGGCCCACTCAGCAACTGTTCACTGGTACCTTGTACCTTCAGACATTCAAACAATCCTTCTATCTAGGTAGAAGTGAGCTGTTGAATAAAACTGCATAATGAGCTCATCATTCCACTTGGCCAATTTTTGACCCACAAAGGCATAAACTCCATTCATCCTGAAGCTCTCATGAACTCCAGGGAAATGGCCTTCATTGTTGTCAATGTACTTCCAGTCAACCCACTTCATGTCACCTACAATGGGCTTCTTGTCCAGGAGCACGGTCTCATAGAAGTCATGTTGTTCCTTAGTGCAAAACCTGTAATCTAGAGCAGTTCTTCTTCTTGAGGCATAAGGATCTGACTGTCTCCATAGTCTGAGACATGCATCCTTCCTTATCTTCATGTTTTCAACCACTGGATGTGTATCATCGTGATCAAGGATCTTGGGCTTTAACTTTCTGAGCACTTGGTCTCCATCTTCTTCTTCTTCTTCTTCGATTTCAGGCACTAGGGCCTTTGTTCTTCTCAGCAGCTAGTATATTCCTGGTGGATCTCTTGGGTGCAGACTTGGTGGCTGGAGCAGTAGCTTTGGGGGCAGTCTTGGGCTCTGGGGGCAGACTTGGTGGCTGGAGTAGTGGCTTCCCAGACTTGATGGCATCTCCCATCAGCTTTTGAGTCTTTGATGTTGGTGCAACATCCTCTTCTTCCTCTTCCTCATCTGATTGGATCATCATTGAGGGCTTGCCAATGTCTATTGCCATAGTCTTCTTGGCCCTTTCCTTCCTCTTCTTGCCCTCACCAGCAGCCTCTTCTTGACCGAAAGCTACAGGTGCAATGGCCTAAGCCAAATCGGTGAGACCGATTTCTACAACTCGGTCGGTCCGAGATGAGTTCAGCGGAAACCTAACCCTAAATTTTTGAATCAAAACTAATCTAAAGGAAGTTTTTGCTGGATAGATTGATCTCATACGTGGTAAGAATCATGGCATTGACTTTGTGCTAAGAATCGGAGGTAAAGATTGCACAAAGAGTCGAACTCATACCCTAACTTGGCGATGAGCTCGCTACATCGGCAACAGCGGTGAAGATTCCCGTTGATGGAGGCGGAGACCAGTGGCGGGAGGCCGCTGGCGATGAGGAGATTATCCGGAGACCCGAGTCGGCAGAGCAGGACATGCGCGGGCAAAAAGGTTTTGGAGGAATTTCCAAACTTTGGCCCGTGGGTATATATATCCTGACCCTATCAGTGTGACCGAGTGGAATGACTAGGTGGCACCGAGATACAGAATCACAAGCGATTACTGCAACTCGGTGTGACCGAATTGTTCAAATCGGTTGCACCGAGATTGAAAACCTAGATCAACTCAATGAACTCGGTATGACCGAAAGGGATGAATCGGTCAGACCGAAGTACACAAAGAGGTTTTGGAAGTTTAAGTCTATGACGAATCGGTGGCTCCGAGTGCTCCTCACCAAGAGGATTCGAATCTGACTCGATCAAACTTTGTGATGTAGCATGAATAGAGTTTGAGATTAGAAAAGCATAGATAGCTAGAGGAAGTTCTTAGGCATTCTTGTCCATTGATTTGGCAAAAGAAAAAGACCAAACAATCAAAGCAACAAATGGATGTCCTCGAATGAGAAAAATATGCAATCAACATGCTCACACAATAAGATGGCAAATGAAATATTTGGCAAAGCATGCACAAACACTAGCATCTATCAAGCAATTGGCGATGACTAGGTAATCTATATATGAGTATATTGACTGAGGAGTCAAATGAGAACATTTTATCGTAGGTCATACTCATCATTTAAGCACAAGTGGGTTACCACTCACACCATTAGAGTTGCTTTAGCTAAATTCTTAGAGTAAAGCTCCCCCTAGATGTGATATCCCCCCTAAGAGGGATGAACTAACCTTGGGTTTTGTCGATGATGACTTCATGTAGATGTTGAAGATGTGGATGCTCAATGTTGATGTAGATCATTTGGAGAAACCCGTTGGAGTGAGTTGCACTTTCAATACCTACATGGGTTAGTCCCACAAGGAACAAACAAGGATATCCATAGACATAGAGTGAAGTACACACAAGATGATGTCCATGAAAGCATTAAGTTACCTTGTCCCTTGTCTTACCAACAAGAGGGTTTGGGACTCCTTGACCTAGTGCAAGATCTGGAAGTTGTTTGCACCTGTTCTTACCAAAATGATGTGAGTGAAATATGTTGGCGGAGTCACCCTCAAGAACTCTCTAGTTCTTCTTCTTCGGGATCCACATCATCTTGATGGGAATCCTGAAGGAAATATGCCCTAGAGGCAATAATAAAGTTGTTATTTATATTTCCTTATATCATGATAAATGTTTATTATTCATGCTAGAATTGTATTAACCGGAAACTTGATACATGTGTGGATACATAGACAAAACACTTTGTCCCTAGTAAGCCTCTACTAGACTAGCTCATTGATCAAAGATGGTTAAGTTTCCTAACCATACACATGTGTTGTCATTTGATTAATGGGATCACATCATTAGGAGAATGATGTGATGGACAAGACCCATCCATTAGCTTAGCATAATGATCGTTAAGTTTTATTGCTATTGCTTTCTTCATGACTTATACATATTCCTTTGACTATGAGATTATTCAACTCCCGGATACCGGAGGAATACCTTGTGTACTATCAAACATCACACGTAACTAGGTGATTATAAGGATGCTCTACAAGTATCTCCGAAGGTGTTTGTTGGGTTGGCATAGATCGAGATTAGGATTTATCACTTCGAGTATCGGAGAGGTATCTCTGGGCCCTCTCGGTAATGCACATCATAATAAGCCTTGCAAGCAATGTGACTAATGAGTTAGTTGCGGGATCATGCATTACGGAATGAGTAAAGAGACTTGTCGGTAATGAGATTGAACTAGGTATGGAGATACCGACGATCGAATCTCAGGGCAAGTAACATACCGATGATAAAGGGAATAACGTATGTTGTCATAACGGTTTGACCGATAAAGATCTTAGTAGAATATGTGGGAACCAATATGAGCATCCAGGTTTCGCTATTGGTTATTGACCGGAGAGGTGTCTCGGTCATGTCTACACATAGTTCTCGAACCCGTAGGGTCCGCACGCTTAACGTTTGATGACGATTTGTATTATATGAGTTATGTGGTTTGGTGACCGAATGTTGTTCAAAGTCCCGGATGAGATCACGGACATGACGAGGAGTCTCTAAATGGTCGATAAGTAAAGATTCATATGTAGGACGGTAGTATTCAGACACTGGAAGTGTTCTGGGGGTACCGGGTACGTATCGGGTCACCGGAAGGGGTTCCAGGCAACCCCCGGCAAGCTATATGGGCCTAATAGGCCAAGAGAGGGACAGACCAGCCCCTGAGGGGCTGGTGCGCCCACCCCCATATGGTTTGGCCAAATTGGAGTAGAAAAGGGGAAGGAGGAAAGGAAAAAGGGAATAGGATTCCCCCTTCCCCCTCTTCCCTTCCTACTCCGAATAGGAATAGGAAAGGGGGGAGGCCAAATTGGGAGGACCCCAAGTAGGATTCCTCCTACTTGGGTCACCCCCTTGGCTGCCTTTCCTCCCCTCCAACCTATATATATGAGGGGGGCACCGCTAGAACACACAACAAACATTGTTAGCCGTGTGCGGCACCCCCCCTCCACAGTTTACGCCTCCGGTCATATTCACGTAGTGATTAGGCGAAGCCCTGCGGGATCACTTCACCATCACCGTCACCATGCTGTCGTGATGACGGAACGCTCCCTCGACACTTTGCTAGATCAAGAGTTTAAGGGACATCATCGATCTGAATGTGTGCAGAACTCGGAGGTGCCGTACGTTCGGTGCTTGATCGGTCGGAGCGAGAAGAAGTTCGACTACATCAACCGCGTTGTCAAATGCTTCCGCTTTTGTTCTACGAGGGTACGTGGACACACTCTCCCCCTCTCATTGCTATGCATCTCCTAGATAGATGCGTGAGAGTAGGAATTTTTTTGAAATTGCATGCTACGTTCCCCAATAGTGGCATCCGAGCCAGGTCTATGCGTATATGATTTGCACGAGTAGAACACAAAGAGTTGTGGGCGGTGATCATCATACTACTTACCACCAATGTCTTATTTTGATTTGGCGGTATTGTTGGATGAAGCGGCCCGGACCAACCTTACATGACCACGTTCATGAGACCGGTTCCACCAACAGACATGCAACTAGTTTTGCATAAAGGTGGCTGGCGTGTGTCTGTTTCTCCAACTTTAGTTCAACAAATTTGACTGTGGACGGTCCTTGTTGAAGGTTAAAACAACAAACTTGATAAATCACCATTGTGGTTTTGATGCATAGGTAAGAACAGTTCTTACTAGAAGCCCGTAGCAGCCACATAAAACTTGCAACAACAAAGTAGAGGACGTCTAACTTGTTTTTGCAGGGCATGTTGTGATGTGATATGGTCAAGACATGATGTGATATACGTTATTGTATAAGATGATCATGTTTTGTAAAAGTTATCGGCAACTGGTAGGAGCCTTATGGTTGTTGCTTTATTGTATGAAATGCAATCACCATGTAATTGCTTTACTTTATCACTATGTGTTAGTGATAGTTGTAGAAGCAATAGTTAGCGAGATGACAACGACGCTACGATGGAGATCAAGGTGTCAAGCCGGTGACGATGGAAATCATGATAGTGCTTTGGAGATGAAGATCAAAGGCACAAGATGATGATGGCCATGTCATGTCACATATTTTGATTGCATGTGATGTTTATCTTTTATGTATCTTATTTTGCTTAGTAAGGCGGTAGCATTATAAGATGATCCCTCACTAAAATTTCAAGGTATAAGTGTTCCCCCTAAGTATGCACCGTTGCGACAATTCGTCGTGCCAAGATACCATGTGATGATCGGGTGTGATAAGCTCTACGTTCACATACAACGGGTGCAAGATAGTTTTGTTGGGGAACGTAGCAGAATTTTAAAATTTTCTACGCATCACCAAGATCCATCTATGAAGTCATCTAGCAACGAGGGAGAGAGGAGTGCATCTACATACCCTTGTAGATCACGAGCGGAAGCGTTCAAGAGAACGGGGTTGATGGAGTCGTACTTGACGTGATTCAAATCACCGATGACCAGGTGCCGAACGGACAGCACCTCCGCGTTCAACACACGTACGGTTGGGAAGACGTCTCCTCCAACTTGATCCAGCAAGGGGGAAGGAGAGGTTGATGAAGATCCAGCAGCACGACGGCGTGGTGGTGGAAGCAACGGTGATCTCAACAGGGCTTTGCCAAGCGCAAGGGAGATGGAGGAGTGTCACGGGAGGGAGAGGGAGAGGCCAGGGGCTTGGGTGCGCAGCCCTCCCTCCCCCACTATATATAGGGTGCCTACGGGGGGGGGGGCGTCCCTAGGAGATCCAATCTCCTAGGGGGGCAGCGGCCAAGGGGGGTGCCTTGCCCCCCAAGGCAAGGGTGGTGCCCCCACCCCTAGGGTTTCTAACCCTAGGCGCAGGGGGAGGCCCAAGGGGGGGCCCACCAGCCCACTAGGGGCTGGTTCGCCTCCCACTTCAGCCCATGGGGCCCTCCGGGATAGGTGGCCCCACCCGGTGGGCCCCCGGGACCCTTCCGGTGGTCCCGATACAATACCGGTGACCCCCGAAACCTTCCCGATGGCCGAAACTGGACTTCCTATATACAAATCTTTACCTCCGGACCATTCCGGAACTCCTCGTGACGTCCGGGATCTCATCCGGGACTCCGAACAACTTTCGGGTTACCGTGTGCTAATATCTCTACAACCCTAGCGTCACCGAACCTTAAGTGTGTAGACCCTACGGGTTTGGGAGACATGCAGACATGACCGAGAAGCCTCTCCGGTCAATAACCAACAGCAGGATCTGGATACCCATGTTGGCTCCCACATGCTCCACGACGATCTCATCAAATGAACCATGATGTTGAGTATTCAATCAATCTGTATACAATTCCCTTTGTCAATCGGTACGTTACTTGCCCGAGCCTCGATCGTCGGTATCCCAATACCTTGTTCAGTCTCGTTACCAGCAAGTCACTTTACTCGTACCATAATGCATGATCCCGTGATCAACCACTTGATCACATTGAGCTCATTATGATGATGCATTACCGAGTGGGCCCAGAGATACCTCTCCGTCATACGGAGTGACAAATCCCAGTCTCGATTCGTGCCAACCCAACAGACACTTTCGGAGATACCTGTAATGTACCTTTATACTCACCCAGTTACGTTGTGATGTTTGGCACACCCAAGGCACTCCTATGGTATCCGGGAGTTGCACAATCTCATGGTCTAAGGAAATGATACTTGACATTCAGAAAAGCTACAGCAAATGAACTACACGATCTTTGAGCTAAGCTTAGGATTGGGTCTTGTCCATCACATCATTCTCCTAATGATGTGATCCCGTTATCAATGAAATCCAATGTCCATAGTTAGGAAACCATGACTATCTTTTGATCAACGAGCTAGTTAACTAGAGGCTCACTAGGGACATGTTGTGGTCTATGTGTTCACACATGTATTACGATTTCCGGATAACACAATTATAGCATGAACAATAGACAATTATCATCAACAAAGAAATATAATAATAACCATTTTATTATTGCCTCTAGGGCATATTCTAACAGTCTCCCACTTGCACTAGAGTCAATATTCTAGTTACATTGTGATGAATCGAACACCCATGCAGTTCTGGTGTTGATCATGTTTTGCTCTAGGGAGAGGTTTAGTCAACGGATCTGCTACATTCAGGTCCGTATGTACTTTACAAATCTCTATGTCTCCATTTTGAACACTTTCACGAATGGAGTTGAAGCGATGCTTGATATGCCTGGTCTTCCTGTGAAACCTGGGCTCCTTGGCAAGGGAAATAGCTCCAGTGTTGTCACAGAAGAGAGTCATCGGGCCCGACGCATTGGGTATGACTCCTAGGTTGGCAATGAACTCCTTCACCCAGACTGCTTCTTGTGCTGCCTCCGAGGCTGCCATGTACTCCGCTTCACATGTAGATCCCGCCACAACGCTTTGCTTGCAACTGCACCAGCTTACTGCCCCACCATTCAAAATATACATGTATCCGGTTTGTGACTTAGAGTCATCCAGATCTGTGTCGAAGCTAGCATCGACGTAACCCTTTACGACGAGCTCTTCGTCACCTCCATAAACGAGAAACATGTCCTTAGCCTTTTCAGGTACTTCAGGATATTCTTGACCGCTGTCCAGTGTTCCATGTTGGGATTACTTTGGTACCTTCCTACCAAACTTATGGCAAGGTTTACATCAGGTCTGGCACACAGCATAGCATACATGATAGACCCTATGGCCGAGGCATAGGGGACGACACTCATCTTTTCTCTATCTTCTGCCGTGGTCGGGCATTGAGCCGTGCTCAATCTCGTACCTTGCAATACAGGCAAGAACCCCTTCTTTGACTGATCCATTTTGAACTTCTTCAATATATTGTCAAGGTACGTACTCTGTGAAAGACCAATGAGGCGTCTCGATCTATCTCTATAGATCTTGATGCCTAATATATAAGCAGCTTCTCCAAGGTCCTTCATTGAAAAACACTTGTTCAAGTAGGCCCTTATGCTCTCCAAGAATTCTATATCATTTCCCATCAACAGTATGTCATCCACATACAGTATGAGAAATGCTACAGAGCTCCCACTCACTTTCTTGTAAATGCAGGCTTCTCCATAAGTCTGCATAAACCCAAATGCTTTGATCATCTCATCAAAACGAATGTTCCAACTCCGAGATGCTTGCACCAGCCCATAAATCGAGCGTTGGAGCTTGCACACCTTGTCAGCATTCTTAGGATTGACAAAACCTTCCGGCTGCATCATATACAATTCTTCCTTAAGGAAACCATTAAGGAATGCCGTTTTGACGTCCATTTGCCATATCTCATAATCATAGAATGCGGCAATTGCTAACATGATTCGGACGGACTTTAGCTTCGCTACGGGTGAGAAAGTCTCATCATAGTCAACCCCTTGAACTTGTCGATAACCCTTAGCGACAAGCCGAGCTTTATAGATGGTCACATTACCATCCACGTCTGTCTTCTTCTTAAAGATCCATTTATTTTCTATGGCTCGCCGATCATCGGGCAAGTCAGTCAGAGTCCACACTTCGTTTCCATACATGGATCCTATCTCGGATTTCATGGCTTCCAGCCATTTGTCGGAATCCGGGCCCGCCATCGCTTCTTCATAGTTTGAAGGTTCACCGTTGTCTAACAACATGATTTCCAAGACAGGGTTGCCATACCACTCTGGTGCGGAACGTGTCCTCGTGGACCTATGAAGTTCAATAGTAACTTGATCTGAAGCTTCATGATCATCATCATTAACTTCCTATCTAGTCGGTGCAGGCACCTCAGGAACATTTTCTTGAGCTGCGCCACTTACCGGTTCAAGAGGTAATACTTCATCAAGTTCTACTTTCCTCCCACTTATTTCTTTCGAGAGAAACTCTTTCTCTAGAAAGGACCCATTCTTGGCAACAAAGATCTTGCCTTCGGATCTGAGGTAGAAGGTATACCCAACAGTTTCTTTAGGGTATCCTATGAAGACGCATTTTTCCGACTTGGGTTCGAGCTTTTCAGGTTGAAGTTTCTTGACATAAGCATCGCGTCCCCAAACTTTTAGAAACGACAGCTTAGGTTTCTTCCCAAACCATAATTCATACGGTGTCGTCTCAACGGATTTCGACGGAGCCCTATTTAAAGTGAATGCGGCAGTCTCTAAAGCATAGCCCCAAAATGATAGTGGTAAATCGGTAAGAGACATCATAGATCACACCATATCTAATAGAGTGCGATTACGATGTTCGTACACACCATTACGCTGAGGTGTTCCAGGCGGCATGAGTTGTGAAACTATTCCACATTTTCTTAAGTGTGTGCCAAATTCGTGACTCAAGTATTCTCCCCCACGATCTGATCGCAAGAACTTGATTTTCCTGTCACGTTGATTCTCAACCTCACTCTAAAATTCCTTGAACTTTTCAAAGGTCTCAGACTTGTGTTTCATTAAGTAGACATACCCATATCTACTCAAGTCATCAGTGAGGGTGAGAACATAACGATAGCCACCGCGAGCCTCAACACTCATTGGACTGCACACATCAGTATGTATGATTTCCAATAAGTTGGTTGCTCGCTCCATTGTTCCTGAGAGCGAAGTCTTGGTCATTTTACAAATGAGGCATGGTTCGCATGTGTCAAATGATTCGTAATCAAGAGACTCTAAAAGTCCATCTGCATGGAGCTTCTTCATGCGTTTGACACCTATGTGACCAAGGCGGCAGTGCCACAAGTATGTGGGACTATCATTATCAACCTTACATCTTTTGGTACTCACACTATGAATATGTGTAGCATTACGCTCGAGATTCATTAAGAATAAACCATTCACCATCGGAGCATGACCATAAAACATATCTCTCATATAAATAGAACAACCATTATTCTCGGATTTAAATGAGTAGCCATCTCGTATTAAACGAGATCCTGATACAATGTTATGCTTAAAGCTGGCACTAAATAACAATTATTGAGGTTTAAAACTAATCCCGTAGGTAAATGTAGAGGTAGCGTGCCGACGGCGATCACATCGACCTTGGAACCATTCCCGATGCGCATCGTCACCTCGTCCTTCGCCAGTCTCCGCTTATTTCGCAGCTCCTGCTTTGAGTTACAAATGTGAGCAACCGCACCGGTATCAAATACCCAGGAGCTACTACGAGTACTGGTAAGGTACACATCAATTACATGTATATCACATATACCTTTCGTGATGCCGGCCTTCTTGTCCGCTAAGTATTTGGGGCAGTTCCGCTTCCAGTGACCACTTCCCTTGCAATAAAAGCACTCAGTCTCGGGCTTGGGTCCATTCTTTGGCTTCTTCCCGGCAGCTTGCTTACCGGGCGCGGCAACTCCCTTACCGTCCTTCTTGAAGTTCTTCTTACCCTTGCCTTTCTTGAACTTAGTGGTTTTACTCACCATCAACACTTGATGTTCCTTTTTGACTTCTACCTCTACTAATTTCAGCATTGAATATACCTCAAGAATGGTATTTTCCATCCCCTGCATATTGAAGTTCATCACAAAGCTCTTGTAGCTCGGTGGAAGCGACTGAAGGATTCTGTCAATGACCGCGTCATCCGGGAGATTAACTCCCAGCTGAGTCAAGCGGTTATGCAACCCAGACATTCTGAGTATGTGCTCACTAACAGAACTATTTTCCTCCATCTTACAGCTGAAGAACTTGTCGGAGACTTCATATCTCTCGACCCAGGCATGAGCTTGGAAAACCATTTTCAGCTCTTCGAACATCTCATATGCTCCGTGTCGCTCAAAACGCTTTTGGAGCCCCGGTTCTAAGCTGTAAAGCATGCCGCACTGAACGAGGGAGTAATCATCAGCACATGTCTGCCAAGTGTTCATAACATCTTGGTTCTGTGGGACGGGTGCGTCACCTAGCGGTGCTTCTAGGACATAATCTTTCTTGGCAGCTATGAGGATGATCCTCAGGTTCCGGACCCAGTCCGTATAGTTGCTGCCATCGTCTTTCAGCTTGGTTTTCTCTAGGAACGCGTTGAAGTTGAGGACAACGTTGGCCATTTGATCTACAAGACATATTGTAAAGATTTTAGACTAATTTCATGATAATTAAGTTCATCTAATCAAATTATTCTATGAACTCCCACTCAGATAGACATCCCTCCAATCATCTAAGTATAACATGATCCGAGTTAACTAGGCCGTGTCTGATCATCACGTGAGACGGACTAGTTAACATCGGTGAACATCTTCATGTTGATCGTATCTTCTATACGACTCATGCTCGACCTTTCGGTCTTTTGTGTTCCGAGGCCATGTTTGTACATGCTAGGCTCGTCAAGTCAACCTAAGTGTATTGCATGTGTAAATCTGGCTTACACCCGTTGTATTCGAACGTTAGAATCTATCACACCCGATCATCACGTGGTGCTTTGAAACAACGAACCTTCGCAACGGTGCACAGTTAGGGGGAACACTTTCTTGAAACTTTACGAGGGATCATCTTATTTAAGCTACCGTCGTTCTAAGCAAATAAGATGTAAAACATGATAAACATCACATGCAATCAAATAGTGACATGATATGGCCAATATCATTTTGCTCCTTTCGATCTCCATCTTCGGGGCTCCATGATCATCGTTGTCACCGGCATGACACCATGATCTCCATCATCATGATCTCCATCATCATGTCTTCTTGAAGTTTTCACGTCAACTATTACTTCTACTACTATGGCCAACGCTTTAGCAATAAAGTAAAGTAATTACATGACGTTTATGTTGACACGCAGGTCATAAATAAATAAAGACAACTCCTATGGCTCCTGCCGGTTGTCATACTCATCGACATGCAAGTCGTGATTCCTATTACAAGAAAATGATCATCTCATACATCACATATATCATTCATCACATCCTTTGGCCATATCACATCACAAAACACTTGCTGCAAAAACAAGTTAGACGTCCTCTAATTGTTGTTGCAAGTTTTTACGTGGCTGCTATAGGTTTCCAGCAAGAACGTTTCTTACCTACGCCAAAACCACAACGTGAATTGCCAATTTCTATTTACCCTTCATAAGACCCCTGTTCATCGAATCCGATCCGACTAAAGTGGGAGAGACAGACACCCGCCAGCCAGCTTATGCAACTAGTGCATGCTAGTCGGTGGAACCGGTCTCACGTAAGCGTACGTGTAAGGTTGGTCCGGGCCGCTTCATCCCACGATGCCGCCGAATCAAGATAAGACTAGTAACGGCAAGATAATTGACAATATTGACGCCCACAACTACTTTGTGTTCTACTCGTGCATAGTAACTACGCATAGACCTAGCTCTGATACCACTGTTGGGGAACGTAGCAGAATTTTAAAATTTTCTACACATCACCAAGATCCATCTATGAAGTCATCTAGCAACGAGGGAGAGAGGAGTGCATCTACATACCCTTGTAGATCACGAGCGGAAGCGTTCAATAGAACGGGGTTGATGGAGTCGTACTCGACGTGATTCAAATCACCGATGACCAAGTGCCGAACAGACAGCACCTCCGCGTTCAACACACGTATGGTTGGGAAGACGTCTCCTCCAACTTGATCCAGCAAGGGGGAAGGAGAGGTTGATGAAGATCTAGCAGCACGACGACGTGGTGGTGGAAGCAACGGTGATCTCAGTAGGGCTTCGCCAAGCGCAAGGGAGATGGAGGAGTGTCACGGGAGGGAGAGGGAGAGGCCAGGGGCTTGGGTGCACAGCCCTCCCTCCCCCCACTATATATAGGGTGCCTAGGGGGGGGCGCCGGCCCTAGGAGATCCAATCTCCTAGGGGGGCGGCGGCCAAGGGGGTGCCTTGCCCCCCAAGGCAAGGGTGGCGCCCCCACCCCTAGGGTTTCTAACCCTAGGCGCAGGGGGAGGCCCAAGGGGGGGCGCACCAGCCCACTAGGGGCTGGTTCCCCTCCCACTTTAGCCCATGGGGCCCTCCGGGATAGGTGGCCCCACCCGGTGGGCCCCCGGGACCCTTCCGGTGGTCCCGGTACAATACCGGTGACCCCCGAAACCTTCCCGATGGCCGAAACTGGATTTCCTATATACAAATCTTTACCTCCGAACCATTCCAGAACTCCTCATGACGTCCGGGATCTCATCCGGGACTCCGAACAACTTTCGGGTTACCGTGTGCTAATATCTCTACAACCCTAGCGTCACCGAACCTTAAGTGTGTAGACCCTACGGGTTCGGGAGACATGCAGACATGATCGAGAACCCTCTCCGGTCAATAACCAACAGTGGGATCTGGATACCCATGTTGGCTCCCACATGCTCCACGATGATCTCATCGGATGAACCACGATGTTGAGGATTCAATCAATCCGTGTACAATTCCCTTTGTCAATCGGTACTTTACTTGCCCGAGACTCGATCGTCGGTATCCCAATACCTTGTTCAGTCTCGTTACCGGCAAGTCACTTTACTCGTACCATAATGCATGATCCCGTGATCAACCACTTGATCACATTGAGCTCATTATGATGATGCATTACCGAGTGGGCCCAGAGATACCTCTTCATCATACAGAGTGACAAATCCCAGTCTCGATTCGTGCCAACCCAACAGACACTTTCGGAGATACCTGTAATGTACCTTTATAGTCACCCAGTTACGTTGTGACGTTTGGCACACCCAAGGCACTCCTACGGTATCCGGGAGTTGCACAATCTCATGGTCTAAGGAAATGATACTTGACATTCAGAAAAGCTACAGCAAACGAACTACACGATCTTTGAGCTAAGCTTAGGATTGGGTCTTGTCCATCACATCATTCTCCTAATGATGTGATCCCGTTATCAATGACATCCAATGTCCATAGTCAGGAAACCATGACTATCCTTTGATCAATGAGCTAGTCGACTAGAGGCTCACTAGGGACTTGTTGTGGTCTATGTGTTCACACATGTATTACGATTTCCGGATAACACAATTAGTGCATGAACAATAGACAATTATTATCAACAAAGAAATATAATAATAACCATTTTATTATTGCCTCTAGGGCATATTTCCAACAAGTTTTGCACATGCGGACTACTCGGGTTAAACTTGATGAGCCTAGCATGTACAGACATGGACTCCAAACACTGGAGACCGAAAGGTCGAACGTGAATCATATAGTAGATATGATCAACATATAGATGTTCGCCATTGAAGACTACTCCATCTCACGTGATGATCGGACATGGTTTAGTTGATATGGAGCACGTGATCATTTAGATGACTTGAGGGATGTCTATCTAAGTGGGAGTTCTTAAGTAATATGATTAATTGAACTTAATTTATAATGAACTTAGTCCTGATAGTATTAGCATATCTATGTTGTAGATCAATAGCTCGCATATAGCTCCCATGTTTTATTTTTGATATGTTCCTAGAGAAAAATAAGTTGAAAGATGATAGTAGCGATGATGCGGACTGGGTCCGTGATCTGAGGATTATCCTGATTGTTGCACAGAAGAATTATGTCCTTGATGCACCGCTAGGTGACAGATCTATTGCAGGAGCACAAGCAGACGCTATGAACGTTTGGCAAGCTCGGTATGATGACTACTTGATAATTCAGTGCGCCATGCTTAACGGCTTAGAACCGGGACTTCAAAAACGTTTTCAATGCCACAGAGCATATGAGATGTTCCAAGAGCTGAAAATGATATTTTAGACTCATGACCGTGTCGAGAGGTATGAGACCTCTGACAAATACTTTGCCTACAAGATGGAGGAGAATAGCTCAGCTAGTGAGCATGTGCTCAAAATGTCTGGGTATTACAATCGCTTGAATCAAGTGAGAGTTAATCTTCCAGATAAGATAGTGATTGACAGAGTTCTCTAGTCACTATCACCAAGTTACTAGAACTTCGTGATGAACTATAATATGCAAGGGATAACAGAAACAATTCCCAAGCTCTTCGCGATGCTGAAATCAGTGAAGGTAGAAATCAAGAAAGAGCATCAAATGTTGATGGTTACCAAGACCACTAGTTTCAGGAAAAGGGGCAAGGGAAAGAAATGGAACTTCAAGAAGAATGGCAAGCCAGTTGTCACTCCCGTGAAGAAGCCCAAAGCTGGACCTAAGCCAGAAACTGAGTGCTTATATTGCAAACGGAATGGTCACTAGAAGTGGAACTGCCCCAAATACTTAGCGGATAAGAAGGATGACAAAGTGAATGAAGGCATATTTGATATACATATTATTTATGTGTACTTTACTAGTTTTTGTAGCAATCCCTGGGTATTTGATACCGGTTTAGTTGTTAAGATTAGTAACTCGAAATGGGAGTTGCAGAATGAACATAGACTAGTTAAGAACGAGGTGACGATGTGTGTTGGAGGTAATTCCAAGGATGATGCGATCACCATCGCACACTCCCTCCACCTTCGGGATTAGTGTTGAACCTAAATAAATGTTATTTGGTGTTTGTGTTGAGCATGAATATGATTGGACCATGTTTATTGCAGTACGGTTATTCATTTAAGTCAGAGAATAATTATTGTTCTGTTTACATGAATAAAACCTTATATTGTCATACACCCAATCTAAATGGTTTATTGAATCTCGATAATAGTATATTCATAATATTGATGCCAAAAGATGCAAAGTTGATAATGATAGTGCAACATACTTGTGGCACTGCCGTTTAGGTCATATTGGTGTAAAGCGCATGAAGACACTCCATACGGATGAACTTTTGGAATCACTTGATTATGAATCATTTGATGCTTGCGAACCATGCCTCATGGGAAAGATCACTAGGACTCCGTTCTCCTGAACAATGGAGTGAGCCACTGACTTATTGGAAATAATACATACCGATGTATGCGGTCCAATGAGTGTTGAGGCTCGCGGCGGGTATCATTATTTTCTGACCTTCACAGATGATTTGAGCAGATATGGGTATATCTACTTAATGAAACACAAGTCTGAAGCATTTGAAAAGTTCAAAGAATTTTAGAATGAAGTGGAGAATCATCATAATGAGAAAATAAAGTTTCTATGATCTGATCGCGGAGCCGAATATTTGAGTTATGAGTTTGGCCTTCATTTAAAACAATGTGGAAGAGTTTCACAACTCATGCCACCTGGAACACCACAGTGTAACGGTGTGTCCGAACATCGTAACCATACTTTATTAGATATGGTGTGATCTATGATGTCTCTTACCGATTTACCACTATCATTTTGGGGTTATGCATTAGAGACAGCTGCATTCATGTTAAATAGGGCACCGTCTAAATCTATTGAGATGACACCGTATGAACTATGGTTTGGCAACAAACCTAAGTTGTCATTCTTAAAGTTTGGGGTTGCGAGGCTTATGTGAAAAAGCTTCAGCCTGATAAGCTCAAACCCAAATCATAGAAGTGCATCTTCATAGGATACCCAAAAGAAACTGTTGGGTACACCTTCCACCATAGATCCGAAGGCAAGATCTTTGTTGCTAAGAATGGATCCTTTCTAGAGAAGGAGTTTCTCTCGAAAGAAGTGAGTGGGAGGAAAGAAGAACTTGGTGAGGTAATTGTACCTTCTCTCAATTTGGAAAGTAGCTCATGAGAGAAATCCGTTCCCGTGATGCCTACACCAACTAGAGAGGAAGCTAATGATGATGATCATGAAACTTCAGATCAAGTTACTACTGAACCTCGTAGGTCGAACAGAGCATGTTCCACACCAGAGTGATACAGTAATCCTGTCCTGGAAGTCATGTTATTAGACGATGGCGAACCTACGAACTATGAAGAAGCTATGATGAGCCCAGATTCCGATAAATGGCTTGAGGCCATGAAATCTGAGATAGGTTCCATGTATGAGAATAAAGTGTGTACTTTGGTGGACTTGCCCGATGATCGGCAAGCCATTAAGAATAAATGGATCTTCAAGAGGAAGACGGACGCTGATGGTAGTGTTACTATCTACAAAGCTCGACTTGTCGCAAAAGTTTTTCAACAAGTTCAAGGTATTGACTATGATGAGATTTTCTCACTCGTAGCGATGCTTAAGTCTGTTCGAATCATGTTAGCAATTGCCACATTTTATGAAATCTGGCAAATAGATGTCAAAACGGCATTCCTTAATGGATTTCTTAAAGAAGAGTTGTATATGATGCAACCAAAAGGTTTTGTCAATCCTAAAGGTGTTAAGAAAGTGTGCAAACTCCGGCGATCCATCTATGGACTGGTGCAAGCATCTCAGAGTAGGAATATATGCTTTGATAAGGTGATCAAAGCATATGGTTTTATACAGACTTATGGTGAAGCCTGTATTTACAAGAAAGTGAGTGGGAGCTCTGTAGCATTTCTAATATTATATGTGGATGACATATTGCTGATTAGAAATGATATAGAATTTCTGGATAGCATAAACGGATACTTGAATAAGAATTTTTCAATGAAAGACCTCGGTAAAGCTACTTATGTATTAGGCATCAAGATCAATAGAGATAGATCAAGACGCTTAATAGGACTTTCACAAAGCACACACGTTGACAAGATTTTGAAGGAGTTCAAAATGGATCAGTCAAAGGAGTTCTAGCCTGTATTGCAAAGTGTGAAGTGTGAAGTTGAGTGAGACTCAAAGCTCGACCTCAGCAGAAGATAGGGAGAGAATGAAAGTCATTCCCTATGCCTCAACATAGGTTCTATAAAGTATGACATGCTGTATACCAGACCTATTGTGTACCATACCATAAGTTTGGCAAGGGGCTACAATAGTGATCCAGGAGTAGATCACTGAACAACGGTCAAAATTATCCTTAGTCACCTAAGAGGACTAAGTAAATGTTTCTCGATTATGGAGGTGATAAAGAGTTCGTCGTACAGAGTTACGCCGATGCAAGCTTTGACACTGATCTAGATGACTCTAAGTATGAATCTAGATACGTATTAAATGTGGGAGCAATTAGCTGGAGTAGATCCATGTAGAGCATTGCAGACATAAAAACTTGCAAAATACATACGGATCTAAATGTGGCAAACCCGTTGACTAAACTTCTCTCACAAGCAAAACATGATCACACCTTAGTGCCCTTTGGGTGTTAATCACATAGCGATGTGAACTAGATTATTGACTCTAGTAAACACTTTGGGTGTTGGTCACATGGCGATGTGAACTATGGGTGTTAATCACATAAAGATGTGAACTGTTGGTGTTAAATCACATGGTGATGTGAACTAGATTATTGACTCTAGTGAAAGTGGGAGACTGAAGCTAATATGCCCTAGAGGCAATAATAAAGTTGTTATTTATATTTCCTTATATCATGATAAATGTTTATTATTCATGCTAGAATTGTATTAACCGGAAACTTGATACATGTGTGGATACATAGAGAAAACACAGTGTACCTAGTAAGCCTCTACTAGACTAGCTCGTTGATCAAAGATGGTTAAGTTTCCTAACCATAGACATGTGTTGTCATTTGATTAACGGGATCACATCATTAGGAGAATGATGTGATGGACAAGAACAATCTGTTAGCTTAGCATAATGATAGTTAAGTTTTATTGCTATTGCTTTCTTCATGACTTATACATATTCCTTTGACTATGAGATTATGCAACTCCTGGATACCATAGGAATACCTTGTGTGCTATCAAACATCACAACGTAACTAGGTGATTATAAAGATGCTCTACAGGTATCTCCGAAGGTGTTTGTTGGGTTGGCATAGATCGAGATTAGGATTTGTCACTCCGAGTATCGGAGAGGTATCTCTGGGCCCTCTTGGTAATGCACATCATAATAAGCCTTGCAAGCAATGTGACTAATCATTTAGTTGCGGGATGCTGCATTACGGAACGAGTAAAGAGACTTGTCGGTAACGAGATTGAACTAGGTATGGAGATACCGACGATCGAATCTCGGGCAAGTAACATACCGATGACAAAGGGAATAACGTATGTTGTCATAACAGTTTGACAGATAAAGATCTTTGTAGAATATGTGGGAACCAATATGAGCATCCAGGTTCCGCTATTGGTTATTGGTCTACATAGTTCTTGAACCTGTAGGGGCCGCACGCTTAACGTTCGATGACGATTTGTATTATATGAGTTATGTGATTTGGTGATCGAATGTTGTTCGGAGTTCCAGATGAGATCACAGACATGACGAGGAGTCTCGAAATGGCCGAGAGGTAAAGACTCATATATAGGATGATAGTATTCAGACACCGAAAGTATTCTGGGGGTATCGGGTACGTATCGGGTCACCGGAAGGGGTTCCGGGCAAACCCCGGCAAGCTATATGGGCCTAATGGGCCAAGAGAGTGACAGACTAGCCCCTAAGGGGCTGGTGCGCCCCCCCATATGGGCTGGCAAATTGGAGTAGAAAAGGGGAAGGAGGAAAGGAAAAAGGGAATAGGTTTCCCCCTTCCCCATCTTCCCTTCCTACTCTGAATAGGAATAGGAAAAGGGGGAGGATGAATTGGGAGGACCCCAAGTAAGATTCCTCCTACTTGGGCCGCCCCCTTGGCTGCCTCTCCTCCCCTCCAACCTATATATATGAGGGGGGCACCACTAGAACACACAACAAACATTTTTAGCCGTGTGCGGTGCCCCTCTCCACAATTTACGCCGTCGGTCATATTCAAGTAGTGCTTAGGCGAAGCCCTGCGCGGATCACTTCACAATCGCAGTCACCATGCCGTCGTGCTGATGGAACTCTCCCTCGACACTTTGCTGGATCAAGAGTTCGAGGGACGTCATTGAGCTGAACGTGTGCAGAACTCGGAGGTGTCGTACGTTCGGTGCTTGATCGGTCGGAATGAGAAGAAGTTCGACTACATCAACCGCGTTGTAAAACGCTTCCGCTTTCGGTCTACGAGGGTACGTGGACACACTCTCCCCCTCTCGTTGCTATGCATCTCTGATACATCCATTTTGCATCGTGCTTTTATATCGATATTTATTGCATTATGGACTGTTATTTCACTTTAAGTCACAATACTTATGGCTATTCTCTCTTATTTTACAAGGTTTACATAAGGAGGGAGAATGCCGGCAGCTGGAATTCTGGGCTGGAAAAGGAGCAAATATTAGAGACCTATTCTGCGCAACTCCAAAAGTCCTGAAACTCCACGGAACATCTTAAAATAAATAAAGAAAAATCCTCGCCAAAGATGAAGGCCAGGGGGCCCACACCCTGCTCACGAGGGTGGGGGCGCCTCCCCTAGGGCGCACCCCCTACCTCGTGGGCCCCCTGGTGGCTCTCCGACGTCCATCTTCTGCTATATGAAGTCTTTCGATGAGAAAAAAATCAGAAGGAACTTTCCGGGATGAGACTCCGCCGCCACGAGACGGAACCTTGGCGGAACCAATCTAGAGCTCCTCTCATCACCATCGTCATCACCATCGTCATCACCAACGCTCCTCTCATCGGGAGAGGGCAATCTCCATCAACATCTTCACCAGCACCATCTCATCTCCAAACCCTAGTTCATCTCTTGTATCCAATTCTTGTCTCAAAGTCTGGGATTGGTGCTAGTAGGTTGCTAGTAGTGTTGATTACTCTTTGTAGTTGATGCTAGTTGGTTTATTTGGTGGAAGATCATATGTTCAGATCCTATATGCATATTATTACCCCTCTGATTATGAACATGACTATGCTTTGTGAGTAATTACGTTTGTTCCTGAGGACAAGGGAGAAGTCTTTCTATTAGTAGTCATGTGAATTTGGTATTCGTTTGATATTTTGATAAGATGTATGTTGTCTAGCCTCTAGTGGTGTTATGTGAACGTCGACTACATAACACTTCACAATTATTTGGGCCTAGAGGAAGGCATTGGGAAGTAATAAGTAGATGATGGGTTGCTAGAGTGACAGAAGCTTAAACCCTAGTTTATGCGTTGCTTCATAAGGGGCTGATTTGGATCCATATGTTTCATGCTATGGTTAGGTTTACCTTAATACTTTTGTTGTAGTTGCGGATGCTTGCAATAGAGGTTAATCATAAGTGGGATGCTTGTTCAAGTAAGAACGGCACCCAAGCACCGCTCCACCCACATATCAAATTATCAAAGTATCGAACGCGAATCATATGAACGTGATGAAAACTAGCTTGACGATATTCCCATGTGTCCTCGGGAGCGCTTTTCCTATTATAAGAGTTTGTTCTGGCTTGTCCTTTGCTGCAAAAAGGATTGGGCCACCTTGCTGCACTTTATTTACTTTTTTTACTTGTTGCTTGTTACAATTTATCTTATCACAAAACTATCTGTTATCACTTATTTCAGTACTTGCAGAGAATACCTTGCTGAAAACCGCTTATCATTTCCTTCTGCTCCTCGTTGGGTTCGACACTCTTACTTATCGAAAGGACTACGATAGATCCCCTATACTTGTGGGTCATCAAGACTCTTTTCTGGTGCCGTTGCCGGGGAGTGTAGCACCTTTGGTAGGTGGAATTTGGTAAGGAAAAATTTATATAGTGTGCTGAAATTTACTGTCACTTGTTACTATGGAAAGTAATTCTCTGAGGGGCTTGTTCGGGGTATGTTCACCTCGTCCAGTAGAGCAAAGAGTTGATCCTCAACCTACTGAACCTATTGAAAATGAAACTCCTTTTGAATTTCGTTCAGGTATGATGGAAAAACTGCTAGCTAACCCTTTTACAGGAGATGGAACAAAGCATCCTGATGAGCACTTAATATATGTGGATGAAGTTTGTGGATTATTTAAGCTTGCAGGTATACCCGATGATGTTGCTAAGAAGAAGGTCTTCCCTTTATCTTTGAAGGGAGACACATTGATATGGTATAGGCTATGTGATGATATGAAATCATGGAACTATAAAAGATTGAAATTGGAATTTCATCAAAAGTATTACCCTATGCATCTTGTTCATCGTGATCGCAATTATATATATAATTTTTGGCCTCGCGAAGGAGAAAGCATCGCTCAAGCTTGGGGGAGGCTTAAATCAATGTTATATTCATGCCCCAATCATGAGCTCTCGAGAGAAATAATTATGCAAAGTTTTTGTGCTCGGCTTTCTCATAATAATCAAACCATGCTCGATACTTCTTGTGCTGGCTCTTTTATGATGAAGACTATTGAATTTAGATGGAATTTATTGGATAGAATTAAATGCAAATCTGAAGATTGGGACCTCGACGAAGGTAAGGGGTCAGGTATGACACCTAAGTTTGATTGTGTTAAATCTTTTATGGACACCGATATTTTCCGTAAGTTTAGCACTAAATATGGACTTGACTCTGAGATAGTAGCTTCTTTCTGTGAATCTTTTGCTACTTATGTTGATCTCCCTAAGGAGAAGTGGTTTAAATATCATCCTCCCATAGAAGTAAAAGTAGCTGCACCTATTAAAGTTGAAGAAAAGACTGTCACTTATAATGATCCTATTGTTCCTACTTCTTATGTTGAGAAACCACCTTTCCCTGTTAGAATAAAGGATCATGCTAAAGCTTCAATTGTTGTTCGTAAAAGCAATATTAGAACTTATACACCTCCTGAGCAAGTTAAAGTAGAACCTAATATTGCTATTGTTAAAGATCTCTTGTCTGATAATATTGATGGGCACATTATTCAGTTCGATGGTGAAACTGCTAGAATTGCTAAGCCTTGTGATAAAGATAAACATAGACCTGTGGTAGGCGTGCCTGTTATTTCTGTTAAAATAGGAGATCATTGTTATCATGGCTTATGTGATATGGGTGCTAGTGCTAGTGTTATACCTTATGACTTGTATAAAGAAATCAAGCATGAAATTGCACCTGCTGAATTAGAAGATACTGATGTCACAATTAAACTTGCCAATAGAGATACTATTTCAGCGATGGGAATTGTTAGAGATGTTGAAGTCTTGTGTGGGAAAACTAAATATCCTGCTGATTTTCTTGTTCTTACTTCTCCGCAAGATAGCTTTTGTCCCATTATATTTGGTAGACCCTTCTTGAACACTGTTAATGCTAGGATAGATTGCGAAAAGAATGTTGTTACTATTGGCTTGGATGATATGGTTCATGAGTTTAATTTCTCTAAATTTAGTAGACAACATCGTGAGGAAGAATTACCTAGTAAGGATGAGATTATTGGTCTTGCTTCTATTGCCGTACCTCCTAGTGATCCTTTAGAACACTATATATTTGCTAGACCATGAAAATGATATGTTCATGAATGAAAGAAGGGAAATAGATGAAGTATTGTTTAAACAGGAACCTATTCTGCAACACAATTTGCCTGTTGAAATTTTAGGGGATCCTCCTCCACCCATGGGTGATCCCGTGTTTGAGCTTAAACCGTTGCCTGATAATCTTAAATATGCTTATCTTGATGAAAAGAAGATATATCCTGTTATTATTAGTGCTAACCTTTTAGAGCATGAAGAAGAAAGATTATTAAAAACTCTGAAGAAGCATCGTGCTGCTATTGGATATACTCTTGATGATCTTAAGGGCATTAGTCCCACTCTATGTCAACATAAAATAAATTTGGAAGCAGATGCCAAACCAGTTCGTGATCCTCAACGACGTCTGAATCCTAAAATGAAAGAAGTGGTTAGAAAAGAAATACTCAAGCTTCTGGAGGCAGGTATAATCTATCCCGTTGCTGATAGTCAGTGGGTAAGTCCTGTCCATTGTGTCCCTAAGAAGGGAGGTATTACTGTTGTTCCTAATGATAAAGATGAATTGATTCCACAAAGAATTATTACAGGTTATAGGATGGTAATTGATTTCCGCAAATTAAATAAAGCTACTAAGAAAGATCATTACCCCTTACCTTTTATTGATCAAATGCTAGAAAGATTATGCAAACATACACATTACTGCTTTCTAGATGGTTATTCTGGTTTCTCTCAAATACCTGTGTCGGCTAGAGATCAATCAAAGACGACTTTTACATGCCCTTTTGGTACTTTTGCTTATAGACTATGCCTTTTGGTCTATGTAATGCACCTGCTACCTTTCAAAGATGCATGATGGCTATATTCTCTGACTTCTGTGAAAAGATTTGTGAGATTTCCATGGACGATTTTTCCGTCTATGGTTCCTCTTTTGATGATTGCTTGAGCAATCTTGATCGAGTTTTGCAGAGATGTGAAGAAACTAATCTTGTCTTGAATTGGGAAAAGTGCCACTTTATGGTTAATGAAGGTATTGTCTTGGGGCATAAAGTTTCTGAAAGAGGTATTGAAGTTGATAAAGCCAAGGTCGATGCTATTGAAAAGATGCCATGTCCCAAGGACTGTTGGAAATATGCCCTAGAGGCAATAATAAATTGGTTATTATTATATTTCCTTGTTCATGATAATCGTTTATTATCCATGTTAGAATTGTATTGAAAGGAAACTCAGATACATGTGTGGATACATAGACAACACCATGTCCCTAGTAAGCCTCTAGTTGACTAGCTCATTGATCAATAGATGGTTACGGTTTCCTGACCATGGACATTGGATGTCGTTGATAATGGGATCACATCATTAGGAGAATGATGTGATGGACAAGACCCAATCCTAAGCCTAGCACAAAGATCGTGTAGTTCGTATGCTAAAGCTTTTCTAATGTCAAGTATCATTTCCTTAGACCATGAGATTGTGCAAATCCCGGATACCATAGGAATGCTTTGGGTGTACCAAACGTCACAACGTAACTGGGTGGCTATAAAGGTTCACTACAGGTATCTCCGAAAGTGTCTGTTGGGTTGGCACGAATCGAGACTTGGATTTGTCACTCCGTGTAAACGAAGAGGTATCTCTGGGCCCACTCGGTAGGACATCATCATAATGTGCACAATGTGACCAAGGAGTTGATCACGGGATGATGTGTTACGGAACGAGTAAAGAGACTTGCCGGTAATGAGATTGAACAAGGTATCGGGATACCGACGATCGAATCTCGGGCAAGTATCGTACCGCTAGACAAAGGGAATTGTATACGGGATTGATTGAATCCTTGACATCGTGGTTCATCCGATGAGATCATCGTGGAACATGTGGGAGCCAACATGGGTATCCAGATCCCGTTGTTGGTTATTGGCCGGAGAGTTGTCTCGGTCATGTCTGCATGGTTCCCGAACCCGTAGGGTCTACACACTTAAGGTTCGATGACGCTAGGGTTATAGGGAATAGATATACGTGGTTACCGAATGTTGTTCGGAGTCCTGGATGAGATCCCGGACGTCACGAGGAGTTCCAGAATGGTCCGCAGGTAAAGATTTATATATGGGAAGTCCTGATTTGGTCACCGGAAAAGTTTTGGGTGCTATCGGTAACATACCGGGACCACCAGGAGGGTCCCGGGGGTCCACTAGGTGGGGCTACCTGCCCCAGAGGGCTGCATGGGCCAAGTGTGAGAGGGGACCAGCCCCAGGTGGGCTGGTGCGCCCCCCACCAGGGCCCAAGGCAAAGAGAGAAGGGAAAAGGGGGAAACCCTAGGCTCAGATGGGCCTAAGGCCCACCTAGTGGTGCGCCCCCCTCTCTCCCCCTTGGCCGCCCCCTAGATGGGATCTAGGGCTGGCCGCCACCCCTAGGGGTGGAAACCTAGGTGGGGGCGCAGCCCCTCCCCTCCCCCTATATATACTTGAGGTATGGGGCTGCCCAACACGTGTGATTTGCTCTCCCTGTTGGCGCAGCCCTACCTCTCTCCCTCCTCGTCTCTTGCGGTGCTTGGCGAAGCCCTGCTGGAGTACCACGCTCCTCCACCACCAGCACGCCGTCATGCTGCTGCTGGATGGAGTCTTCCCCAACCTCTCCTTCTCCCCTTGCTGGATCAAGGTGTAGGAGACGTCACCGGGCTGTACGTGTGTTGAACACGGAGGTGCCGTCCGTTCGGCACTAGGATCATCGGTTATTTGGATCACGACGAGTATGACTCCATCAACCCCGTTCACTTGAACACTTCCGCTTAGCGATCTACAAGGGTATGTAGATGCACTCTCCTTCCCCTCGTTGCTAGATTACTCCATAGATTGATCTTGGTGATGCGTAGAAAATTTTGAATTTCTGCTACGTTCCCCAACAGTGGCATCATGAGCTAGGTCTATGCGTAGTTTCTATGCACGAGTAGAACACAAGTTGTTGTGGGCGTCGATTTTGTCAATTTGCTTGCCGTTACTAGTCTTATCTTGATTCGGCGGCATCGTGGGATGAAGCGGCCCGGACCGACCTTACACGTACTCTTACGTGAGACTGGTTCCACCGACTGACATGCACTAGTTGCATAAGGTGGCTAGCGGGTGTCTGTCTCTCCCACTTTAGTAGGATCGGATTCGATGAAAAGGGTCCTTATGAAGGGTAAATAAAAATTGGCATATCACGTTATGGTTTTTGCGTAGGTAAGAAACGTTCTTGCTAGAAACCTATAGCAGCCACGTAAAAACTTGCAACAACAATTAGAGGACGTCTAACTTGTTTTTGCAGCATATGCCTTGTGATGTGATATGGCCAAAAGGATGTGATTAATGATATATGTGATGTATGAGATTGATCATGTTCTTGTAATAGGAATCACGACTTGCATGTCGATGAGTATGACAACCGGCAGGAGCCATAAGAGTTGTCTTTATTTATTTATGACCTGCGTGTCAACATAAACGTCATGTAATTACTTTACTTTATTGCTAAAGCGTAAGCCATAGTAGTAGAAGTAATAGATGACGAGACAACTTCAAGAAGACACGATGATGGAGATCATGATGATGGAGATCATGGTGTCATGCCGGTGACAACGATGATCATGGAGCCCCGAAGATGGAGATCGAAAGGAGCAAAATGATATTGGCCATATCATGTCACTATTTGATTGCATGTGATGTTTATCATGTTGTACATCTTATTTGCTTAGAACGACGGTAGCTTAAATAAGATGATCCCTCAATAAAATTTCAAGAAAGGTGTTCCCCCTAACTGTGCACCATTGCGAAGGTTCGTTGTTTCGAAGCACCACGTGATGATCGGGTGTGATAGATTCTAACATTCGAATACAACGGGTGTAAGCCAGATTTACACAGCAAAAACACTTAGGTTGACTTGACGAGCCTAGCATGTACAGACATGGCCTCGGAACACGGAAGACCGAAAGGTCGAGCATGAGTCGTATAGAAGATACGATCAACATGAAGATGTTCACCGATGTTGACTAGTCCGTCTCACGTGATGATCGGACACGGCCTAGTTGACTCGGATCATGTTTCACTTAGATGACTAGAGGGATGTCTATCTGAGTGGGAGTTCATTAGATGAACTCAATTACCATGAACATAGTCTAAATTGTCTTTGCAAATATGTTTTAGATAAATAGCTCACATTGTAGCTCCCTGTTTCAATAAGTTCCTAGAGAAAGATTAAGTTGAAAGATATTGTAAGCAATGATGCGGACTAGGTCCATAGTCCGAGGAGTGTCCTCACTGCTACACAGAAGGCTTACGTCTTTGATGCACCGCTCGATGTGCAAACCCCTACAACGTCGTCTGTGGATGTTATGAACACCTAACAGACACGTCCTGATGAATACTTGATAGTTTAGTGCACCATACTTTACGGCTTAGAATCGGGATTCCAATGACGTTTTGAACGGCATGAGACATATGAGATGTTCCAAGAGCTGAAATTGGGATTTCAGGCTCATGCCCATGTTGAGAGGTGTGAGACCTCTGACAAGTTCTTTTGCCAACAAGATGGAGGAGAATAGCTCAGCTAGTGAGCATGTGCTCTGAATGTCTAGGTGCTACAATCACTTAAATCAAGTGGGAGTTAAACTTCCAGATAAGATAGTGATTGATAGAGTTCTCTAGCCACTATCACTAAGCTACTAGATCTTCGTGATGAACTATGACATGCAAGGGATGGAATTGATCCCGGAGCTGTTCGCGGTGCTTAAGACCGCAAAAGGTAGAAATCAAGAAGGAGCATCAAGTGTTGATGGTTTAACAAGACCACTGGTTTCAAGAAGGGCGAGGGCTAGAAGGGAAACTTCATGGATGGCAAACCAGTTGCCGCTCTAGTAAAGGAACCCAAGGTTGAACCCAAACCTGAGACTAAGTGCTTCTATTGTAAGGGGAACGGTCATTGGTAGCGAAATTACCCCAAATGCATGGTAGATAAGAAGGCTGGCAACTTCAACAAAGTATATACGTGTTATTAATGTGTACCTCGCTAGTACTCCTGGTAGCACCTGGGTATTGGATACCGGTTCAGTTGCTATTACTGGTGACTTGAAGCAAAAGCTACGGACTAAACGGAGACTGGCTAAGGGCGAGGGTGACGATGTGTGTTCGAAGTGTTTCCAAAGTTGATGAGATCACCATCGCACGCTCCATCTGCCTTCGGGATTAGTATTGAACCTAGATAAATGTTATCAGGTGTCTACGTTGAGCATGAATATGACTAGATCATGTTCATTGCAATACGGTCATTCATTTAAGTTAGAGAATAATGGTTATTCTGTTTACATGAATAATACCTTTCATGGTCATGCACCCTATGTGAATGGTTCATTGAATCTCGATCGTGGTAATACACATGTTCACGCCAAAAGATGTAGAGTTAATAATGATAGTACCACTTTCTCGTGGCACTGCCGCTTAGGTCATATTGGCGTAAGATGCATGAAGAAACTCCATGTCGATGGATGTTTGGAGTCACTTGATTTTGAATCGCTTGACACATGCGAGCCATGCCTCATGGACAGGATGACTAAGACCCCGCTTTCAGGTACAATGAAACGGGCAAGTGACTTGTTGGAAATCATACATGCTGATGCGTGTGATCCAATGAGAATTGAAGCGTGCGGTGGATATCGCTATTTTCTCATCTTCACTGATGATTTGAGTAGATATAGGTATATTTACTTAATGAAGCACAAGTCTGAAACGTTTGAAAAGTTCAAGCGATTTCAGAGTGAAGTTAAGAATCATCATAACAAGAAGATCAAATTCCTACGATCTGATCAATGAGAATATCTGAGTTATGAGTTTGGCAATCACTTAAGACATTGTGGAATTGTTTCACAGTTGAAGCCACCTGGAACACCACTGAGTTATAATGTGTCCGGACGTCGTAATCGAACCTTATGAGATATGGGGCGATCTATGATGTCTCTTATCAATCTACCGTTTTCATTTTGAGGCTATGCGTTGGAGACAGCTGCATTCACTTTATATAGAACACCATCTAAGTCCGTTGAGACGGCGTCGTATGAACATTGGTTTGGCAAGAAACCAAAGTTGTCATTTCTTAATGTTTGGGGCTGCGATGCTTAAGGCTTCAGCCGGAGAAGCTCGAACCCAAAGCAGATAAACACATCTTCATAGGATACCCAAAGGTGACAGTAGGGTATACCTTCAATCTCAGATCCGAGGGCAAATTGTTTGTTGCTAAGAACGGGTCCTTTCTCGAGAAGGAGTTTCTCTCGAAAGAATTGAGTGGGAGGAAGATAGAACTTGATGAGGTTGTCGAACCTTTACTTCAACCAGAGAGTGATGCAACACAGAAAGATGTTTTCTATGGCGCCTACGTCTGTTGAATAGGAAGTTAATGATAGTGATCATGAAGCTTTGGATCAAGTTTCTATCGAACCTCGTAGGTCGACAAGGATATGTACTACTCCTAAGTGGTACGGTAACCCTGTCTTAGATATCATGTTGTTAGACAACAATGAACCTACGAGCTATGGAGAAGCGATGGTGGGCCCGTATTCCGACAAATGGTTAGGAGCCATGAAATCCGAAATAGGATCCATATAACAGAACAAAGTATGGACTTTGGTCGACTTGCCCGATGATCGGCAAGCCATTGAGATAAATGGATCTTTAAGAAGAAGATGGACATGGGCGGTAATGTTGCCGTCTATGAAGCTCGACTTGTGGGAAAGAGTCTTTTCACAAGTTCAAGGATTTGAATATGATGAGAATTTCTCACCCGTAGCGATGCTTAAGTCTGTCGAAATCATGATAGCATTAGTTGTATTTTTTGATTATGAAATCTTACAGATGGATGTCAAAACAAGTTTTCTTACCAGTTTTCGTAAGAAAAGTTGTATGTGATACAATAAAAGGTTTTGTCGATCCTAAGGATGCTAAAAGGTATGCTGGCTCCAGCAATCCTTCTATGGACTAGAGCAAGCATCTCGGAATCGGAATATATGTTTTGATGGAGTGATCAAAGCTTTTAGGTTTATACAATGTTTGCTAGTGTAACGCCCGGATAGTTAAGCTACAGTAACTCCAGACTAATGGTGCCAGGTCATCAAGATTAACTAAGCCAAATTGCCACTTGATAAAATCAAAGTCAAATTCAAAATTTAAAATAAAGTCAAAATAATATTTCTTCAAACTGATAAGTAAAAATGTTCGATGGGTGGCAAATATTCACTAAGTAATGAATATGTTGGAACCAACCACATTTGGTTTCCCAAATTGCCCCTGGAATTCATTTAGTGGAATAACAAGATTAAATAAAAGCATTTTTATTCAACTATAAATTTGAACGTTTCCAATTGGCCTCGAACTTTTTGTGCGACCTTATAATGTTGACTAGGAATTATGTGCAAAGTTTCATAGTGAACAAAAGGCATATGGCAGCTGAAATAAATAGAAAACAGTAGCAAAAAAAGAAGAAAAAAAGGGGGAAGAGCAAACCCCCTCCCCCATTGGGCTTCGGCCTCGCTGGCCTCTGGGCCACCAGGCCGGCCCACCCCACTCCCCATAACCCCTCGTCGACCGAAACCCTAAATCCCCACACCCCCACTCGCTCGATCCCCACGTCGCCCGCTCCTCCTCGATCTGAATCGGGATCACCCCGATCCCGCCCCGCCCGCGACCTCGACGACGGCGCCCGTCGCCGGCGCCGCCCTGCTGCCGTCGCCTCGCCTCCCTCTGCAAGCCTCCCCCTTTCCCCTCCTCTGCGCCCCCGATTGGATCGGGGGGATCGAACCGCCGCCGCCGCACAGAACGCCACTGCCGCGGCCTTCCTCGCCGAACCACCTCAACGGCATGCCTCCTCGTCGCTCGATCATCGCCGTCGACCACCCCGAGCCCCGCTGCCCGGACCCTACGCCCACCGTGAGCATGAGCCTCCCCCCTCTCCTTCCCTCTCCCGCATGCCGCGCCCAGGTGCGCCCCCATGCCAGCGCCGATCCACCGCACGATGGCCGCGCCCGGCTACGCCCCACACCGCCTCCGCCTCACCCCCATGGCCGCTGTGCCCTGCCTCGCGCGACCCGCTGCTGCGCTGTTCGCCTTGCCCCGCTCCTGCACCCCCCTGCACCGGCGATGCCGCCATGTCCGCGGCTAGCTCCGACCGCCCCACTCTCCTCCTCTCGCGCGAGGCCTTGCCGCGCTGAACGCCCGTCACCGCCCTCCTGTGGCGCCGCCCTCCGTTCCCTTGGCCGGCGTCGTGGGCGCCGGCGGCCTCGCCACGCCCGTGGCTGGCCCCCCTGCCTGTCGATCTGGGCGCTCGCCCAGTTGGGCGCCGACGCCCAGCGCCCGCACCCGCGGCAACCGCACGCCCGTTAGCCCCCAGGGCCCTATGACAAAGGGGCCCGCCCCCAGAACGTTAAAAAAAGTATATAAAAATAAATAAAACAATAATAAAAATAAAAATAAATTTAATTAATTAATTAACTAAATTAATTAAGTTAATTAACCTTAATTAATTAATCTAATTAACCTGTTAGCTTAATTAAATAGTAATTAGTTTAACTAAACCCTAATTAACCTAACAGAGTATGACAGGTGGGTCCCACTGGACCCACGCGTCAGTTTGACCCAGTCAACCCCTGTTGACTGCTGATGTCAGCATGACATCATGCTGATGTCATAAATCCATTTTTGAATTAATTAAATAATTAATTAAATTTCAGAAATTAATAAAATCTTTAGAAAATCATATCTTTTAATCCGTAACTCGGATTAAATTATTTTCAACATGAAAGTTGCTCAGAACGATGAGACGAATCCGGATACGCAGCCCGTTCGACTGCCACGCGTCCCTAGCATAGTGAACCTGCAACATTTCACCTCCGGTTCATCTGTCCAGAAACACGGAACACCGGGGATACTTTCCCGGATGTTTCCCCCCTTCACCGGTATCACCTCATACCGCGTTAGAACATGTCTAGCTCTGCTTGTTGTCCTGTTATGCACTTGCTTGCTATGTATTTACTGTTTCTTCCCCCTCTTCTCTCCGGTAGACCCAGTGACGATGCTGATGCCCCTGTGGTCGACTACGTCACCGACGACCCCTCCTTCTTGTCTGAGCAACCAGGCAAGCCCCCCCTTTGATCACCAAATATCGCCTACTCTTCTCTATACTGCTTGCATTAGAGTAGTGTAGCATGTTACTGCTTTCCGTTATTCCTATCCTGATGCATAGCCTATCCTTGCTACTACTGTCGTTACCATTACCTGCTATCCTACTGCTTAGTATAGGATGCTAGTGTTCCATCAGTGGCCCTACACTCTTGTCCGTCTGCCATGCTATACTACTGGGCCGTGATCACTTCGGGAGGTGATCACCGGCATATACTATATACTTGCACTGTTACATTACCGGTGATACTGTTTGGAGATGGGGGCTGAAGGGGCAGGTGGCTCCATCCCGGTAGAGGTGGGCCTGGGTTCCCGACGGCCCCTGACTGTTACTTTGTGGTGGAGCGACAGGGGCAGGTTGAGACCACCTAGGAGAGAGGTGGGCCTGGCCCTGGTCGGCGTTCGCAGATACTTAACACGTTTAACGAGATCTTGGTATTTGATCTGAGTCTGGCTACTGGCCTATACACACTAACCATCTACGCGGGGACAGTTATGGGCACTCGACGTCGTGGTATCAGCCGAAGCCTTCGTGACGTCAGCGACTGAGCGGCGCGCGCCGGATTGGACTAGAACGCCTACTAGGCTAGGTCTGCTTCCGGCCGCGTTCGCAACGTGCAGGTGTGCAAAGGGCGATGGGCCCAGACCCCTGCGCCATAGGATTTAGACCGGCGTGCAGACCTCTCTGTTGTGCCTAGGTAGGGCTGCGACGTGTTGATCTTCCGAGGCCGGGCATGACCCAGGAAAGTGTGTCCGGCCAAATGGGATCGAGCGTGTTGGGTTATGTGGTGCACCCCTGCAGGGGAGTTAATCTATTCGAATAGCCGTGATCTTTGGTAACAGGACGACTTGGAGTTGTACCTTGACCTTATGACAACTAGAACCGGATACTTAATAAAACACACCCTACCAAGTGCCAGATACAACCGGTGGTCGCTCTCTCACAGGGCGACGAGGGGAGGATCATCGGTCAGGATTATGCTATGCGATGATACTTGGAGGACTTCAGTCTACTCTCTTCTACATGCTGCAAGACGGAGGCTGCCAGAAGCGTAGTCTTCGACAGGATTAGCTATCCCCCTCTTATTCTGGCATTCTACAGTTCAGTCCACTGATATGGCCCTTTACACATATACCCATGCATATGTAGTGTAGCTCCTTGCTTGCGAGTACTTTGGATGAGTACTCACGGTTGCTTTCTCCCTCTTTTCCCCTATCCCTTCTACCTGGTTGTCGCAACCAGATGTTGGAGCCCAGGAGCCAGACGCCACCTTCGACGATGACTCCTACTACACCAGAGGTGCCTACTACTATGTGCTGCCCGCTGACGACGACCAGGAGTAGTTTAGGAGGATCCCAGGCAGGAGGCCTGCGCCTCTTTCGATCTGTATCCCAGTTTGTGCTAGCCTTCTTAAGGCAAACTTGTTTAACTTATGTCTGTACTCAGATATTGTTGCTTCCACTGACTCGTCTATGATCGAGCTCTTGTATTCGAGCCCTCGAGGCCCCTGGCTTGTAATATGATGCTTGTATGACTTATTTATGTTTTAGAGTTGTGTTGTGATATCTTCCCGTGAGTCCCTGATCTTGATCATACACATTTGCGTGCATGATTAGTGTACGGTCAAATCGGGGGTGTCACAAGTTGGTATCAGAGCCGACTGCCTGTAGGAATCCCCCTTCCAAACTCCTTGGCCGAAGTCGAGTCTAGTCAGTGAAAACTGTTTACTAACATGGTTGTGTGGCTTACGGGCCCACGTCGCCATTTGGGTGGTATTAGGATCTTTTATTCCTCGACCTATACTCTGGGACTCTGATCTCTCTTCTATCCGGGTTAAATGATTTTGCTAAAAACAAACTAACTTTAGGTTCTCAAAAATATTTTCTCCCGGAGAGCCCCTCACTTCAGATGATCACCTGCTGCACTAGAAGATTCTGAAGATACTCTCCGATATTCTCTCGAGACCTTGTGCCTGTTGCTTTTGCAATTCCCTTCCACCGAAATATCCCTATGGATAAATACTTACACCTGTCGTGCTTACTTTTATTCCCAGTCGATCTTGTTATTACAAGATACCCCGAGAATATTTGGTGCCTACTGCCTTGCGGTTCTTCGCCACCGGAATACCCCTAAGGATAAATTCTCGCACTTTCCGAGTATCCGCTCATCCCCAGTTGTTAAGGTGTTTCACAAAAGTTTTTGAAATGCCATTCAATCTTCCGAAGATCTTCAACAACCTATTGCTCTTGAAATTCTTGCTTGCTTGCTTGCATTGGGATTAAATCCTATAAGTCTGGTAATCTTATTGGCATCCTCTGTCATTATCATTTTAAGTCCGTTAATTCAATATGTTGATGATGCTTGCCTTCCTCAGTCGAATCCTAGAATTCATCCTTCTGGCTCAGACGTCAGTTGGATATGAGCTGCTTCTTGACCAATCAATGCCTTGATCGGTTGTGCTTCTAAGTCTATTGAACTTATTCATTTTCGATCAGAACGTTTGCTTATGATCCTTTGTTTTGTAAATCATAATTCCTTTGTTATCTAAACATTGAATTATTCAGATGTTCTATAATATGATGCTGTGCATTCTTTCTTTGTCTGATTGAGTACCGATACTCACATCAGCTCCGTTGTGGATCGCCCGATCCATTGTTGGATTTCATCCGACATCATCCTTCATATTCAATAACCTTGTGAGCCTTTCCACAGGTATATAATGCCTTTGGTAAATTGTATCCTCCTCTTTGTCAACCATGCTCTACTTTTGAGCTTGTGTTATTTACTCCTGAAGTTCATGGTACATGTTCTAAGAAGCCCCGATGGCTTGAACCTATGCCTTCCTTAATATGTGTGAACTCGAAAGTTTTCACGAGTCATACTCTTCTGGTATTTTGCCAGATAAAATTTCAACACTACAACTTCATCGAACGCGAGGAGTAAATGAAAGGTTATGCATTGGAGAAGTGGGAGTCGACCTTGAACTTTGTGTTCATGCCCATGGACATGATGTAGATCCTATCATGGAAAATTCTTGTAATAATACCTATTTCCTTGGTATAATATCATCTGGTACCTGTGAATTGATCCTTTGCTATCATGGCTCCGACCATGATTGATCCCCTTTGATTCCATTTCTCAGACAAGATGAAGTACTTGTCTTCTGCAGATCACTTCACGTGTCCACCCTCTACTCTGCTCTACCGTCGAGTATTACAATCTGGTATCTCAAGAATATCATGGAACATCATAACTTCTTATGGGTTCTTCATCAATTGTTATTACTCACCAGGTCCAATTGTTCTTAGGTTCTAGGTTGTTGTCAACCGAGAACACCGACTAGTGAAATTATTCCGCACTACAAATCAAATACCCCTAGTATTTTTACTGGGAAATTCTGAATTCAATCTGGTCATTCCTAGACTATCGGCTGCATCCTGGTCTTGCTATCTTTGACTGTGCTACCTCGTCCTCCTCTGGTGCACGAGTTCTTAAGTGTGTGAGCACGACTTACGTCGAGCTTTCAACATCATGTTGCTTGTCTTGAAAGGCAACTTTGGTTCTGAGCTTGCATCTTATATATTGATCCTATAACTTGTCGCTTCGTTATTCCCTTTCTTGTTGCCGTTGATGTTTGATTGCATCTTCATGAAACCTTTCGACAAAGGGTCTGTGATGTGTAAATTCAAAACTTCTAGCAACCCTATTGCTTTGCAGTTATTGGTCTATAGTTTCATTCTAAGGCTATTTGCTTATTGAATCATCATTCAAACATTGATCGTGCTACCTAGTCCAGATTCCTGGGTGCACCCTTCTATCATTGTTCAGTTGTGTATGTTTCCCTCGAGCATACATCATCATATCATTTGATCCGACAAATGATATTTCCTTGTTCACCTAATTGTGGAAATCCATCCTTTGGAAATCTCGATGATTTGTTGCTGAGCCTATCAGCCACCTCCTCATCCTCTCCTTGGTTTACTGATGAACTCTTGTTCCAGAGCTCACTTCCATAGATCATTTCTGAGAATCTCACAATGTCATCTCGTCAAATTGTATTGCACCTTTTCTTCTCAGGCATCGTGACTCTGAGGTATCCTGACACCAATCAAATCTGAATCTCGGTCAGATATGATGGTTGGAACATATTTCCAAGAGTTATGACGTTGGTCTTTGTATGACCCGATAAGGTGGTGTCATACCTAGCCCACCTGGCCGGAGGCCCTATTGTTATAGTTCTTCCTTTTAGCAATATTGGCCATTCTTCCATGAGGAAATTGTAAGACTTATTCTATAAGTTGTTCCTGGTGGATCCTTTTTGTTTCCAAAGTCTGATCTTCACCTGTTGACCATGTCAATGCTATCTCGAGGCATGTCTATGGTCCTCCGATTTTCAACAGGAACATTTGAGGCCCAATGCTAAATGTTTCCTGCTCAATTATCCAAACACCGTTGTATGGGTAATGTCATGAAATTTCTCTCCCCTTACCTAAAGGTTTTTTTTCTGGTTTCTATCATGTCATGGATATCATGCTCTGCTCGTCCTTGGGAAAGATATACCCGTGGAATATGTGTTTAAACACATTTCCCTTCCCATTGTTCTGTTTAAACCTGATAATCGCATTTTCCTTTCCATTGTCTTGTTAAGCTTTCTTGTAATCTGACTTGACTGAGCAGTGATAATTCCCTGCTTAGTAAGCACCTCGTTGTACAATTCTGTCAGCAAAACCCTGTATGATTGTTGATGACATTTCGGTAGCAACCGATGGACGAGAACTTTGCCTATTGGTCCGCCTCGTTTCAACGAGCAAGAAAATGGTTCTCTTCGTCCCTCGCCCTTGGTACCAACGTTGTTGCCGACATAGCTGACATGGTACTCCCTGACATGCCTTGCTATCATGACCGTGCAAGATGTCACTACTCCTATTAAAAAGAAAAGAAAAGAACCACATGGTGGGCCCATAACCCACAGTTCCACAGGATCGAAACCTGACACTCCTGTACACCACCTGTTCCCAAGGTTGTTCCTCGCGCTTGACTTCGTATGTAATTCACGGACCACCTGTCTAGTGACCTATTCTGGTATGTGGCGCAATACCTATTCTCGTTGCCCTGAAACCCTTTCACCTTCTGATTAGGCATCAAACGATTGCCTATCCGTTTGAAACTTCTCATGGTACCTTCTTACTTTGCTCCCGATATCTTCTTAAGTTTCAATTCGAGAGTTACTTTTCGCCACCTTCCCTGATGTTATCGACCAGATAGTCAACCTTGTCGAGGTCCGTTTTCTCCCGAAATACCCCCTTATTCTGTCGTAAGTACGATGGAGATCCTGAAGAAAGGATGCCGACTTCATCTTGATGACCTGAAGCAGAAAAATGAAGACATCAATATAATGGATCGACCACTTCGAGAAGAGAAACTAAGACCGAGAACACTTGCTAGTATTTCGTAACCAGAACCCCCCCTTTCGCCTCCTAAATCTCGGGACGAGATTTCTTGTAGTGGAGGAGAATTGTAACGCCCGGATAGTTAAGCTACAATAACTCCAGACTAATGGTGCCAGGTCATCAAGATTAACTAAGCCAAATTGCCACTTGATAAAATCAAAGCCAAATTCAAAATTTAAAATAAAGTCAAAATAATATTTCTTCAAACTGATAAGTAAAAATGTTCGATGGGTGGCAAATATTCACTAAGTAATGAATATGTTGGAACCAACCACATTTGGTTTCCCAAATTGCCCCTGGAATTCATTTAGTGGAATAACAAGATTAAATAAAAGCATTTTTATTCAACTATAAATTTGAACGTTTCCAATTGGCCTCGAACTTTTTGTGCGACCTTATAATGTTGACTAGGAATTATGTGCAAAGTTTCATAGTGAACAAAAGGCATATGGCAGCTGAAATAAATAGAAAACAGTAGCAAAAAAAGAAGAAAAAAAGGGGGGAAGAGCAAACCCCCTCCCCCATTGGGCTTCGGCCTCGCTGGCCTCTGGGCCACCAGGCCGGCCCACCCCACTCCCCATAACCCCCCGTCGACCGAAACCCTAAATTCCCACACCCCCACTCGCTCGATCCCCACGTCGCCCGCTCCTCCTCGATCTGAATCGGGATCGCCCCGATCCCGCCCCGCCCGCGACCTCGACGACGGCGCCCGTCGCCGGTGCCGCCCTGCTGCCGTCGCCTCGCCTCCCTCCGCAAGCCTCCCCCTTTCCCCTCCTCCGCGCCCCCGATTGGATCGGGGGGATCGAACCGCCGCCGCCACACGGAACGCCACTGCCGCGGCCTTCCTCGCCGGACCACCTCAACGGCCTGCCTCCTCGTCGCCCGATCGTCGCCGTCGACCACCCCGAGCCCCGCTGCCCGGACCCTACGCCCACCATGAGCATGAGCCTCCCCCTCTCCTTCCCTCTCCCGCATGCCGCGCCCAGGTGCGCCCCCATGCTAGCGCCGATCCACCGCACGATGGCCGCGCCCGGCTACGCCCCACACTGCCTCCGCCTCACCCCCATGGCCGCTGTGCCCTGCCTCGCGCGACCCGCTGCTGCGCCGTTCGCCTTGCCCCGCTCCTACACCCCCTGCACCGGCGACGCCGCCATGTCCGCGGCCAGCTCCGACCGCCCCACTCTCCTCCTCTCGCGCGAGGCCTTGCCGCGCTGAACGCCCGTCACCGCCCTCCCGTGGCGCCGCCCTCCGTTCCCTTGGCCGGCGTCGTGGGCGCCGGCGGCCACGCCGGCGGCCTCGCCACGCCCGTGGCTGGTCTCCCTGCCTGTCGATCTGGGCGCTCGCCCAGTCGGGCGCCGACGCCCAGCGCCCGCACCCGCGGCAACCGCACGCCCGTTAGCCCCCAGGGCCCTATGACAAAGGGGGCCCGCCCCCAGAACGTTAAAAAAAGTATATAAAAATAAATAAAACAATAATTAAAATAAAAATAAATTTAATTAATTAATTAACTAAATTAATTAAGTTAATTAACCTTAATTAATTAATCTAATTAACCTGTTAGCTTAATTAAACAGTAATTAGTTTAAATAAACCCTAATTAACCTAACAGAGTATGACAGGTGGGTCCCACTGGACCCACGCGTCAGTTTGACCCAGTCAACCCCTGTTGACTACTGATGTCAGCATGACATCATGCTGATGTCATAAATCCATTTTCGAATTAATTAAATAATTAATTAAATTTCAGAAATTAATAAAATCTTTAGAAAATCATATCTTTTAATCCGTAACTCGGATTAAATTATTTTCAACATGAAAGTTGCTCAGAACGATGAGATGAATCCGGATACGCAGCCCGTTCGACTGCCACGCGTCCCTAGCATAGTGAACCTGCAACATTTCACCTCCGGTTCACCTGTCCAGAAACACAGAACACCGGGGATACTTTCCCGGATGTTTCCCCCCTTCACCGGTATCACCTCATACCGCGTTAGAACACGTCTAGCTCTGCTTGTTGTCCTGTTATGCACTTGCTTGCTATGTATTTACTGTTTCTTCCCCCTCTTCTCTCCGGTAGACCCAGTGACGATGCTGATGCCCCTGTGGTCGACTACGTCACCGACGACCCCTCCTTCTTGTCTGAGCAACCAGGCAAGCCCCCCCTTTGATCACCAGATATCGCCTACTCTTCTCTATACTGCTTGCATTAGAGTAGTGTAGCATGTTACTGCTTTCCGTTATTCCTATCCTGATGCATAGCCTGTCCTTGCTACTACTGTCGTTACCATTACCTGCTATCCTACTGCTTAGTATAGGATACTAGTGTTCCATTAGTGGCCCTACACTCTTGTCCGTCTGCCATGCTATACTACTGGGCCGTGATCACTTCGGGAGGTGATCACCGGCATATACTATATACTTGCACTGTTACATTACCGGTGATACTGTTTGGAGATGGGGGCTGAAGGGGCAGGTGGCTCCATCCCGGTAGAGGTGGGCCTGGGTTCCCGACGGCCCCCGACTGTTACTTTGTGGCGGAGCGACAGGGGCAGGTTGAGACCACCTAGGAGAGAGGTGGGCCTGGCCCTGGTCGGCGTTCGCAGATACTTAACACGTTTAATGAGATCTTGGTATTTGATCTGAGTCTGGCTACTGGCCTATACGCACTAACCATCTACACGGGGACAATTATGGGCACTCGACGTCGTGGTATCAGCCAAAGCCTTCGTGACGTCAGCGACTGAGCGGCGCGCGCCGGATTGGACTGGAACGCCTACTAGGCTAGGTCTGCTTCCGGTCGCGTTCGCAACGTGCAGGTGTGCAAAGGGCGATGGGCCCAGACCCCTGCGCCATAGGATTTAGACCGGCGTGCTGACCTCTCTGTTGTGCCTAGGTAGGGCTGCGACGTGTTGATCTTCTGAGGCCGGGCATGACCCAGGAAAGTGTGTCCGGCCAAATGGGATCGAGCGTGTTGGGTTATGTGGTGCACCCCTGTAGGGAAGTTAATCTATTCGAATAGCCGTGATCTTCGGTAACAGGACGACTTGGAGTTGTACCTTGACCTTATGACAACTAGAACCGGATACTTAATAAAACACACCCTACCAAGTGCCAAATACAACCGGTGGTCGCTCTCTCACAGGGCGACGAGGGGAGGATCATCGGTTAGGATTATGCTATGCGATGATACTTGGAGGACTTCAGTCTACTCTCTTCTACATGCTGCAAGACGGAGGCTGCCAGAAGCGTAGTCTTCGACAGGATTAGCTATCCCCCTCTTATTCTGGCATTCTGCAGTTCAGTCCACTGATATGGCCCTTTACACATATACCCATGCATATGTAGTGTAGCTCCTTGCTTGCGAGTACTTTGGATGAGTACTCACGGTTGCTTTCTCCCTCTTTTCCCCTATCCCTTCTACCTGGTTGTCGCAACCAGATGTTGGAGCCCAGGAGCCAGACGCCACCTTCGATGACGACTCCTACTACACCGGAGGTGCCTACTACTACGTGTTGCCCGCTGACGACGACCAGGAGTAGTTTAGGAGGATCCCAGGCAGGAGGCCTGCGCCTCTTTTGATCTGTATCCTAGTTTGTGCTAGCCTTCTTAAGGCAAACTTGTTTAACTTATGTCTGTACTCAGATATTTTTGCTTCCGCTGACTCGTCTATGATCGAGCTCTTGTATTCGAGCCCTCGAGGCCCCTGGCTTGTAATATGATGCTTGTATGACTTATTTATGTTTTTGAGTTGTGTTGTGATATCTTCCCGTGAGTCCCTGATCTTGATCGTACACATTTGCGTGAATGATTAGTGTACGGTCAAATCAGGGGCGTCACAGCTAGAAACTTGTATTTACAAGAAAGTGAGTGGGAGCACTACAATATTTCTGATAAGTATATGTGGATGACATATTGTTGATCTGAAATAATGTAGAATTTCTGGAAAGCATAAACGGTTGTTTGAAGAGTGATTTTCAAAGGAAGACCTGGATAAAGTTGCTTACATATTGGGCATCAAGATCTATAGAAATAGATCAAGACGCCTGATGATACTTTCAAAGAACGCACACCTTGACATGTTTTTGAAGGAGTTCAAAATAGACCAGTCAAAGAAGGGGTTCTTACCTGAGTTGTAAGGTGTGAAGTTGAGTAAGACTCAAAGCTTGACCACGGCATAAGAAAGAGAAAGGACGAAGGTCATCCCCTATGCTTTTGTCATAGGCTATATACGGTATGCCATGCTGAGGTACCGCACCTGATGTGTGCCTTGCCACATGTCTGGCAGGAGGGTACAAAGGTGATCTAGGAGTAGATCACCAGATAGCGGTCAAAATTATCCTTAGAGGAATAAGGAAATGTTTCTCGGTTATGGAGGTGATAAAGAGTTCGACGTAAAGAGTTATGTTGATGCAAGCTTAACACCTATCCGGATAGCTCTGAGTAGAGATACCGGATACATACAATGGAGCAACAATTTGGAATAGCTCCAAGTGGAACGTGGCAGCAGCATCTACGATATAAAGTTTTGCGAAATACATAGGGATCTGAATATGGCAAGACCCGTTGACCACAACCTCTCTCACAAGCATAACATGATCAAACCCAGAACTCTTTGAGTGTTTATCACATAGTGATGTGAACTAGATCATTGAGTCTAGTAGACTCTTGGATGTTGGTCACATGGCGATGTGACTTGTGAGTGTTAATCACATGGCGATGTGAACTAGATTATTGACTCTAGTGCAAGTGGGAGACTGTTGGAAATATGCCCTATAGGAAATTATAAATTGGTTATTATTATATTTCCTTATTCATGATAATCGTTTATTATCCATGCTAGAATTGTATTGAAAGGAAACTCAGATACATGTGTGGATACATAGACAACACCATGTCCCTAGTAAGCCTCTAGTTGACTAGCTCGTTGATTAATAGATGGTTACGTTTCCTGACCATGGACATTGGATGTCGTTGATAACGGGATCACATCGTTAGGAGAATGATGTGATGGACAAGACCCAATCCTAAGCCTAGCACAAAGATCGTGTAGTTCGTATGCTAAAGCTTTTCTAATGTCAAGTATCATTTCCTTAGACCATGAGATTGTGCAACTCCCGGATACCGTAGGAATGCTTTGGGTGTACCAAACGTCACAACGTAACTTGGTGGCTATAAAGGTTCACTACAGGTATCTCCGAAAGTGTCTGTTGGGTTAGCACGAATCGAGACTGGGATTTGTCACTCCGTGTAAACGGAGAGGTATCTCTGGGCCCACTCGGTAGGACATCATCATAATGTGCACAATGTGACCAAGGAGCTGATCACGGGATGATGTGTTACAGAACGAGTAAAGAGACTTGCCGGTAATGAGATTGAACAAGGTATCGGGATACCGACGATCGAATCTCGGGCAAGTATCGTACCGCTAGACAAAGGGAATTGTATACGGGATTGATTGAATCCTTGAAATCATGGTTCATCCGATGAGATCATCGTCGAACATGTGGGAGCCAACATGGGTATCCAGATCCCGCCATTGGTTATTGGCCGGAGAGTTGCCTCGGTCATGTCTGCATGGTTCCCGAACCCGTAGGGTCTACACACTTAAGGTTCGATGACGCTAGGGTTATAGGGAATAGATATACGTGGTTACCGAATGTTGTTCGGAGTCCCGTATGAGATCCCGGACGTCACGAGGAGTTCCAGAATGGTCCGGAGGTAAAGATTTATATATGGGAAGTCCTGTTTTGGTCACCGAAAAAGTTTCGGGTGCTATCGGTAACGTACCGGGACCACCGGGAGGGTCCCGGGGGTCCACCAGGTGGGGCTACCTGCCACAAAAGGCTGCGTGGGCCAAGTGTGAGAGGGTACCAGCCCCAGGTGGGCTGGTGCGCCCCCCACCAGGGCCCAAGGCAAAGAGAGAAGGGAAAAGGGGGAAACCCTAGGCTCAGATGGGCCTAAGGCCCACCTAGTGGTGCGCCCCCCTCTCTCCCCCCTTGGCCGCCCCCCTAGATGGGATCTAGGGCTGGCCGCCACCCCTAGGGGTGGAAACCTAGGTGGGGGCGCAGCCCCTCCCCTCCCCCTATATATACTTGAGGTATGGGGCTGCCCAACACGTGTGATTTGCTCTCCCTGTTGGCGCAGCCCTACCTCTCTCCCTCCTCGTCTCTTGCGGTGCTTGGCGAAGCCCTGCTAGAGTACCACGCTCCTCCACCACCACCACTCCGCCGTGCTGCTGCTGGATGGAGTCTTCCCCAACCTCTCCTTCTCCCCTTGCTGGATCAAGGCGTAGGAGACGTCACCGGGCTGTACGTGTGTTGAACACGGAGGTGCCGTCCGTTCGGCACTAGGATCATCGGTGATTTGGATCACGACGAGTACGACTCCATCAACCCCATTCACTTGAACGCTTCCGCTTAGCGATCTACAAGGGTATGTAGATGCACTCTCCTTCCCCTCGTTGCTAGATTACTCCATAGATTGATCTTGGTGATGCGTAGAAAATTTTGAATTTCTGCTACGTTCCCCAACAAGGACATCAAAGGTATAAGAAGTTTCCTTGGTCACGCCGGATTTTACAGGAGGTTCATTAAGGACTTCTCAAAAATTTCCCGGTCTCTGACTAATTTATTGCAAAAAGATATACCATTTGTCTTTGATGATGATTGTGTAGAAGCATTTGAAATACTTAAGAAAGCATTAGTCTCTGCACCTGTTGTTCAGCCACCTGATTGGAATTTACCCTTTGAAATTATGTGTGATGCTAGTGATTATGCTGTAGGTGCTGCTCTAGGGCAAAGAGTTGATAAGAAATTAAATGTTATTCATTATGCTAGTAAGACTCTAGACAATGCTCAAAGAAATTATGCTACTACTGAAAAAGATCTTTTAGCAGTTGTATTTGCTTGTGATAAGTTCAGACCTTATATTGTTGATTCTAAAGTAACTATTCACACTGATCATGCTGCTATTAAATACCTTATGGAAAAGAAAGATGCTAAACCTAGACTTATTAGATGGGTTCTCTTGCTACAAGAATTTGATTTGCATATTATTGATAGAAAGGGAGCTGAGAACCCCGTTGCAGACAACTTGTCTAGGTTAGAGAATGTTCTTGATGACCCACTACCTATCAATGGTAGCTTTCCTGATGAACAATTAAATGTTATAAGTACTTCTCGTAGTACTCCATGGTATGCTGATTATGCTAATTATATTGTTGCTAAGTTTATACCACCTAGCTTCACATACCAGCAAAAGAAAAAGTTTTTCTATGATTTAAGACATTACTTTTGGGATGAACCACATATTTATAAAGGAGTAGATGGTGTTATTAGACATTGTGTACCTGAGCATGAACAGGAACAGATCCTACGCAAGTGTCATTCCGAGGCTTATGGAGGACACCACGCTGGAGATAGAACTGCACATAAGGTATTGCAATCTGGTTTTTATTGGCCTACTCTCTTCAAGGATGCCCGTAAGTTTGTCTTGTCTTGTGATGAATGTCAAAGAATTGGTAATATTAGTAGACGTCAAGAAATGCCTATGAATTATTCTCTTGTTATTGAACCATTTGATGTTTGGGGCTTTGATTATATGGGACCTTTTCCTGCTTCTAATGGATACACACAATTTTAGTTGTTGTTGATTACGTTACTAAGTGGTAGAAGCTATTCCAACTAGTAGTGCTGATCATAACACTTCTATTAAAATTCTTAAAGAAGTTATTTTTCCGAGGTTTGGAGTCCCTAGATATTTAATGACTGATGGTGGTTCACACTTTATTCATGGTGCTTTCCGTAAAATGCTTGCTGAGTATGATGTTAATCATAGAATTGCATCTCCTTATCACCCTCAGTCTAGTGGTCAAGTAGAGTTGAGCAATAAAGAGCTCAAATTAATTTTGCAAAAGACTGTTAATAGGTCTAGAAAGAATTGGTCCAAAAAACTTGATGATGCATTATGGGCTTATAGAACTGCATACAAAAATCCTATGGGTATGTCTCCGTATAAAATGGTTTATGGAAAAGCATGTCACTTACCTCTCAAACTAGAACATAAGGCGTATTGGGCTATTAAAGAGCTCAACTATGATTTTAAACTTGCCGGTGAGAAGAGGTTATTTGATATTAGCTCACTTGATGAATGGAGAACCCAAGCTTATGAAAATGCCAAGTTGTTTAAAGAAAAAGTTAAAAGATGGCATGACAAAAGGATACAAAAGCGTGAGTTTAATGTAGGTGATTATGTATTGCTATACAACTCTCGTTTAAGATTTTTTTGCAGGAAAACTTCTCTCTAAATGGGAAGGCCCCTATGTTATCGAAGAGGTCTATCGTTCCGGTGCCATAAAAATCAACAACTTTGAGGGCACAAATCCGAAGGTGGTAAACGGTCAAAGAATCAAACATTATATCTCAGGTAATCCCATAAATGTTGAAACCAATATTATTGAAACCGTAACCCCGGAGGAATACATAAGGGACACTTTCCGGAACGTTTTAGACTCAAAAAAGGAATAGGTATGTGGTACGGTAAGCAAACCGACTCCAAAACAATTTTTAAGGCAATATTTCTCTGTTTTGGAATATTTAGAAAAATAGAAAAATAAGTAGCAGCCCGGGAAGGACACGAGGGTCCCACGAGGGTGGTGGGCGCGCCCTACCCCTCTGGGCGCGCCCCTACCTCGTGAGCACCTTGTGTGCCTTCCGGACTCTGTTTTCTTGCACGATACGTATTTTGGTCGGTAAAAATTCATTATATATTCTTCCGAAGGTTTTGAATCCCGTATCACGCAAATCTCCTCTGTTTTTGTTTTCGAGCTGTTGCTGCTGCAGATTAGAGCAAGATGTCTTCTCAAGAGTCAATCAGGGAGAGCCGGGTATCTAATCCGGAACCGGAACCAAGGGCAAACAGCGACGCTGACCACTTTGGACCAGCAACGGAGGAAGAGATGGAGGCTGACTTGATGAGAGTAGATGCCATGGAGGATCAAGAAGTCACCTCTCGCCTCCGAGCTGGGTTCACGATGGGGGAACTACAGAGCTCAGCTATTCCAAATTCGGTTATCCCTTCTAATGTTAGATTTCTTTCTTATGAAAATATGAAGAGGAGTGTCACTTGTTCTCCCGCAGCTATGCAACACCCTTGGGTGCAAGGAGCTTTAGCTGTCACAGGAAAGCTTCGTAAGGAAATAATGGACCTCAAGCAGCAAGTCAATAAGCTCGAGGAGGAGAACCGCATCCTAAGGGGAATAATTGCCAAGAATATTACACCAACAACAAAGAAGGAGATATGATCACATGGGTATGGGCACTCCCCTTGGCAACTGCCAAGCTTGGGGGAGGTGCCCGGGTATCGTATCACCATCACAACTCCTATCTTTACCGTTTTTTTCTTAGTTCGATCCTATTAATAGTATCTTGATCTAGTAGAATAAAGTTTATGGCATGATCTAGTTTTGAGTTTTGCTTTATGATCTCTCTTTGTAATCGAGTCCGTGAGCTATATATAATAAAGATTAGTGTTGAGTCAAGGGCTTGATTATTTTGCCATGATCTTGGGTGAATAAAAGAAAAGATAAAAAGAATAAAAAGAAACAAAAAGTTCATATTGATCTTATTGAGAGTAATGACTTCACATAAAAAGAGTATGATGATTAAAAGTTGTTGGGAGTTGGCAGACATAGCTTTGGTCATTGTTGCAATTAATAGGAAGTAATAAGGAAAGAGAGGTTTTCACATATAGATATATTATCATTGACATCTTTTATGATTGGGAGCACTCATTAAAATATGACATGCTAAAGTATTGATGTTGGACAAGGAAGACAACGTAATGAGTTATGTCTTTCTTATATCTGAGATAAAGTATGTTGTCATGGATCCTCTAACTTGTTGAGCTTGCCTTTCCCCCTCATGCTAGCCAAATTCTCAGCACCAAGTAGAAATACTACTTGTGCTTCCAAATACCCTTAAACCAGTTTTGCCATGAGAGTCCACCATATCTACCTATGGATTGAGTAAGATCCTTCAAGTAAGTTGTCATCGGTGCAAAGCAATAAAAATTGCTCTAAATATGTATGATTGATTGGTGTGGGAGAAATAAGCTTTATACGATATTGTGATGTGGAAGTAATAAAAGTGACAGACTGCATAATAAAGGTTCATATCACAAGGGGCAATATAAAGTGACGTTCTTTCGCATTGAGATTTTGTGCATCCAACCATAAAAGCGCATGGCAACCTCTGCTTTCCTCTGCGAAGGGCCTATCTTTTATTATTATCTTCTACCTTATGCAAGAGTCATGGTGATCTTCACCTTTTCCTTTTCATTTTATCCTTTGGCAAGCTCAGCATGTTGGAAACAACATGATATATATATCTAATTGGATGTAGGGGAGCATGAACCATTATTGTTGACATTACCCTTGAGGTAAAAGGTTGTCGGGCAAAACCATAAGCCCCTATCTTTCTCTATGTCCGATTAAAACTCCGTAACTACAAGTATTGCATGAGTGTTAGCAATTATGGAGGACTAAATGATAGTTGAGTATGTGGACTTGCTTTTTAGCTCTGACATAGACTCTTTCCGATGTTATGATAAATTGCAATTGCTTCAATGACTGAGATTATAGTATGTCGGAGCCCAATAAGGTTTATGATTTATACTTTTGCATTGTGAATAGATCATCACTTGAACATAAGTAATCATATGACAAAATCTATATATGTTGTTGTTATGAGATTAATCATGATGCCTTCATGTCCGTATTTTATTTTTATCGACGCCTCTACCTCTAAACATGAGGACATATCTATTGTTATCGGCTTTTCGCTTGAGGACAAGCGAGGTCTAAGCTTGGGGGAGTTGATACGTCCATTTTGCATCATGCTTTTATATCGATATTTATTGCATTATGGACTGTTATTTCACTTTATGTCACAATACTTATGGCTATTCTTTCTTATTTTACAAGGTTTACATAAGGAGGGAGAATGCCGGCAGCTGGAATTATGGACTGGAGAAGGAGCAAATATTAGAGACCTATTCTGCGCAACTCCAAAAGTCCTGAAACTCCACGGAACATCTTAAAATAAATAAAGAAAAATCCTCGCCAAAGATGAAGGCCAGGGGGCCCACACCCTTCTCACGAGGGTGGGGGGGCGCCCCCCCCCTAGGGCGCGCCCCCCTATCTCGTGGGCCCCCTGGTGGCTCTCCGACGTCCATCTTCTGCTATATGAAGTCTTTCGATGAGAAAAAAATCAAAAGGAACTTTTTGGGACGAGACTCTGCCGCCACAAGGCGGAACCAATCTAGAGCTCCGGCAGAGCTGTTCTGCTGGGGATACTTCCCTCCGGGAGGGGGAAATCATCACCATCGTCATCAGCAACGCTCCTCTCATCAGGAGAGGGCAATCTCCATCAACATCTTCACCAGCACCATCTCATCTCCAAACCCTAGTTCATCTCTTGTATCCAATTCTTGTCTCAAAGTTCGGGATTGGTGCTAGTAGGTTGCTAGTAGTGTTGATTACTTCTTGTAGTTGATGCTAGTTGGTTTATTTGGTGGAAGATCATATGTTCAGATCCTATATGCATATTATTACCCCTCTGATTATGAACATGAATATGCTTTGTGAGTAATTACGTTTGTTCCTGAGGACAAGGGAGAAGTCTTGCTATTAGTAGTCATGTGAATTTGGTATTCGTTTGATATTTTGATAAGATGTATGTTGTCTAGCCTCTAGTGGTGTTATGTGAACATCGACTACATAACACTTCACCATTATTTGGGCCTAGAGGAAGGCACTGGGAAGTAATAAGTAGATGATGGGTTGCTAGAGTGACAGAAGCTTAAACCCTAGTTTATGCGTTGCTTCGTAAGGGGCTGATTTGGATCCATATGTTTCATGCTATGGTTAGGTTTACCTTAATAATTTTGTTGTAGTTGCGGATGCTTACAATAGAGGTTAATCATAAGTGGGATGCTTGTTCAAGTAAGAACAGCATCCAAGCACCGGTCCACCCACATATCAAATTATCAAAGTATCGAACGTGAATCATATGAACGTGATGAAAACTAGCTTGACGATATTCCCATGTGTCCTCGGGAGCGCTTTTCCTATTATAAGAGTTTGTTCCGGCTTGTCCTTTGCTGCAAAAAGGATTGGGCCACCTTGCTGCACTTTATTTACTTTTGTTACTTGTGCTCGTTACAATTTATCTTATCACAAAACTATCTGTTACCACTTATTTCAGTACTTGCAGAGAATACCTTGCTGAAAACCGCTTATCATTTCCTTCTGCTCCTTGTTGGGTTCGACACTCTTACTTATCGAAAGGACTACGATAGATCCCCTATACTTATGGGTCATCAATCTCCTAGATAGATCTTGCGTGAGCGTAGGATTTTTTTTTGAAATTGCATGCTACGTTCCCCAACAAATCCTTGGAGTTGTAGTCGTACTTGATGAAGTAGAACTTGATGTAGCCTTGGGAACCCCCTTGAATAAAGCCTTCAGAGCTTCTTCAAGTGCATCAATCTCCTCTTGAAGCTTGTCCTTGCCTTTTTGCTTGTGGTCTTGTGATGGAAGATCATCTTGAGCTTGTGTTCCTTTGAAGGAAGTAGGATCATACTTCTCTTGTTGAGGAACAAACTTCGTCTTGGGGTATTGATCTTCTTCCCACTCAACTCCATTGGCATTGAACTTTCGTTCAAAACCAACACCTTGATTCTTCCGGTGCCTTTCTTGCTTGCGTACAATTTCCTCAAATTGCTTACTTCCGGCAAGGCTCTTGTAAACACCTTTCCCTATAATTCCCTTCAATAAGCTATTTTCTTGCTCAAGTGTAACTTGGCTAAGAGAATCATTAGTGGAATCAACAGAACTACTAGAAGCAACAATATTTGATTTAGCATGATTATTGTTACTACTAGAAGAAGAATCTTTCTTACTCTTGTTGCTAGATTTTACTTGTGGCATGTAAGTAGACAAGAGTAAACGCTTGAGTAAGAAGAACTTTTCTTATGACGATCATCATTGATTGCTTTTAAGAACATGTGCTCTTGCTCTAGGTTGAGCTTTTCAAAGCGTAGCTTCTCATGAGTCTTTAAAAGTTCTCGATGGTCTTCTAAGGTAGTTTCATGAGCTAACTTAAGAGTGTTTGGTTCTTTAGTTAGACGCTCAATCACCTTCTTATCATCGTCATTCATTTTATCTTGATTAGCATGATTAATAGCAAGTTCATCATAGTTTTAATCACTAGAGTTGTCAACAAGTAAATCATCATCACCTAGCAAATCATCTTCATCACTATTGAAATCAACATACTCGGGGTGTGATACCTTTGGGCCTTTAGCCATGAAGCATGTTCCAAATCCTTCATTTGGTGAGTCAAATATGTCATAGCAGTTGGTCGACACAAGTGCTAGACCGGCAACACCTTCATCTTGAGTATATTCGGAGTCGGAGTGATAACTTCGCTCGGAGTGGTGGTCGGAGTCAGAGCCGGATACCCATTCACCAACATGAGCTTGATGTCTTCATTTTGTGTAGCTCCATGATGACTTGTCCTTCCTCTCCGAATCCTTGCTTCTATGAGAGGTTCTTCGTCCATAACGATCATCTCTACTCCTTCTCTCACTTGGAGGTGATTCTTCTCTTCTACTTCTCCTTTTAGGTGAGTCTTCTCTTCTTTTGTAGGGAGTCGTACACTCATTGGAGTAGTGTCTGGGTCTTCCACAATTGTAGCAATTACGCTCACGACTAGAAGATCTTTCGTCATTGTAGGACCTTGACTTGGAACTTCTTTCTTTGCTTCTACTCTTGTAGAACTTGTTGAAGTTCTTCACCATTAGGCTCAATTCCTCATTCAATACTTGTTTCTCACTAGATGATGTAGGAGCATCACATGAGGCTTTGTAAGCACCACTAGACTTTTTATGAAGCTCTTCTTTATCCTTGAGTGATATCTCATGAGCAACAATTCTACCAATGACTTCTGTTGGCTTGAGATCTTTGTAATTGGGCATCATTTGGATTAATGTGCCCACGGTGTCATATTTTCCATCCAAGGCTCTTAGGATCTTCTTGATGATGAATATGTCGGCCATCTCTTCACTTCCTAAGCTGGCAATCTCATTTGTGATGAGAGCAAGCCTAGAGTACATTTCAGTGACACCTTCACCATCCTTCAGTTTGAACTTGTGAAGTTGACTTTGAAGCACATCCAATTTGGATTCCTTGACGGAGTCGGTACCCTCGCGCATATCAATCGAAGTATCCCAAATTTCCTTTGCATTCTCAAGATGGCTAATTTTGTTGAATTCTTCGGGGCACAATCCGTTGAAGAGGATATCGCAAGCTATAGCATTGTATTGCAACATCTTCAATTCTTCTGCGGTAGCTTCACAATTTGGTTCTCTCCCATCAAAGAATTCACCTTGCAAGCCAATACACACAATAGCCCAAACGGCGGGGTTATGTCCAAGAATGTGCATTTTCATCTTATGCTTCCAACTAGCAAAATTAGTACCATCAAAGTAAGGACCTCTACTATGGTAATTTCCCTCGCTAGACGCCATACTCTCGTAGGTTGTGAAACCAAGGCCATGATCACCAAAGCTATGGAAATCAAGGCAAATGGAGACCAAAGCTCTGATACCACTTGACCAAATAAAAATCTAGCCTTTTCCCAATTTTAAGTCTTGGCAGATTTTAGAATATCACAAGTCAAGAAATCAACCTACACATGCAATTCTAAGAGTATAGCAGGGGAATGTAAATCATTGCATATGAAGGTAAAGGGGAGGAGTTTAGAGGGAGCAAACGCAATGTAGACACATACATTTTTGGCGTGGTTCCGATAGGTGGTGCTATCGTACATCCATGTTGATGGAGACTTCAACCCACGAAGGGTAACGGTTGCGCGAGTCCATGGAGGGCTCCACCCACGAAGGGCCCACGAAGAAGCAACCTTGTCTATCCCACCATGGCCATCGCCCACGAAGGACTTGCCTCACTTCGGTAGATCTTCACGAAGTAGGCGATCTCCTTGCCCTTACAAACTCCTTGGTTCAACTCCACAATCTTGACGAAGGCTCTCAAGTGACACCTAACCAATCTAGGAGACACCACTCTCCAAAAGGTAATACATGGTGTGTTGTTGATGAACTCCTTGCTCTTGTGCTTCAAATGATAGTCTCCCCAACACTCAACTCTCTCACACAGATTTGGATATGGTGGAAAGATGATTTGAGTGGAAAGCATCTTGGGAGGGCTAGAGATCAAGATTCTTGTGGTTGGATTAGATTGTCTTGGTCTCAACACATGAGTACGTGGTTCTCTCTCAGAAAATGAGTGGTGGAAGTGTAGGCATGTTCTAATTGCTCTCTCCACAAACGATATATAGCCTCCACACAAAATCTAACTGTTACACAGAATTTACCAAACTCGGTGGGACCGAATAGTGAAACTCGGTCAGACCGATTCAGTTCAAAATGTGAACGTTAGGCTTTTTGGTGGGATCGACATGATCAACTCGGTGGGACCGATTGTGTTAGGGTTAGGGCATAACATAATGTTGGTGAGACCGATCACATGAACTCGGTGAGAAGATTTCAGTAATAGGCAACCAAAGAGTTGGTCAGGCAAACTCGGTGGGACTGATCGCTCATTTTGATGAGACCGAAAGGTTACAAAAAGGAAACAAAGAGTTTGCATTGCGAACTTGGTGGGACCGATCGCTCATCTCGGTTAGACCGAAACGGTACGAAGGGAAACTGAGATTTTGCAATCCCATCTCGGTGAGACTGAGATCCCTATCGGTGAGACCAAACTGATTAGGGTTTTGGGCTATGGCTATGTCAAGCGAACTCGGTGGCGCCGGATAGACCAAATCAGTGGGGCCGAGTTTGACTTTTGGTTTGGGACATATGTGGATATGAGAAAGTGGTTGAGGGCTTTTGGAGCATATCACTAGGCATTTTGAGCAAGCAAGCCATTAAGCAACACCTCATCCCCTTTTAATAGTATTGGCTTTCCTATGGACTCAATGTGATCTTGGATCACTAAAATGAAAATGTAGAGTCTTGAGCTTTTGCCAATATGTGTCCTTAGCATTTTGAGGGGTCCACATCTCTAGTCCATGCCATGCCAATCATTGAACTTTCTGAAAATATTATCTTGAATTGATATTAGTTCAATGAGCTATATGTTTTTCATAATTACCAAAACCACCCATGGATTAGTTGCACTTTCACATCCCCTCTTTCGTATTCACCTATCAGTAACTTTACATGAGGCTATATTTTTATTCACCACATGAGATATGTGTTTTGCTTGGAGCATCTTGTATGATTTGAGTCTTTGCTTTTTAGTTTGCCACAATCATCCTTGCTGTACACACCTTTTGAGAGAGACACACATGAATCGTAATTTATTAGAATACTCTATGTGCTTCACTTATATCTTTTGAGCTGGGCAATTTTGCTCTAGTGCTTCACTTATATCTTTTAGAGCACTGCGGTGGTTTTATTTTATAGAAATTCATGAACTCTCGTACTTCACTTATACTATTTTGAGAGTATTTAAAAACAGCATGGTAATTTGCTTTGGTTATAAAATTAGTCCTAATATGATAGGCATCCAAGAGGGATATAATAAAAACTTTTATATAAAGTGCATTGAATACTATGAGAAGTTTGATTCCTTATGATTGTTTTCAGATATGAAGATGGTGATATTAAAGTCATGCTAGTGAGTAGTTGTGAATTTGATAAATACTTGTGTTAAAGTTTGTGAGTCTCGTAGCATGCACGTATGGTGAACCGTTATGTGATGAAGTCGGAGCATGATTTAGTTATTGATTGTCTTCCTTATGAGTGGCGGTCGGGGATGAGCAATGGTCTTTTCCTACCAATCTATCCCCCTAGGAGCATGCGCGTAGTACTTTGTTTTGATGACTAATAGATTTTTTGCAATAAGTATGTGAGTTCTTTATGACTAATGTTGAGTCCATGGATTATACGCACTCTCATCTTTCCGCCATTGCCATCCTCTCTAGTACCCCGCAACTTTCGTCGGTACCATAAACACACCATATATCTTCCTCAAAACAGCCACCATACCTACCTATTATGGAATTTCCATAGCCATTAATTCCGAGATATATTGCCATGCAACTTTCCGCCGTTCCATTTATATGATACGCATCATCATTGTCATATTGATTTGCATGATCATGTAGTTGGCATCGTATTTGTGGCAAAGCCACCGTTCATAATTCTTTCATACATGTCACTCTTGATTCATTGCACATCTCGGTACACCGCCGGAGGCATTCACATAGAGTCATATTTTGTTCTAAGTATTGAGTTGTAAGTAAAGAAAAGTGTCATGACCTTCATTATTAGAGCATTGTCCCATGTGAGGAAAGGATGATGGAGACTATGATTCCCCCACAAGTCGGGATGAGACTCCGGACGAAAAATAAATAAATAAAAGAGGCCAAAAAATGAGAGAAGGCCCAAATAAAAAAATGAGAGAATAGAGAGAAGGGGCAATGTTGCTATCCTTTTACCACACTTGTGCTTCAAAGTAGCATCATGATCTTCATGATGGAGAGTCTCCTATGATATCACTTTCATATACTAGTGGGAATTTTCATTATAGAACTTGGCTTGTATATTCAATGATGGGCTTCCTCAAATTGCCCTAGGTCTTCATGAGAAAGCAAGTTGGATGCACACCCACTTAGTTTATCTTTGAGCTTTCATAAACTTATAGCTCTAGTGCATCCGTTGCATGGCAATCCCTACTCACTCACATTGATATCTATTAATGGGCATCTCCATAGCCCGTTGATATGCCTAGTTGATGACCCACAAGTGTAGGGGATCTATCGTAGCCTTTTCGATAAGTAAGAGTGTTGAACCCAACGAGGAGCAGAAGGAAATGATAAGCAGTTTTCAGCAAGGTATTCTCTGCAAGCACTAAAATTATCGGTAACAGATAGTTTTGTGATAAGGTAATTTGTAACGGGTAACAAGTAATAAATGTAAATAAGGTGCAGCAAGATAGCCCAATCCTTTTTGTAGCAAAGGAAAAGCCTGGACAAACTCTTATATAAAGGAAAGCGCTCCCAAGGACACATGGGAATTATTGTCAAGCTAGTTTTCATCTCGCTCATATGATTCGCATTCGGTACTTTGGTAATTTGATATGTGGGTGGACCGGTGCTTGGGTACTGTCCTTCATTGGACAAACATCCCACTTATGATTAACCCCCATTGCAAGCATCTGCAACTACAACAGAAGTATTAAGGTAAACCTAACCATAGCATGAAACATATGGATCCGAATCAGCCCCTTAAGAAGCAACGCATAAACTAGGGTTTAAACTTCTGTCACTCTAGCAACCCATCATCTACTTATTACTTCCCAATGCCTTCTTCTAGGACCAAACAATGGTGAAGTGTCATGTAGTCGACGTTCACATGACACCACTAGAGGAAAGACAACATACATCTCATCAAAATATCGAATGAATACCAAATTCACATGACTACTTATAGCAAGACTTCTCCCATGTCCTCAGGAACAAACATAACTACTCACAAATCATATTCATGTTCATAATCAGAGGGGTATTAATATGCATAAAGGATCTGAACATATGATCTTCCACCAAGTAAACCAACTAGCATCAACTACAAAGAGTAATCAACACTACTAGCAACCCACAGGTACCAATCTGATGCTTTGGGACAAAGATTGGATACAAGAGATGAACTAGGGTTTGAGATGAGATGGTGCTGGTGAAGATGTTGATGGAGATTGACCCCCTCCCAATGAGAGGATCGTTGGTGATGACGATGGTGATGATTCCCCCTCCCGGAGGGAAGTTTCCCCGGCAGAACAGCTCCGCCGGAGCCCTAGATTGGTTCCGCCTCATGGCGGCGGAGTTTCTTCCCGAAAGCTTGCTTATGATTTTTTTCCTCGACGAAAGACTCCATATTGCCAAAGATGGGCATCAGAGGGCTGCCAGGGGGCCCACGAGGTAGGGAGCGTGCCCAGGGCGTAGGGTGCGCCCCCCACCCTAGTGGACGGTGGGTGGCCCCCCTTTGGTACTTCTTTCGCCCAATATTTTTTATATATTCTAAAACATGCTCCCGTGAAGTTTCGGGACTTTTGGAGCTGTGCAAAATAGGTCTCTAATATTTGCTCCTTTTCCAGCCCAGAATTCCAGCTGTCGGCATTCCCCCTCTTCATGTAAACCTTGTAAAATAAGAGAGAATAGGTATAAGTATTGTACATAATGTGTAATAACAGCCCATAATGCAATAAATATCGATATAAAAGCATGATGCAAAATGGACGTATCAACTCCCCCAAGCTTAGACCTCGCTTGTCCTCAAGCGAAAACCGAAATGGAAAAATATGTCCACATGTTTAGAGATAGAGATGTCGATAAAAATAAAATACGGACATGAGGGCATCATGATCATTCTTAGAACAACAACATATATATATATATATTCATATGATCTCTTATGCTAAATTAATAATTCAATCACAATTTCAAGTATGAATCAGAAACTTCATTGAGAACCAACAAACTATAATCTCAGTCATTGAGGCAGTTGCAATTTATCATAACATCAGAAAGAGTCAATAAGAGCTTTTCAGCAAGTCCACATACTCAACTATCATCTAGTATTTCACAATTGCTAACACTCACACGATATTTATGGTTATGAAGTTTTAATCGGACACAGAGAAAGGTAGGGGCTTATAGTTTTGCCTCCCAACCTTTTACCTCAAGGGTAATGTCAACAATAATAGTTCATGAAAACTCACATCCAATCAGCTATATATATAAAGATCTTTCCAACACATTGTGCTTGCCAAAGGATAAAATGTAAAAAGGAAAGGTGAAGATCACCATGACTCTTATATGAAGTATGGGACAAGAATAAAAGATAGGCCCTTCACAGAGGGAAGCAGAGGTTGTCATGTGCTTTTATGGTTGGACGCACGAAGTCTTAATGCAAAAGAACATGACTTTATATTGCCACTTGTGATATGGACCTTTATTATGCAGTCCGTCGCTTTCATTTCTTCCACATCACAAGATCGTATAAAGCTTATTTTCTCCGCACTAATAAATTATAAATATTTAAGGAGCAATTTTTATTGCTTGCAACGGTGAAAACTTACTTGAAGGATCTTACTCAATCCATAGGTAGATCTGGTGGACTCTCATGGCAAAACTGGGTTTAAGGATATTTGCAAGCACAAGTAGTATCTCTACTTGGTGCAAAGAAATTGGCTAGCATGTGAGGGGAAGGCAATCTCAACATGTTGGATGATCCATGATAATATAATTTATCTCAGATGTAAGAAAACATAACCTACCGATGGCCTCTTGGAACCCCCACTAGTAGAAAAAGGGCCTTCAGTCCCGGTTCATAAGGGCCTTTAGTCCCGGTTCTGGAACCGGGACTAAAGGGTCGGTACTAATGCCTATCCCTTTAGTCCCGGTTCAATCCAGAACCGGGACTAAAGGGCGCGGCCACGTGGAGCTCCACCTTTAGTCCCGGTTAGTAACACCAACCGGGACTAAAGGAAATTTTATGATTTTTTTTTTGAAAAAAAAAATTTGAAATTTTTTTTGAATTTTTTTTTATTTTCAAATTTCTGAATTATTTTAACCTCTAGTCTGTAATCACCACCCCTCATCACTTCTCAATTTATCCTCTAATCACCCCTCATCATTCCAAATCATCTAACTTCCTCAACGGTCACCCATCCTCCCACTCCCCCAGCCTGAGCACGCTTAACTTTCGGGTTCTATTCTCCCTCGCTCCAAGTCTGCACTTGTTGTTTTCCTGACAATACTAAGATGTCAATCCTATTAACCTTCAGGAATTTTGCTTGAGCATGAAGTGACACATTTCATAGTTTTATTTTGAAACTATTGTTTTAAAAAACAATAATTATTTAGTAACACTAATATTTCTTGAATAATTAGTTTGACCATTGTTTGACCACAGTTTGACCAGATTTGACCAAAATTGAAATAACAGAAATAATTATTTAGTAACACTAATATTCTAGAATAATTAGTTTGACCATTGTTTGACCACAGTTTGCCCACTGTTTGAATTTTTTTTGATTTTTTTCACTCTAGATCTTAAAAGCCCCGTAACTTTTTTCTATTAGGTTTTTGAGGATTTTGAAAATGTTTAACGGGGTTCCCCCTGTTAAATTCGGATGTAACTTTTTGAGTAGATGATTTTTCATATAAAAAACTTTTTCATCCAAGTTAGTATGCAAAAGTTATGCCCATTTTTACAAATTTACAAATTTCAGAGAGATTTTGCAAATAAAGTCAAAATTCACATTTGCAAATTTTCCCAACAACTAGACCACATATCACATGGGAAACTTATTTTCTTTTATTTTTTTGACATTTCCATCATTTTCTTTTATTTTTTTAAACTGAAAAGGCGATCCACAGGGTGGGGGTTAGAGTTTGAAAATGGGACCTTTAGTACCGGTTCGTGGCACGAACCGGGACTAAAGGTCTCAACCCCATTAGTCCCGGTTCGTGCCTCAAACCGGGACTAAAGGTCTAATCTTTAGTCCCGGTTTGAGGCACGAACCGGGACCAATGGTTGTGGGCCAGGAGCGAGGCCCATTGGTCCCGGTTCATGCCACCAACCGGGACCAAAAGGTCCAGATGAACCGGGACCAATGGCCCATGTGGCCCGGCCGGCCCCCTGGGCTCACGAACTGGGACCAATGCCCCCATTGGTCCCGGTTCTGGACTGAACCGGGACTAATGGGCTGACCCGGCCTGGACCAAAGCCTTGTTTTCTACTAGTGCCCTTCTGGCACTTCAATGCATTCTGAAGCCTTTACGAAACCCGAATACCTGCATCCCATATATTAATCTTTACCTCCGGACCATTCCGGAGCTCCTCTTCATGTCCGTTATCTCATCCAAGATTCCAAACAACATTCAGTCACCAACTCACATAACTCATATAATGTTATATCGCCAACGAACGTTAAGCGTGCGGACCCTACGGGTTCGAGACTGATGTAGACATGACTGAGACACCTCTCTGGTCAATAACCAATAGCGGGATCTGGATGCCCATATTGGTTCCTACATATTCTACGAAGATCTTTATCGGTCGAACCTTTATGACAACATACGTAGTTCCCTTCATCTGTCGGTATGTTACTTACTCGAGATTCGATCGTCGGTATCTCCATACCTATTTCAATCTCGTCACTGGCAAGTCTCTTTACTCATTCCGTAATACATCATCTAGTAACTAACTCCTTAGTCACTTTTCTTGCAAACTTCTTGTGATGTTGTATTACCGAGAGGGCCCAGAGTTACATCTTCGATATACGGAGTGACAAATCCCAATCTCGGTCCACGCCAACTCAACAGACACCTTCGGAGATACCTGTAGAGCATCTTTATGATCACTCAGTTATGTTGTGACATTTGATAGCGCATAAGGTATTCCTCCGGTATCCGGGAGTTGCATGATCTCATGGTCGAAGGAACATGTATTTGACATTAAGAAAGCAGTTGCAATAAACTGAACGATCATATGCTAAGCTAACGGATGGGTCTTGTCCATCACACCATTCTCCTAATGATGTGATCCCGTTATCAACTGACAACTCATGTCCATGGTTAGGAAACCTTAACCATCTTTGATCAACGAGCTAGTCTAGTAGAGGCTCACTAGGGACACGGTATTTGTTTATGTATCCACACATGTATTTAAGTTTCTGGTCGATACAATTCTAGCATGAATAATAAACCTTTATCGTGAATAAGGAAATATAATAATAACAACTTTATTATTGCCTCTAGGGTATATTTCCATCAGGTGGTGGACGGCTTCATGGCCGAGGCTAAGGGCCTACTCTTCACCGACGTGCGCATCACGCTGGCCGGCATCGGCGGGGTGCTCATGGGCTGTGATAGCGCCCTCAGGAGGCTCGTCGGCAAGCTGCATGGCAGGAAAGACACGTCGGTCGCCGAGAAGGTGCAGTCTGGTGCATTAACAGGGGAGAAGATGGAGTGAGCCAGACCAGATACTCAGATTGGCTAGTAGTACGTGGCTTGTTGCAGCTTTGCCCAGAGAATTGCTGAAGGAATTAACTTCAATAATTATGATATCAGCACCAGATTGATCGATGTATGTGTTCGTGTCATGCTGTTGCAGGATTTGCATACAGTGAAAGCTTGGTATATAAATTACTTATTTCAGATGTACTATGACATATGCATTATTTCAGTATGGTAAATCCCCTTTTGTGTCTTAGTTCTGTTGAAAGTTATCATATACAATGCCTTTTCAATCAAAGATAGTTCTCACGATCTTATGTTATCAAATTTTTGTGCAATCTAGATTATCTACTTCTGACAAGCTCGAAAGGATAAATTCATCTATTTTTTCGCAGTTTCCTCTTTTATATTTACCTTTCAGAAATTAACCAACAATTAAAGATGAAAGTACTATAGCATTGTCTGGTCAAAATAAAAATATCTTCTACATGTTGTACTTATGTTTCATGATTTAAACTGACTGTCCTGATAACAGGTGATGTGAAATCGTTTTAGAAAATTGGCATCCAATATGGGTTGGGATTTTTCTAATATTGGATTGACATGCCATGCAAGACTTGATTTTTGGGGCATCTAATGTTATCTTCTCTTCTTTGTGTGTATGCTCATCACGGGTTGTTTAAGCTAACTTATATGGTAACCTTTCTTAGATAGATCATTTGACCTTTGCCTATCATACGTTTTATTTCAGCAGAAATATTCCATATGTTTTATTTCTTTCCATCATTGCATGGGAAATGTTTCAAATGCTCACCCGGAGCTATTTATGAAGTTTATCTGTTAAGAAATAAGGTCGGTTATTTATCGTATTTTATGTTAAGGAATATGATTTTTTGTCACCAGCCTATGTATGAAGAAGATTCCACAAATTGTCACACTAATATTTCTTTCAATAGAAGAACTTTCTGTCCATTTGTTACATAGCAGATGGGATCATTCACCAGCAGACTCAAGCGGAAGCAGCTACAGGGGGCACAAATGTGTGATACACTGAAGAGAATAATATCTCTACAATCTGGACATTTCCCAGATTGTCGAGATCATAGCAGCAAGAAAAACTTGGTAAGATGTCCCTTTCATGTCAATCTTTGTTAGAAGGGATACAACCAGTTAGTAACCATATAGATGGTTCGATTGATCGCAATGTTTTTGGCACAATCTTGGCCTGGATTTTGGCTTCTAGGATATACTGTAGCCGCCAAATGTTAACACTCGGTAAATTAAGCTGAGCCAAAATTAAGTTTTAAGTCGTGGGAGAGGGAGTGCGTGTGTCTATGTCTGTGTGTGTGTGTGAGAGAGAGAGAGAGAGAGAATGAGGGTGGGATAGAGTTTGGGAGCGAGAGACATATATAGGTGTGAAAGAGAGGGTGTAAGGAGAGAGGGATACTAACATATTACAATGAGAGATATGTCATATGGAGAGAGGTTTAGTGTGAAATATAGTACACGTGCACCCTTACGTGTTTGAAATCCAAAGTCTTTGTTCACGGAGGTGGAAGGGGGGATTACAAGTCGGATCTTTCACTAACTAAGCTGGCAAAAATGGAGTGGGGTTGCGGCGATAGTTGGTGGAGAAAGAATATGTTGAGTGTTTTATTGATAAAAAGGTAAACTGTACATGTGCATGAAAATTTTATAGGTATACATTTTTTGAAAAAGTTTTCGGTCTATTGCAAAAGTTTATCAGAAGTACAAATTGTTCGAAATATGCCCTAGAGGCAATAATAAATTGGTTATTATCATATTTTCATGTTCATGATAAACGTATATTATCCATGCTAGAATTGTATTGATCGGAAACTCAGATACATGTGTGGATGTTAGGGAACGTAGCAATAATTCAAAAGTTTCCTACGTGTCACCAAGATCAATCTAGGAGATGCTAGCAACGAGAGAGAGGGAGTGCATCTTCATACCCTTGAAGATCGCTAAGCGGAAGCATTACAAGAACGCGGTTGATGGGGTCGTACTCGCGCCGATTCAAATCGCGGAAGATCCGATCTAGCGCCAAACGGACGGCGACTCCGCGTTCAACACACGTACAGCCCGGGGAAGTCTCCTCCTTCTTGATCCAGCAAGAGGAGAGGAGAAGTTGAGGGAGAACTCCGGTAGCACGACGGCGTGGTGGTGGAGTTTGTGGTATTCCTGCAGGGCTTCGCCAAGCTCTACGGAGGAGAAGGAAGAGTTGGAGGAGGGAGGGGCTGCGCCAGGGGAAGGGTGTGCGGCTGCCCTCTCTCTCCCTCACTATATATAGGGGGAAGGGGGTGGAGGAGGAGCCCTAGGGTTCCCTAGGGGAGGGGCGGCAGCCACAAGGAAAACCCTAGATGGGTTTGGGCGCCCCCACCCCTAGGAAACTTGCCCCCCAAGCTGGGAGGGGTGGCTGCCCTAGGTGAGGCGCCCCCACCTCTCCAAGTTACGTGAGATGGGGTGGGAGGGACACTCAGCCCCTTAGTGGGCTGATGTGCCCCTTCCCTTGGCTCATAAGGCCCCCAACGCTTGCCGGGGCCTCCGAAACCCCTTTCGGACACGCTGGTCGTCACCCGGTACCCCCGGAACAATTCTAGACTCCAATACCCTTCGTCCAATATATCAATCTTCACCTCCGGACCATTCCGGAACTCCTCATCATGTCTGATATCTCATCCGGGACTCCGAACAACCTTCGGTAACAACATACTATTTCCCATAACAACTCTAGCGTAACCGAACCTTAAGTGTGTAGACCCTACGGGTTCGGGAACCATGAAGTCTTGACCGAGACATCTCTCCGGCCAATAACCAATAGCGGGATCTGGATACCCATATTGGCTCCCACATGTTCCACGATGATCTCATCGGATGAACCACGATGTCGAGGATTCAATCAATCCCGTATACAATTCCCTTTGTCTATCGGTATGTTACTTGCCCGAGATTTGATCGTCGGTATCCCCATACCTCGTTCAATCTCGTTACCGGCAAGTCTCTTTACTCGTTCCGTCACATTGAGATCATTATGATGATGCATACCGAGTGGGCCCAGAGATACCTCTCCGTCAGACGGAGTGACAAATCCCAGTCTCGATTCGTGCCAACTCAACAGACACTTTCAGAGATACCCATAGTGTGCCTTTATAGCCACCCAGTTACGTTGTGACGTTTGGCACACCCAAAGCATTCCTACGGTATCCGGGAGTTGCACAATCTCATGGTCTAAGGAAATGGTACTTGACATTAGAAAAGCTTTAGCAGACGAACTATACGATCTTGTGCTATGATTAGGATTGGGTCTTGTCCATCACATCATTCTCCTAATGATGTGATCCCGTTATCAATGACATCCAATGTCCATGGTCAGGAAACCATAACCATCTATTGATCAACGAGCTAGTCAACTAGAGGCTTACTAGGGACATGTTGTGGTCTATGTATTCACACATGTATTACGGTTTCCAGTTAATACAATTATAGCATGAACAATAGACAATTATCATGAACAAGGAAATACAATAATAACCATTTTATTATTGCCTCTAGGGCATATTTCCAACAGTCTCCCACTTGCACTAGAGTCAATAATCTAGTTCACATCACTATGTGATTGTAATGAATCCAACACATATGGGGTTTGTTCATATCTCGCTTGCGAAAGAGGTTTATTAGTCAATGGGTCTGAACCTTTCAGATCCATGTGTGCTTTACAAATCTCTATGTCATTTTGTAGATGTAGCTACCGCGTGCTACGTGGAGCTATTCCAAATAACTGCTCTACTATACGAATCCGGTTTACTACTCAGAGTCATCCGGATTAGTGTCAAAGTTTGCATCGACGTAACCCTTTACGATGAACTCTTTTACCACCTCCATAATCGAGAAAATTCCTTAGTCCATTAGTTACTAAGGATAAGTTCGACCGCTGTCATGTGATCCATTCCCGGAGCACTCTTGTACCCCTTGACTGACTCATGGCAAGGCACACTTCAGGTGCGGTACACAGCCTAGCATACTGTAGAGCCTACGTCTAAATCATAGGGGACGACCTTCATCCTTTCTCTCTCTTCTGCCGTGGTCAGGTCTTGAGTCTTACTCAATACTCACACCCTGTAACACAGCCAAGAACTCCTTCTTTGCTGATCTATTTTGAACTCCTTCAAAATCTTGTCACGGTATGTATTCATTTGAAAGTACTATTAAGAGTTTTTGATCTATCCTTATAGATCTTGATGCTGAATGTTCAAGTAGCTTAATCCAGTTTTTCCATTGAAAAACACTTTTCGAATAACCCTGCATGCTTTCCAAAAAATTCTACATCATTTCTGATCAACAATATGTTAACAACATATACTCATCAAAAATTCTATAGTGCTCCCACTCACTTCTTTGGAAATACAAGTTTCTCATAAACTTTGTATAAACCCAAAATCTTTGATCATCTCATCAAAGCGTACATTCCAATTCCGAGATGCTTACTCCAGTCCTTAGAAGGATTGCTGGAGCTTTGCATACTTGTTATCATCTTTCAGGATTGACAAAACCTTCTGGTTGTATCACATACAACCTTTTCTCAAGAAAATCGTCGAGGAAACAATGTTTTGACATCCTATCTGCAAGATTTCATAAATAATGCAGTAACTGCTAACATAATTCCAACAAACTCTTAGCATCCCTACGAGTGAGAAAGTCTCATCGTAGTCAAGTCCTTGAACTTGTCGGGAAACATCTTAACGACAAGTCGAGCTTTCTTAATGGTAACACTTACCATCATTGTCCATCTTCCTTTTAAAATCCATCTGCACCCAACAGCCTCACGACCATCAAGTAGTTCTTTTCAAAGTCTATATTTTGTTTTATACATGGATCCTCTCTTGGATTTTATGGTCTCGAGCCATTCGTCGGAATCTGGGCCCACCATCGCTTCTCCATAGCTCGTAGGTTCATTGTTGTCTAGCAACATGACTTCCAAGACAGGATTACGTACCTCTCTGAAGTAGTACGCATCCTTGTCGACCAATGAGGTTTGGTAGTGACTTGATCCGAAGTTTCATGATCACTATCATAAGCTTCCACTTCAATTGGTGTAGGTGCCACAGGAACAACTTCCTGTGCCCTGCTACACACTAGTTGAAGTGACGGTTCAATAACCTCATCAAGTCTCCACCATCCTCCCACTCAATTCTTTCAAGAGAAACTTTTCCTCGAGAAAGGACCTGTTTCTAGAAACAATCACTTTTGCTTCCGGATCTGAAATAGGAGGTATACCCAACTATTTTTGGGTATTCTATGAATATGCATTTATCCGCTTTGGGTTCGAGCTTATCATCTTGAAACTTTTTCACATAAGCGTCGCAGCCCCAAACTTTTAAGGAACGACAGCTTAGGTTTCCCTAAACCATAGTTCATACGGTGTCATCTCAACGGAATTGTGTGGTGCCCTATTTAAAGTGAATGCGGTTTTCTCTAATGCCTAACCCATAAACGATAGTGGTAATTCGATAAGAGACATCATGGTATGCACCATATCCAATAGGGTGCAGTTATGATGTTCGGACACACCATCACACTATGGTGGTCCAGGCGGTATTAGTTGTGAAACAATTTCCACACCGTCTTAATTGTGTGCCAAACTCGTAACTCAGATATTCATCTCTATGATCATATCATAGACATTTTATCCTCTTGTCATGATGATCTTCAACTTCACTCTGAAATTACTTGAACCTTTCAATAATTCAGACTTGTGTTTCATTAGCTAAATATACTCAGCATCTACTCAAATTATCTGTGAAGTAAGAACATAACGATATCCACTGCGTACCTCAGCACTCATTGGACTGCACACATCAAAATATATTACTTCCAACAAGTTGCTTTCTTGTTCCATCTTACTGAAAACGAGGCCTTTCAGTCATCTTGCCCATGTGGTATGATTTGCATGTCTCAAGTGATTCAAAATCAAGCGAGTCCAAACGATCCATCTATATGGAGTTTCTTCATGCATATCTACCAATAGACATGGTTCGCATGTCTCAATCTTTTAAAAAATGAGTGAGTCCAAAGATCCATCAACATGGAGCTTCTTCATGCGTTTTATACCAACATGACTCAAATGGCAGTGCCACAAGTATGTGGTACTATCATTACTATCTTATATCTTTTGGCATGAACATGTGTATCACTACGATCGAGATTCAATAAACCATTCATTTTAGGTGCAAGACCATTGAAGGTATTATTCAAATAAACAGAGTAACCATTATTCTCCTTAAATGAATAACCGTATGGCGATAAACATAATCCAATCATGTCTATGCTCAACGCAAACACCAAATAACAATTATTTTGGTTTAACACCAATCCCGATGGTAGAGGGAGCGTGTGATGTTTGATCACATCAACCTTGGAAACACTTCCAACATATCGTCATCTCACCTTTAGCTAGTCTCTGTAGCCTTTTATTTTGAGTTACTAACACTTAGCAACCGAACCGGTATTTATTACCCTGGTGCTACTAGGAGTACTAGTAAAGTACACATTAATATAACGTATACCCAAAATACTTTTGTCGACCTTGACAGCCTTCTCATCTACCAACTATCTAGGGTAGTTCTGCTTCAGTGACCGTTCCCCTCATTATAGAAGCACTTAGTCTCAGGTTTGGGTTCAACCTTGGGTTTCTTCACTAGAACAGCAACTGATTTGTCATTTCATGAAGTATCCCTTCTTTCCCTTGCCCTTCTTGAAACTAGTGGTTTAACCATCAACAATTGATGCTCCTACTTGATTTCTACTTTCGCGGTGTCAAACATCGCGAGTTGCTCAAGGATCATCATGTATATCCCTGATATGTTCTAGTTCATCACGAAGCTCCAATAGCTTGGTGGCAGTGACTATGGAGAACCATCACTATCTCTTCTGGAAGATTAACTCTCACTCGATTCAAGCGATTGTAGTACTCAGACAATCTAAGCACATGCTCAACGATTGAGCTTTTCTCCCTTAGTTTGCAGGCTTAAGAAACTTGGTCAGAGGTCTCATACCTCTTGACGTGGGCACTAGTCTGAAATTCCAATTTCAGTCTTTGGAACATCTCATATGTTCTGCGACGTTTCAAAAACATCTTTGGTGCCACAATTCTAAACCGTTAGTATTATGCACTGAACTATCACGTAGTCATCAAAACGTGTATGTCAGATGTTTCCCAACATCTACAGACGACGCTCGAGGTTCAACACACTGAGCGGTGCATTAAGGACATAACCCTTCTGCGCAGCAATGAGGACAATCCTCAGTTCACGAACCCAGTCCGCATAATTGCTACTGTCAACTCTCAACTAAATTTTCTCTAGGAACATATCTAAAACAGTAGAACCAAAGCGTGAGCTACGACATAATTTGCAAAGACCTTTTGACTATGTTCATGATAATTAAGTTCATCTAATCAAATTATTCAATGAACTCCCACTTAGATAGACATCCCTCTAGTCATCTAAGTGATACATGATCCGAGTCAACTAGGCCGTGTCCGATCATCACGTGAGACAGACTAGTCATCATCGATGAACATCTTCATGTTGATCGTATCCACTATACGACTCATGTTCGACCTTTCGGTCTTCCGTGTTCCGAGGCCATGTCTGTACATGCTAGGCTCGTCAAGTTAACCTAAGTGTATTGCGTGTGTAAATCTGGTTTACACCCTTTGTATGCGAACGTTAGAACGTATCACACCCGATCATCATGTGGTGCTTCGGAACAACGGACCTTAGCAACGGTGCACAGTTAGGGGGAACACAATTCTTGATATTTTAATGAGGGGTCATCTTATTTATGCTACCGTCGTTCTAAGCAAATAAGATGTAAAAACATGACAAACATCACATGCAAATCATAAAGTGACATGATATGGCCAATATCATCTTGCACCTTTGGTCTCCATCTTCGAGGCGCAGCATGAACACCATCGTCACCGGCATGACACCATGATCCCCATCATCATGATCTCCATCATCTTGTCTTCATGAAGTTGCCTCGCCAACTATTACTTCTACTACTATGGCTAACGGTTAGCAATAAAGTAAAGTAATTACATGGCGTTTTCATTGACACGCAGGTCATAAATAAATTAAGACAACTCCTATGGCTCCTTCCGGTTGTCATACTCATCGACATGCAAGTCATGATTCCTATTACAAGAACATGATCAATCTCATACATCACATATATCATTCATCATATCCTTTTGGACATATCACATCACATAGCAAACCCTGCAAAAACAAGTTAGACGTCCTCTAATTGTTGTTGCATGTTTTACGTGGCTGCTATGGGTTTCTAGCAAGAACGTTTCTTACCTACGCAAATCCACAACGGTGATATGCCAATTGCTATTTACCCTTCATAAGGACCCTTTTCATCGAATCCGATCCGACTAAAGTGGGAGAGACAGACACCCGCCAGCCACCTTATGCATCAAGTGCATGCCAGTCGGTGGAACCAGTCTCACGTAAGCGTACGTGTAAGGTCGGTCCGGGCTGCTTCATCCCATAATGTCGCCAGATCAAGATAAGACTAGTAACGGTAAGCAAATTGAACAAATCATCGCCCACAACTGCTTTGTGTTCTACTCGTGCATAGAATCTACGCATAAACCTGGCTCTAATACCACTGTTGGGGAATGTAGCAATAATTCAAAATTTTCCTACGTGTCACCAAGATCAATCTAGGAGATGCTAGCAACGAGAGAGAGGGAGTGCATCTTCATACCCTTGAAGATCGCTAAGCGGAAGCATTACAAGAACGCGGTTGATGGAGTCGTACTCGCGGCGATTCAAATCGCGGAAGATCCGATCTAGCGCCGAACGGACGGCGACTCCGCGTTCAACACACGTACAGCCCGGGGACGTCTCCTCCTTCTTGATCCAGCAAGAGGAGAGGAGAAGTTGAGGGAGAACTGCGGCAGCACGACAGCGTGGTGGTGGAGTTTGTGGTATTCCTGCAGGGCTTCGCCAAGCTCTACGAAGGAGAAGGAAGAGTTGGAGGAGGGAGGGGCTGCGCCAGGGGAAGGGTGTGCGGCTGCCCTCTCTCTCCCTCACTATATATAGGGGGAAGGGGTGGAGGAGGAGCCCTAGGGTTCCCTAGGGGAGGGGCGGCGGCCACAGGGAAAACCCTAGATGGGTTTGGGCGCCCCCACCCCTAGGAAACTTGCCCCCAAGCCGGGAGGGGTGGCTGCCCTAGGTGAGGCGCCCCCACCTCTCCAAGTTACGTGAGATGGGGTGGGAGGGGCGCTCAGCCCCTTAGTGGGATGATGTGCCCCTTCCCCTCGGCCCATAAGGCCCCCAACGCTTACCGGGGCCTCCGAAACCCCTTTCGGACACGCTGGTCGTCACCCGGTACCCCTGGAACAATTCCGGACTCCAACACCCTTCGTCCAATATATCGATCTTCACCTCCGGACCATTCCGGAACTCCTCGTCACGTCCGAGATCTCATCCGGGACTCCGAACAACCTTCGGTAATAACATACTATTTCCCATAACAACTCTAGCGTCACCGAACCTTAAGTGTGTAGACCCTACGGGTTTGGGAACCATGCAGTCATGACCGAGATATCTCTCCGGCCAATAACCAATAGCGGGATCTGGATACCCATATTGGCTCCCACATGTTCCACGATGATCTCATCGGATGAACCACGATGTCGGGGATTCAATCAATCTCGTATACAATTCCCTTTGTCTATCGGTATGTTACTTGCCCGAGATTCGATCGTCGGTATCCCCATACCTCGTTCAATCTCGTTACCGGCAAGTCTCTTTACTCATTCCGTAACGCATGATCCCGTGGCTAACTCATTAGTCACATTGAGCTTATTATGATGATGCATTACCGAGTGGGCCCAGAGATACCTCTCTGTCACACGGAGTGACAAATCCCAGTCTCGATTCGTGCCAACTCAACAGACACTTTCAGAGATACCCGTAGTGTGCCTTTATAGCCACCCAGTTACATTGTGACGTTTGGCACACCCAAAGCATTCCTACGGTATCCGGGAGTTGCACAATCTCATGGTCTAAGGAAATGATACTTGACATTATAAAAGCTTTAGCAGACGAACTATACGATCTTGTGCTATGATTAGGATTGGGTCTTGTCCATCACATCATTCTCCTAATGATGTGATCTCGTTATCAATGACATCCAATGTCCATGGTCAGGAAACCATAACCATCTATTGATCAACGAGCTAGTCAACTAGAGGCTTACTAGGGACATGTTGTGGTCTATGTATTCACACATGTATTACGGTTTCCAGTTAATACAATTATAGCATGAACAATAGACAATTATCATGAACAAGGAAATACAATAATAACCATTTTATTATTGCCTCTAGGGCATATTTCCAACAGTGGATACATAGACAACACCGTGTCCCTAGTGAGCCTCTACTAGACTAGCTCGTTGATCCAAAGATGGTTAAGGATTCCTAGCCATAGACATGAGTTGTCATTTGATAACGGGATCACATCATTAGGAGAATGATGTGATGGACAAGACCCAACCGTTAGAATAGCATATGATCGTTTAGTTTGGTGCTACTGCTTTCTTAATGTCAAATGCATATTACTTCGACTATGAGATCATGCAACTCCCAGATACCGGAGGAATACCTTGTGTGCTATCAAATGTCACAACATAAATGGGTGATCATAGATATGCTCTACAGGTATCTCCGAAGGTGTCTGTTGAGTTGGCATGGATCGAGATTAGAATTTGTCACTCCGTATATCGGAGAGGTATCTCTGGGCCCTCTCAGTAATACAGCATCACAAGAAGCTTGCAAGCAAAGTGATTAAGGAGTTAGTTATGGGATGATGTATTACGGAACGAGTAAAGAGACTTGCCAGTAACGAGATTGAACTAGGTATGGAGATACCGGCGATCGAATCTCGGGCAAGTAACATACCGACAGACGAAGGAACTACGTATGTTGTCATAAAGGTTCGACCGATAAAGATATTCGTGGAATATGTAGGAACCAATATGGGCATCCAGGTCCCGCTATTGGTTATTGACCGGAGAAGCGTCTCAGTCATGTCTACATCATTCTCGAACCCGTAGGGTCCGCACGCTTAACGTTCGTTGACGATATAGTATTATATGAGTTATGTATGTTGGTGACAGAATGTTGTTCGGAGTCCCGGATTAGATCACGGACATGACGAGGAGCTCCGGAATGGTCCGCAGGTAAAGATTGATATATAGTATGATATGGTTAGGCCAAGGGGTAAGGCCCACGGTGCTTTAGGTCGATGCAAAAGGATGTTTTGCACAGGTCAGGGACCAAATGCTGGAGACCCTGGCGTCTGGCCCTGGGCCAGACGCCCGAGGACTGTGGCGTCTGGTGCTGGAAGTCCGAAAAGGACTCTTCCTTGCGGGCAAAACCGACTTTGAGGAGGCTTTTTCTCCAAGTTTCGACCCTGGGGCTCAACATATAAATAGAGGGGTAGGGCTAGCACCCGTAACACATCAAGAATCACCAAGCCGTGTGCCGGCAACCTCGTGCCATCTAGTTTATCCTCCGTCATAGTTTCCGTTGTGCTTGGTGAAGCCCTGCGGAGATTGTTCTTCACCACCACCATCACCACGTCGTCGTGCTTCCGAAACTCATCTACTACTTTGCCTCTCTTGCTGGATCGAGAAGGCGAGGACGTCATCGAGCTGAACGTGTGCTGAACACGGAGGTGCCTTACGTTCGATACTTGATCAGGACGGATTGTGAAGGTGTACGACTACATCAACCGCGTTGATAAACGCTTCCGCTTAGCGATCTTCAAGGGTATGAAGATGCTCTCCCCTCTCGTAGCTATGCATCTCCATGGTTAGATCTTGCGTGTGCGTAGAAATTTTTTTGTTTTCCATGCAATGTTCCCCAACACAAATCACCTCAAACATAATAAAAGTGACATCGAGGTCTCCAACACTGTTTTCAGATGTGCAGCCGACGTGCCGCTATCGACGCTCCCCTATCGGAGCCGATTACCGATAGTACGGAAGTCTTCGTGGACATGCCCCTAAGGACCAACACCCTGGAGCCGCAATTTTCGTTGTTAAATTCTTGGATAGATCTGTAGGAATTGACATCAAATCCCACCATCGCGTATGAACGACAAAAAACCCTAACCTCGCCGCCCCAAGGAGACAACGGGAATCTACAGCAGAGCTCTGTCGACTACATCTAGATGGACTAAAACCATTAACCTAAACTACTAGCTGGAGTGACGCCTAGAGGGGAGGGAAATTCATAGGCTCACTAGAGAAGTCAGGAGAGGAGAGTTTTGCCTAGCCACATAGGGAAGGGGAGAAAACTCTCAGAGAGTTTTATGTATCTATAGATATACGTTAACTTGATTAAAGTCGAACAACCAAACTAATATATGCCTCGTTGCAATGCACGAGAAATATTATTTTTCACGTGAAATCTTTGTGCTAATTATATATATTGCTTGTGCGGGATGGAAATGAAGCTAAACATAACATTCCTGACCTTGTATGGAAATATCTTAAGCGCATCAAATAGATATTAGTTTGTAACATATATTTTTGATCATTTATCTCTATGCACACATCCTTGAGTTCCATTGCATGTGAAGTGGATTTTAATTATTTTTTTGATTGTTCCAGGCTATCTTTTCTATACATATGAAATTTGAAATGCATTGTATTTATTGGCTCTCAATGTACACATCCTCGGGTTACATTGTAGGCGAAGTGGATTTTAAGTACTTTTCGATGGTTCCAGACTATCTTTTATATAGATATGAAATTTGAAATGCTTTATAATTATAAGTGTAATGAAAAAGAATCTATATCTGCGAAATTTAATAGGCATTGTTTTCATTAGTGCACTTGTGAAAAAAATTAAAGTCCATGGTAACGCATGGACGTTCTACTAGTTATGTTAGAGATGATCAAATAGAATTAGTATGAAGTAGTATTGCTGTGATCTATGTTTGTTTGAAATGAACTTGGCGTGTTTGAAATAATCTAGTCATTGCAATTTTGCATCATCTATTGAGCACTGGTGCCTCATTTTACATTATCTGTTGGAGTTAGACGTTTTTTATTATGCAAACAAGCACTTTTTGATGGGGTATAATTTACTCCAACCAAAATTTAGTTCCCCTGCAAAAAACAAAATCACAATTTAGCGATGTAAAATACATCGTTTGCTCCAAGAAGATTGACGTGTGTGTCAGCGCACACACCTAAGCTGAAGCTATATGTCGCCTATAGCCACGAGGAAGAAAGGCTCGCCTACACGGAGTGCTAGTTGGTTCGAGGCCTGGGCTTTTTTATTCAGTTTTCAACAGACAATTGGTTTTCCTGTACGTGCGTCCATCAGTCCGTGTTAAATGGACCTGGAAAAAATATCTGTGATAAACCGTCTTTGTACATGTGGTCTTTTTCTGTTTCTTTTTATTTTGTTTGTTTTCTTGGCATTCTTTGTTTTCATCAGTTTTCTTTTGGTTTCCTATTTTACATATGTTTTCTTTTTTCTTTGGTTTCTTTGGATTTTTTTCTTTGGTTTTATTTTTTTATTCTCCTTCTGTGTTATTTGTCAACATGTCTAATTTTTTATGCATTTATACATTTTTCATATACATCAAGAACATATTTTTGTACATGTTTAATATTTTCAAATACATGATAAACATTTTTCGAGTATATGATTAAGATTGTTTTTTAATAAATATTTTGATGTCTACTTTTTTCACACATTGCACATTTTTCATATACATCTGAAATATTTCTTATACAAGTTTAATATTTTTAGATACATGATTATCTTTTTTCAAGTACTTTCTTTAAACATTTTTTTTTGAATACATGTTTCACAATTTTTTGAATACACATTGGACCTTTTTTGTATGATACAAAAAATTTCTTTTCACCAGTCTCCGAGAGGAACCTTCACCCCTGATCCCCAGGTTAGGTTGGGTGGAATGGTAGATTTTTTTTGCCACAAGTGCGAACTCAGTCCTTGGTAAGACACGAGGAGGAAGCAAGGTCTTCAATCATTCATTAAGTGCCTGCGGTGAGACCCACAATGAACGAAGGGGGTGGAGGGAGACCGAAGAAGAAATAACTATGCGAACATCTTTTTACACTGGATAAGCATTTTTTAAATGCCACAAATATATTTTTAACACATCAAAAAATTTCTAAATGTAACATACAATTTTCAAATGGTATGAAACATTTTATTAAGTAAACAAACATTTTTTACATTCTATAACATTCTAAAAACATCACACTTTTTATTTAAAGCCATGATCATTTTTCTAGTGTCACGTACAATTTTTTGAATAGCACAAACATTTTCTAAATATTGAGCGAACATTTTTTTACACTCAATTTTACACAGCAATGAACACTTTTAAGAAAAATAAAAAATATTATTTTAATAATATATGTATTTAGTATTTTAAAAATATAAAGAAAAGGTAAAAACACGTGTCTGATGTCAGCTCGACATTACCACGTGGTTCGTAAGCCGGCCCACTACCTGCTTCACTGCACCGATGCAGTCTACTGTCTTGCACGAAGCGAGACATAGACCGCAAGAGCTATGATTCGCCCGTACCGATTCCTATTAGCACAGGTCACTCACTGCCTCTCGTGTCGCCGTAGGTTCGCTCTGCTTCGGCTTTCTTCAGGGGGTTTCTGTTTTGTTTTCTTTTGTTTCTTTATCGGCTTATCTTAGGGGTTTTCCTTCGTTGTTATACTTTGTTTTTTTATTTTGAATGATTTTCCTTGGTTTTTCTTTCTTTGTTATTCTTAGGTTTTCTTTGGTGTTCTTTGCTTTTCTTTTCGTTTTTTTGTCGATTTTATAGGGTTTTTTTAACACATGTCTACCTTTTCTCGGTACAAATGTACATTTTTAGTGCACAACACGCAAAACATTATTTGACACACGTTAGACATTTTCAAATACATGATGTATATTTTTTAAAATACATATTTTAAAGACTTTTTCGAATACACTGCAGCATTTTTCCAATAGACGTTGTGCATTTTTTTAATGGCAATAAAAAGAATTGAAGTATGCAACAGTTTTTACATTGCATAAACATTAATAAAAAGATCACTGGCACTTTTGGAAACATGTGAGTATTTCTTTAAAATGTCATGTACAGTTACTTAATGGAAATAAACATTCTAAAACCTATGGGAAAAATTACATTGCATAAACATTTTATGAATGCCATGAACATTTGTTTTTTGAAATGATGAATCTTTGTTTAAAATATCAAGTGCATTTTTTAATGGTACGAAACATTTTGTACATTACCCACACATTTGTTTTACATTGTATACATATTTTTTTTTAAATTTTGCTTACGGTTTTTTTAAACTGCACTAACAATTTTTTATACTATCTTAAGTTTTTTGAAATTCATGGTTTTAAATTCTTAAGTAATTTTTTGTTTTTTAATATGTGCATTAAAATGTAAATGAAAATAGAAAAAACTAAACTCAAATGTCGTCAGCATGACGTCAGACCCACGTCTCTACTGGGCCTGACGACAACCGGCTCCTTGTAGCATGCTCGCGGGCGACATAGACGTGCTGCTATTTCTTTCTTGTTGCGAGTCAGAGTGATCACTTGCTAACGCGGGTAATGAGCCAGGGCCAGCAATGTGATAATGTGCACGCATCGCCTTGATGCATTACTAGATTCCCATGCAAGGTATCCCCTTGAATGAGTGAATCCTTATGTGATCTATACTCGAATGAGGAGGTCAAAACAGCTCTCTTCCAAATGTTCCCATCAAAAGCTCTAGGGCCAGACAGTTTTCCCGCGTGTTTTTATCAGCGTCATTGAGATATCTCTAGCGAGGAGATCACCAAAGTGGTCCTTAGAATTATGAGAAGGGAGGAAAGTGTGGAATGCATCAATGACACAGTGTTGGTTTTAATCCCCAAGGTAATAAACTCAATTCTTCTTGCTCAGTTCAGGCCAATAAGCTTAGGCAATGTGCTTTATAAGGTAGCATCAAAAGTTGTTTCTAACAAACTGAAGTTCAATTTACCTGAAATTATTTCTGAAGAGCAGTCAGCGTTTGTCCAAGGAAAGCTTATTACAGATAATATTATTTGTGCATATGAATGCTTACGTTTTACAAAGAGACCAAAATCAAGTCAAATAGCTCCTGTTCACTAGAGCTCGATATTGTGAAGGCATATGACAAGCTAGAATGGCCTTACTTGAAGGCTATCATGGGCAAACTTGGCATTTTATTTGCAGTGGATTGATACAGTAATGGGAATGGTCACTTCGGTATCCCTTTCAATGGTATTTAATGGATAGGAACTTGATCAATTCAAACCTACCAGAGGTATTCATCAAGGAGATCCTGTTTCTCCTTATCTGTTTTTGATTGCGTCGGAGGCCTCTCGTGCCTTTTAAAATCTACTTCACAGTCATTGGTTGTAGGCGGTATCAAGGTGGCTCCTACAGCTCCAGTTGTGAACCATCTTTTATTTGCATATGACAGCATGTTGTTATTCAAGGCCAATGTTGAGGGAGCAAATGTGGTTTCAAACTTGATGGATACATATTGCGGTGCTTCGGGACAACTAATTAACAATAACAAGTTCTTAATCTTCTATATCCCTGAGGTTGTACGCGATAGTGTGAAGAACACCCTGAATGTTCAGAGGAAATCTTTGAGTGATAAGTACATGGGAATGTCAACAGATGTGGGCCACTCTAAGAATGGAACCTTTAGGTACCTCAGGGACCATGTCTGAGAAAAGGTTAGAGGGCAACACAAATATGCAAAATGGGTTATATATGAAGGGCTTTCTCTTGGCCCTTAGGTGGCACTTTACATGAATTTAGTATGTGATTTAGGATGTATGTAGGGAATATGGCTCCCGTCCAAGTTCATCATGTGACCCCTCTTAATAGTCTCGTCATCCTATGACAGAATATAGTAGTAAAATATGCATAGTTTAATTTTTCAACTTTTTTTCAATTTTATAATGGGGGGTCGCCGTCCGTTTTTTCATACAACCTTTCAGACTAAACACCTCTTGGTATACTTTATAAGTAAGGTTAGTCCTCTAATAAAGTGTCATATACACCAACACCTACTTGAAAGATTAGATGTTCTTTCAACATTGCATTCACATGCTGTTTCTGGCATGCATCTTCTCTGAGATCTGAGATGAATTCGTGTAGCTCACACATATGCAAAATCTCATGTATGGACCAAAGCGCAAGCTTCCATATTTAAGTAGCTACTTGCATATTTTATTTTATTTTATTTTGAGTTTTTTTCTTAATTTTTGTTGATATATTTTATAGCCATATATACAAAGATTCAGGCTAGCTTGAAATGACTTTCTAATCTTTATGACAATAACAATAATATTACGACTGGTGGAATGTTTCGACTTTCAAGTGCATAAAGAAAAATTATAGATGGCTTACAAACTATTCACACTTGCTTGAGAAAATTGTTCCCCCTAACACAACATTTCGCATTGGATTACTCGAGGCATGTGTTATTATGTCTGATTTCCTCTGGAAAACCATCCATGTTGGAACAACTGTGGAAAGTCATCTTCTTTATAAAACGAAGTCGTATTCAATATTACATATATAGAAAGGTAAATAGTAGCATGATTTTCATAATCGTGAAAACAAAGTTAACAGTATCCTTGACTTGTATCTTCTGTTCTCCTAGCGCGTTAAATACATTGTTCATTTGGGACATTCAGAACACATGACAGATGCTTCAGGTGATCTGATGAGTGTATTTTTTATTCTCATGACACATTTGTTTAAACTGATTTATCTTATAAAATCTGAGACACTCCCTCTGATATTGCTACTAATGACTAATGAATGCTTGAGACTGTGAAATCCTCTCTTTATTTTGTTTCCACGAGAAAAGAAGCCATACATGGATAAAATTCATCATTTATATGAAAAGAAGCAAAATGGAGAAAGAAGAGATCAATTGGGAGACGCACCAGAAGAAACGGAGCGGAAGACGACGTCTGGTAGGAGCACACACGCTCGTACCAGGTGTCGGCTGCACAGTGGTGTCCAACCATACAACTTTTATAAATAGCCTTGTACCAGATTCGCAAAGGAGCATCTCCAGAAAACCTCCATCTCCGAACAAGAAGCCATTCACAAACCCTATGTTGGTGTCCTTGACTAGGGGGTACTTACCATGTCAACTCCCGGTTAGGTGGCCGGGCTGAGGACCCCCTTTGTAGGTTCCGCACTAGGCCACTTTGGGCAGCCCATTACGCATACAAGGAAGACTCCACAAGACTTGATGCACAAGACAAGGACTCTTCTAAATCCTAGGCCTCTGGTACATTACATAAACTAAGGCAAGGCTAGTCGATGGATGATTAGAATCTTAGACAACAATCTTGTGGTAGATAATTGTAAATTGTACTAAACACAAGTAGGGCATAGGATATTATCTCTTCGAGAGAACCCGAACCTGGGTAAAATCATGTGTCCTTTATTACCATCGGTCCAAGACACCTAGATTAGGTCCGTACCTCGAGAGCGGTCGGATTTGGCTCCGACACCCTAGCATGCCGCAGCAATCCAACTCCAAGTAAGTCATATTTGTAATCGTGTATCGCATCCTACAAGTATCCAGGATTGATGGAACAGACTTTGAATGAACGTCGTGTATGTGTGAAATAAAATTGCATCATAGTTGGCTCTCGTCTCTCTTGTGTTCTTCGAACCTGCATGTACCCAGGATCACGGAGTTCGAGCCACCAGGAGGTTAGGAGTAGGGAAGAAGTGGAGTGCTATTCTGAACACTAGTGGTAGAAAGGTTTAGTATGGTAGCATGAAGCCAATCCTTGGGGATACATGAGGTGTAGTCATTAAACGCCAATGCTTTTGTCTGATTTATCATAAAATTATTGAAGTAACCCCACGTGACAGATAGGGCCTACGGTTGGACAACTGACTCTTGATGCAGGGCGCGTTCTGATCAAGACGTAATTTCAATACATCTCCCACTTCGAGTCGTTGCAAGCGCATCTTAACGGGTATCTTTCAGAGCACAAAATAAGATCATGATGATCCCGATTACAAACATATGGTGGTAAGAATTAAGTCCTCATACTCATGCTTGTGTTTTATCATAAGTGTTTGAGAATCAAAGGTTGTAAGGATTCGGTCTAAAACGGAAATTTAATTCTCTCACAAAACCTTGGTAGAAATTCTTGTCATTATTGCACGTCATGGGTTCGATAACTCAGGGTCACACTTTGGGAAAAGAGGCTGAGAACCTTTCTGCTATCCGTTGCCGGATCACTAAAGGGACTCATCATTATCTATTATTGTGTTTCTATATGTTGCTAAGTTATGGTTTTGTTGTAGTACTTTGTAATACAAATTTTGAGCTTAGCATTATCAAATTTATTTACCAACATTGTTGTTGCATTCTGATAATGAAGCCAACCATACTATTGTGAGCATGCTCTTAGTTTTTCAAAGGGTGGTATGGATGATTTAGAAGTGCCTACAACTGATGCTTTTAGAGAATGACAGGAAGAAATCGAATTTTCATCTGCCCAGTTAATAGTTGATCAAGATCATTTGTGAGTTCACTCGCGTTGCAAGTTTTCGTGGCCACGATTAGTGTTCAGCCGTTGTTTAACGAGGTACTTTAGACTATCCTAAATAGCAATTCACGAATATTATTGTCTCCTCTTATTTCGTCATGGTAATATCCCCACTCCATCTTCCGGGTTAATAGCTGATCAAGATCATTTATGAGTTCACATGTGTTGCAAGTTTCGCTGACCATGATTAGTTTTCAGACGTTGTTTAAAGGTCCTTTAGACCATCCCGAATAGCAATCCATGACCCCCCCCCCTCTGGAGCAGTCATCGACTAGTGTTGCAAGGTATACATATTATCGAAAGAACATCAATTGAATGTTTGCTGGGAATGAAATATAACGAGTTGTGGAGATAATTGACATGTCATTTAATTTATGCAATGTTATCAGAGAGACTGTCATGAATAGCGAAGCCCAAATCCTATTGTCTCTTTTTATTTAGTCATTGTGATAAAATTTCCCCGTTTCTAATATGGACTGATCTTAAGATCTATAGATAACCAAAACAGTATTACTTGACTTGTTTTACCAGGAATAAAATATAGCGAATAATGGAGAGGGTTGACATGTCGACTAACTTGTGCAATGTAGAGGGTTGACATATCAACTAACTTGTGCAATGTTATCAGATAAACCTCAAATATTCACTATTGGCAAGCGAACCATGTGTCAATTCTTTAAATGTGAGCATTTAGCAGTTAATGACACTCCATTACGTCATGCATTGACAAATATTAACCATGCTTTAGAGCATCTCCAATAGCTTGTCTATATGGACGTCTATACTAGTTTTCCACAACATGAGGCCAAAACGGGCGTCCAACAGCTCGTGTAAATGGGTGTCCAAACATGCACATCCTCTAAATCCACCTTCACAATGTCCACGCCTGGACGATGTGAAGGCGTAGTTGTCGGTGTCAAAACCGGCGGATCTCAGGTAGGAGGTCCCGAACTGTGCGTCTAAGGTTGATGGTAACAGGAGGCAGGGGACATGATGTTTTACCCAGGTTCGGGCCCTCTTGATGGAGATAATACCCTACGTCCTGCTTCATTGATATTGATGAGTATGAGGATTACAAGAGTTGATCTACCACGAGGTCGTAATGGCTAAAACCCTAGAAGTCTAGCTTGTATGATTGTGATTGCCTCTACGGACTAAACCCTCCGGTTTATATAGACACCGGAGGGGACTAGGGTTGTACAAAGCCAGTTACAGAGAAAGGAATTCATATCCGAACGCCAGGCTTGCCATCCACGCCAAGGAGAGTCCCGTCCGGACACGGGAGAGAGTCTTTTGTCTTGTATCTTCACAGCCCATCAGTCCAGCCCATGTCCAACAGGTCGGACGCCCGAGAACCCCTTAATCCAGGACTCCCTCAGTAGTCCCTGAACCAGGCTTCAATGACGAGGTGTCCGGCGCGCAGATTGTCTTCGACATTGCAAGACGGGTTCCTCCTCCGATCACTTCAAAGTACCCGACTTAAAGAGTTGTATTCGGCCTTCCATTTAATGTCGCTCCCATCGGCTTCTGCGCCTCCACACCTTCTGCTTCCACGTGTCGAGCGAATATGAGAGGTCGGGGTATTTTTTGCACATAATCCCCCGTCCATGCAAGATAGGCCTCTATTTAAAGGGATTGGATCTCAGATCCATTCCACACCTAGTGGAAAATCCTCAGAGTCTTGCCAGGGGAAACCATTCAACATGGCTAGCATCCCTAGTTCTTCCTCCCGCCCTCACGGCTCTGAAAAAGGTGATTGGGAGAGATGTTCTGTATCCCATAAGCAGTTGGTTAAGCTCCAAACACAGGGATTCCTTTCCCTCGCGGATCTGGTCCCTGTTCGAGCAGGATTGACCTCCTTCATAGGCGAAGTTCTGGCAGAAAATTTCCCCAATCCAACCAGGGGTGAATGGGTGTGCTTCGCATCCTACTTGTTGAGAGGCGTCGGGTTTCCAATCCACCCTTCCTCCGTGGACTCCTGGGGTATTACGGCCTCCAACTGCACAACCTCACGCCAGCCTCTATCCTGCACATCGCGGGTTTTGTTGCCCTTTGCGAGCTTTTCCTGGGCTATGAAGCCCACTTTGATTTGTGGAGGAAGCTATTCTGCCTCGTCCCTCGCAACCAAGAGGGGTCGATATTCGAGGTGGGCAGCACCGAAGTATGGTGCATAGCCGGGACCGGATACCTGTCCGGTATGCTGAAGAAGGCGCCCGAAGAATGGCCCTCAGAATGGTTCTATATTGAGGATGTCGCTCTCCCCGACCTAGTTCGAATGGGTCTTCCCAAATTTTCAAATGCTCCATTGAAAAAACGGCACAGTTGGCGCCCTCGGAGCCTCGACGAGGAAGATAGCGCGGAAATCCGTCAATTGATGGGCAAGATAAGGACACTTGCCCAATCCGGATTATAAATAATCGAGGTGATGGTGACTTCCATAGTGCGGGGGGTCCAGCCACTCCAATACAGAGGGCTTCCCATGTGGCACTATAATGGGGAATATGACGCGTCACGCTGCGGTCGGAAGGGTCCGGACACCCCCACCGCTTTGGTCAAAATATTGGCTGAACTATACAAAGGGGAGAAAGAGGAGTTCACTCGTCTTAAACGTCGAGATGGATTTTCCATCTACAATCTTCCGAGCTGGGTGAGCTCTAATCCCACCACTTTACTCAATCCTCTCCCTGAGTCACTTTTTAATGGACATTAACCCATCTATTTGTAATAGGAATGGCGGAAGGTTACCGAGGGGATCCATAGCCCCGCCCCACAGCCAGAGGATCACAACCGGGACCTTGACCCCGGATTCGAAGAGGATCCGGACATATTTGTGGAGCTTGAGGATGGAGTATTCTACCTGGCGAGCTATGACGGCACGGAAGTGGCCATCCTCACCGACTATCTCGGCCTCCTCCCTGCCTCGCATGTAAGTAATCAAGAGACACCTTCTTCGAAAGAGCTTCCCCATTACGCCTCACCCACCGCACTATTTCATGCTCCAAAGGGGAGGCGCCCGACGCCTCAACATGCACCAGAGGCATCTCCTAGGAGAGCGACGCCTGCGCCGAGCAAATCTTCGAAGAGGAAGGCGAACGACAACACGGCAGAACCTTCATCAAAGAGGTATGGTTTTTTAATCATGCCCCTGGCAGTCACATCAAACTGTGATATTATCTGGCGTGTCTTATTAGAAAAAGCATTCGCCAGACTATGTCCGGGGATCCTGCCAGCCGCGCCTCCACAAGTCAGGTTCCAGACCCTGCCTGAAAGGTAAGGGCTGATATGAGAGTGACGCCGGATTGTCCTTCGGCAGAGCATTCGGATGATGTATCAGTCACAAACTCTGAAGTGGAAAGAGCCATGAATCATCGGCGCTGGCGGACCGTTCTTCGTGACCCCGACTTTACAGAAGAGGCATTCAACGCCTTCAGCTCGGCTGATGCATACATCCGAGCTGCTCGAGATGGGCTTACTAGAGCCACATACCAGCATTTGAAAGATATGTGGGTAAGTACACATTTGTACAAATCTGATAATTATATACTAGTAGCCCCCGAGACTTGAAGTAGTTGATACAACTGATTTAAGGATCATTGTATAACCAGGTGCTCACAGGGAAGAACAACCTGTTGACTCAAGAGCTGGAAAAGTGTCGGACCCAACTAGTTGCTGCTACCGCCGAACTGGAGAAATTCAAGAAGGCATCGCCTGGTAATGTTCCCCTCCATCGAGAAAACATAATCATGTACCAGTAATATTAATACTTTTTGCATTCCCCATGGCAAGATCATCGGATGAACTGAAGGAGGCCTTGAAAGTCGTGCAAGCGGGTGAACAAGAAGCCAACAGGCAACTGGCCACAGGCGAACGTGTGCTGACACGGGTCAGGGATGATAAAAATAAGCTGCAGGATTCCAACACCCTGCTGGGCGAAGAATTAAATGATGTGCGAGCCCGGCTGGCCGACTCCATGAAGGAGAATAAGAGACTATGAGGCGGCATATTCGATATGCGTTGCAAACTTGCCTCCATATAATTCGGCGAGGACAGGAACTGACAGATTTATGTCTGCATGTGTGCTTTCTGGCCGTCCCGAAGAGGAAATGTCTGGATCTAAAGGCGACCTGCTACAAGAGCTGTCCCAAATGCACAAGCGAGCTCGGCAAGCAATGCAGAGTGTTGCCAAGGCTTTATGGCCATCCGTCTCCCCTCCAGGAAGTATGGCGGAGCTCGTGGAGCTATTCAAAGGAGCACGGTGGCGTATTCGATTATGGAAGATATCAGCCTGTCGAGAAGGTCCGCGGGAGGCCTGGGCCATGGTGAAGACACGGTACACCAAGCTTGACCCGAATCATATGGCCCAGGTCGGGCCTAAGGGGTCAGATGGAAAAGAAATGCCAGTTAGTTTGGTATATGACCAAGTAAAGGTAGCCGCCAAATATTCCCAACAGGATTGTAAGCTAGACAGCCTATTAGACGGCATAGAGGAAGAAGTTTTTTAGTCCAAGTGACTACGTACTTCAATTGACATAATTGTTCCTAGTCGGATTGTAAAACGATTGTCATGGTAGACCTTTTCGCTTCGACCTCTGGACCCAAAGGCGCGGAGTGTTTCTGAATACCAGAGCGGCCATATAGACCAGGGTATGTGTGGAAACCAGGCATAGGGGTCATAGTTGCTTGAACAGACAAGTTGTATCCGGCTAGCTATGTTATATTACATTGTAATTGTAAGAAACATCTTCCTGAGAGAATAGTTCCGTTAAGGGTTCCTTTCCCTGTGTGAACATGTGTTTAGTGTGCATGCCCGAACTGTGATTGAAAAACTTGTAGTGTACGTGACATCCGGAGGTTCATAGTGTAATGAGTGCAACACGTCTTTAGTCCACCGACCGAATATTCCCTTAAGAATGCTAGCTTTCGGCTTCACCCAGTCTGAGGTACACGTCCGGATGACCCGGCAGTAACAATCGCAGAGGTGCTCCCTTTATGCCTTAGCCGAACAAACGGGGACGTATGGCATAAGCACAGGAGCCAGGCAACCCAGCTTGGCCAAAACTTAAGTCATAACGATGCATATAATGGCGAAAAAAGGTACATATGAGGAAAAAGACACATGTGTGGTGATCTTGACGCTCGAGAAATAATAATAAGCTTCTGTACAAGAAGCCCCCAGGTATTATGGGCGTACATATTTAAGGATGTGTACGTCATAAGTGTGTGGTTTAGCCGCACAAGAGCTTAAAGCTAGAAAAAAGGTTAATGAGAGGAAAAAATAATGGAAACAAAGGGAGAAGAAGACGAACAAAGAGTCCGGCTCTAGGCATAGAATCTTTAGAGTCTAGTGGCAGTCCACGGGTTCGGCTCTAAGTGGTTGTCCGATGCATCACGCAGGCGGTACGCTCCTCCGGTAAGAACTTCATCTATGATGAAGGGACCCTCCCACTTGGGCTTGAGTTTGTCCTTTTTCTTCTCTGGTAAGCATAGAATGAGTTCGCCAATGTTATAAGTCTTGGCCCGCACTTCTCTACTTTGATATCTGCGAGCCTGCTATTGATAAAGTGCGGAACGGACTTTTGTGACGTCGCGCTCCTCCTCCAGGGCATCTAAGCTGTCCTGCCGATCAAGCTCGGTCTCTCTCTCTTCATACATGCGCACTCGAGGTGAGTCATGAATAATATCGTAGGGCAACATAGCCTCTCCGCCGTACACCATGAAGAAGGGTGTATATCCGGTAGTGCGATTGGGCATGGTCCGCAGCCCCCAGAGTACGGAGTCGAGCTCCTCAACCCAGTGCTCGTGTGATTCTTTCAAAGATCGCACTAGTCTAGGCTTAATGCCGCTCATAATAAGACCATTAGCTCATTCGACTTGACCGTTTGTTTGTAGATGATAGACGGAGGCGTAATCGAGCTTAATGCCCAAGTTAGCACACCAGGCTTTCACTTCATCGGCAGTAAAGTTGGAGCCATTATCGGTGATGATGTTGTGTGGGATGCCATAACGGTGCACAACTCCGGATATAAAGTCTATTACCGGTCCGGCTTCGGCCGTTCTAACTGGTTTGGCCTCTATCCATTTAGTGAATTTATCTACCATGACCAATAGATGTTTTTTCTTATGGCTTCCTCCTTTAAGGGGTCCGACCATATCAAGCCCCCAGACCGCAAAAGGCCAAGTAATGGGGATTGTTTGTAGAGCGGTGGGAGGCATATGGCTTTGGTTGGCGAAAAGTTGGCATTCGACACAACGTTGGACAAGGTCATGTGCATCTTCTCGGGCCGTTAGCCAATAGAAACCTGTACGGAAGGCCTTACTTACAAGGGCCCAAGCCACGGCATGGTGACCACCGAGACCGGCGTGAATTTTAGCCAAGAGCTGCCATCCCTCTTCTTCGGAGATACATCTTTGAAGTACTCCGGTAGCGCTTTTCTTGTAGAGCTCTCCGTCATGGACCTTGTAGGCTTTCGAGCGCCGGACAATGCAGCGAGCCTCATTCTGATCCTCAGGGAGCTCTCGCCTATTAAGGTAGGCCAAGAAGGGTTTGGTCCATGGGGCAATTACTGCCATGATAAGAGTCGATGGTGTAATTTCGGTGGCTGAACCCCCGATGATATCGGTATTGTGTTCGAAATCTGGGGTATAATCGGGTCTGGACTGGTGTTGCCGCTCTCCCCCTGCCACACCACAGATGGCTTGCAGAGCCTTTCCAGGAATATGCTAGGTGGGACGGGGTCGCACTTGGCGCCGATGCAAGCAAGGACATCCTTCGCTTGGTTACTTTCTCGAGCCACATGATGAAACTCGAGCCCCTCAAACCGAGCCAACATTTTGAGAACAGCGTTACGATAGGCCGCCATCTTCGGATCTTTGGCGTCGAAATCTCCATTTATTTGGGATATTGCGAGGTTTGAATCCCCACGCACCTCCAGGAGTTGTATGCCCATGGAGATAGCCATCCGAAGACCATGCAATAAGGCCTCGTATTCGGCTGCATTGTTGGAGTCTGTGTATAAGAGCATCTCCAGCCGCGCCCCTAGAAAAGCCTCCCAGGCGTTTTTTTCGCGTCGACGCAGAAAAATCGGCCCAGTCGTGCCCCCAGGAGCCCGATTTTCGCCGGCCTGGGCCGAATTTAGCGCCGGCGGACCCAGGCCGAACCCGGCGCGCTGGGGGGCGCTCGGGGGCGCCGGGGCGAGCGGTTTTGGCGCGAAAGAGCCACGGGCCCGCCGCGTCAGCGACACCGCGCGTCTTCTTCCCCAAACACCTCGGTTTCTCGTGGGGAATCAATGGCAAGGCTGCCGCCGGTCAGCCTTACCGGTGATTCCTCACGGGCGGCGCGCCGACGCCTCCCCTCCCTCGCACGCGTACACACGGGGCGGCGCCGCTATATAAGCCCGTGGCCTCCCTCGCCTCTGGCCACACCAGCCACACCAGCCCTAGCCCGCCCTCTACCTCTCCCGAGCGCCGCCGCCGAGTCATCCCTCTCCCTCCCTCCCTCTCCCGATGGCCGAGCGATTCCCCGGCGATGAGGTCGCGGCCAACGGCTTCGGCCGCCGATCACTCCGCGAACAAGAGTCTTGGCTCCTGTTCCAGGCGAACATCCCGGCGCCGCCGAACATGTGCGCCGGGCCAATGGGGTGGAGACTCAGCAACGGGGGAGTGCCATTCTCCCGTTGCCCGACGCCGTGGAGAAACCGGGCTACTTCACCGACGAGGTCGATGTCGTGCGCGCCTCCCTCACTGACGCCCAACTCGCCCTCCCCGAGTACGCCGCCGATAACATAGCAGCTTGGACGGCATACTTCCAGCGCCGACATCAGCAGAGGATGGCGTCCACCAATGGCGCGCCGGTGGTGGGTGGACCGAAGAACAGCGAGGGACGCCACCTGTGGTGGGGTTTCCCCGGGCGCACCCTCGAGGGCATTCTGACGTACCTCGAGGGCGGCAACGACCCGCCGTTGGCATACCCCCTGCGAGGGTGGCCGCCACGGCCACGGCTCACCGCTGACGCGACGGGCAATGGTTGCCCAGGATGTTCGGCGCCTCCTCTTCTTCCTCCTCCTCCCGCTCTTCCTCACACTCGTCCGGCGCTCCGGCACTGCTCGGCGTCAAGGCCGAGCCCGCGGCGGAGACGCCGCTTGGCTGGTGCACTCGTAGCGCCAGCATCGTCATCAATGAGGGCGGCTGGCGCGCCCCCTCATCAGCTCCTCCGCGCTTCGTCAAACCCAAGACGGAGCCAGGCCTGGCACCGGTGAAGACAGAGCCGGGCCTCCCCGCGGTGAAGATGGAGCACAGCGGAGACGTCGAGCTCGACGACGACGCGACCCTAGAATGGGCGCGCGTGGACTCCCTGAAGATGGCGAGGGAGCGCCAGTGCGCCGCCCTGCGGCGATTCGCGCAGCGCCGCCGGGGCCGCGACGAGGGAGGAATCGTCGTCATCGAGGACAGCGACGACGATGTCGCGCCGCCGCCACCAGCCCGCATAGGCGACGCCGGTCGGGGGTCCACCAGGGACGGCCACGTCAAGGAGGAGAAGCCGGACGACGACGATGACGGCGGCGGCGGCGATGACGGCGACTACTCCGCTTTTAGCCAGTTCTTTTTTTAATTATGTATATTATGTAATAAAAACCCACTTTTTAAATGTAATATATGTCGAACTTCGCCGAACTTTGAACTTTGCTATATTTTTTAATTTTTTTAACGCGCCTGGGGACGGCCCTAGGACCGGCGGCTGGGGACCAAAGTTTTTGCGCCGGCTCACCCCCAGGGGGCGATTTTAGGCGCCCCCTGGGGGGCCAATGGCTGGTGATGCTCTAATATTTGGAGTACATACTGAATTGTGTCTCCAGTGGGGGACGTTAAGACAACGCCCGCTCCTAAGCCCGCCAGCATTTGGGAGCCATCGAAGTGCATGACTCAGTTGGAGTATGTGTCGTACTCTTTAGGGAGTTCGACCTGTGTCCATTCGGCGACGAAGTTGGCCAGTACTTGGGATTTAATGGCCCAGTGTGGCTTGTATGTTATGTCGAATGGAAGGAGCTCAATGGCCCACTTTGCAATCCGGCCCGTGGCATCGCGGTTGTTTATTATGTCATTGAGTGGTACTTCGGAAGCCACCGTGATTGAGCACTCTTGAAAGTAGTGTCGTAGCTTCCGGGATGCCATGAAAGACCGTGTATGCTATCTTTTGGTAATGAGGGTACCGGGATTTGCATGGTGTGAGGACGGTGGATACGTAGTATACCGGTTTCTGAAGTGGGAATTTGTGTCCGTCCTCCTCTTGCTTGATGACGAGCACCGCGCTCACCACCTGGTGTGTTGCCGAGATGTATAATAACATGGTTTCGCCGATGTTTGGCACGGCCAAGATTGGGTTGCTCGCCAAAAGAGCCTTTATCTCTTCCAGTCCGGTCGTTGTCGCATCCGTCCACTCGAAGTGGTTGGTGCGTCGGAGAAGACGATAAAGCGGCAATGCTTTTTCTCCTAGTCTGGAGATAAAGCGGCTTAAAGCTTCCACACATCCGACTAGTTTTTGGACCTGTTTAAGGTCTGTTGGTGTAGCCAATTGAGACAAAGCTCGGATTTTTGCTGGATTTGCCTCGATTCTCCTATTGGAGACGATGAAGCCCAGCAGTTTTCCACGCCGAAAACACACTTTTCTGGATTGAGCTTGATGTCATATGTACGGAGGTTGTCGAATGTGAGACGCAGATCATCTATCAATGACTCGACGTGCCTAGTTTTGATGACGACGTCGTCCACATATGCTTCAACTGTCTTGCTGATCTGTTTCTCCAGGCATGTTTGAATCATGCGTTGGTAGGTGGCGCCGGCGGTTTTAAGTCCAAAGGGCATAGTGTTGAAGCAGAACGGCCCGTATGGGGTAATGAATGTCGTTGTGGCTTGGTCAGACTCCTTCATTTTGATTTGATGGTATCCGAAGTATTCGTCGAGGAAACATAGTGCGTCGTGTCCTGCAGTAGCGTCAATAATCTGATCGATGCGGGGGAGGGGGAAGGGATCCTTAGGGCAGGCCTTGTTGAGGTCTTTGAAATCGATGCATAGGCACCAGGATTTATCCTTCTTTGGCACTATCACCAGGTTTGCTAGCCAGTCCGGGTGTTTTATTTCTCTGATGAATCCGGCCTTCATTAACTTGGCTGACTCCTCCCCCATAGCTTGTCATTTGGGTTCGAAAAAGCGCCGCAGTGTTTGCTTGACCAGTTTATATCCCTTCAATATGTTGAGGCTGTGTTCGGCCAACCTGCGTGAGATTCCTGGCATATCAGAAGGGTGCCAGGCGAATATGTCCCAGTTCTCGCGCAGGAACTCTCATAGTGCGGCGTCAACCGTTGGGTCCAGTTGTGCCCTGATGGATGTTGTCTTCTTGGGGTCCGTCGGGTGGACTTGAAATTTGACTATTTCGTCTGCTGGTTTAAAGGAGGTGGATTTGGATCGCTTGTCCAGGAATACGTCATCCTTATCCATCATGGAGCGCAGCGCGGTTAACTCTTCGGTCATGAGGGCTTCATACAGTGCTTCGAGGGCCAGGGATGCGGTTTTGTTTTCGTCGCGGAGTGCTATGTCTGGATCACTGGCAAGAGTGATAATACCATTGGGCCCGGGCATCTTGACCTTCATGTACCCGTAATGAGGTATAGCTTGGAAGCGTGTAAATGCATCTCACCCCAATAGGGCGTGATATCCACTGTTGAAAGGAGCCACTTGCAAGGTTATCTCTTTGAATTGATAATTCTCCAGCGTGTCGAATACCACGTCGAGCGTGATTTTTCTCGCGCATTACGCCTCCCGACTGGGAATGATTCCTCGGAAGGTCGTGCTACTTTGCTCGATGCGGCTCATGTCTATTTCCATTTGTTGAGTGTGTCCTCGTAGATAAGGTTTAGTCCGCTGCCGCCGTCCATGAGCACTTTGGTGAGCCGAAAACTGTCCACAATTGGATTGAGGACCAAGACGGCTGGTGCCCGGACTGTCCGGAATTTTGGTTCATCACTAGCATTGAAAGTTATGGCCGTGTCGTTCCAGTGGTTTATTGTTGCGACTTGGCAGACTTCCGTGAGGCCGTGGAAGGCCCTTTTGCGCCGATCGTTTGAAGCGAAAGTCTCGAAGACCGTCAATACGCTGCGGTCGCCGTCTTCCGGGGGGTGTTGCTCTGAGGGTTTTTTGGTGAGGATATCCTCGCCGCTCTTGGCCACTTGCCGGAGTATCCAACATGCTCTAAGGCTGTGGGTTGGTATGGTATCCGGTGTTGTGTGTATTTTGCATGACCTATCGAGCAATCCCAGAACGGTTCTGCGCCCCGTGATGGGCTTAGATTTCTTTACTATTGGGTTGGGCACCCCGCGAGGTTGCATCCTTTTTACCCGGATGAGGGGTTGAGTGGAAACCGGTGGTTCCCAGCGAGCTACCTGAGTTTTCCAGGCGCTTTCCATTGCGCATTACTTCTGTACTATGGTTGCCAAGTCAGCAAAGTGTAATACGTGATGGCACTTGAAGGCGTTGAGGATTCCTTCATCCGTGCAACTATTGCAGAATACTGAGATCGCGTCTTCGTCACGGCAATCTTTAATCTTGTCTTTGACAAGGAGGAATCTGTCCCAAAAGTGATGGACTGTTTCCTAAGACTACTGTCGTATGTACATGAGATCACGCATATCTGGGTGGGTGGGTGGCTTTAAATCCGAACCCTGACCCAATTTGGGATCCAGAGTTTGAGAAACTTCTGACCTTAATAGTTTGGGCTCCAGGATATCAACCGATTTTTCAGGCCCACCGCCCGATTCTAGGTTCAGAGGACAGGGCGTGTCATTCCGCAGACGGGTATCCGGCTCTTCGAGCTTGAAAATCCGAACATAGTTCGTCCTCAATATAGAGGAAGAGTTGTTGATTTGCTCCTCTACTACCGCTATCTGATGGGTGATCGGCGGAGATTTGATTTCTCTCTGATCGGGTTTAAGCCTAATCCGATCGTAGTCTGTAGCGACCCCCAAGGCGGCGATGCGATCCAGGAGTTCGTTTAAAGATGACAAATCCATCGGATCCATCCATTTGGAGTATTCGGGGTCAACATGGAGGCGATTTTCGATGACCCAAGAAGTCATCGTCGGCTTAACGGTCGGACGGGCGGTCATGGTAAAGCCGCCCAGCCGGGGGGTTTGGCCTGAGGCCAGGGCTCCTCCGTAGGTGATATTGTCCTTGGTAACAAGGCGAGCCATCAATCCCGTCTTCGACGTCACAGAGGAACTCCCAATGAAAGCACCAATGTCGGTGTCAAAACCAACAGATCTCGGGTAGGGTGTCTCGAACTGTGCGTCTAAGGTTGATGGTAACAGGAGGTAGGGGACACGATGTTTTACCCGGGTTCGGGCCCTCTTGATGGAGGTAATACCCTACGTCCTTCTTGATTGATATTGGTGAGTATGAGGATTACAAGAGTTGATCTACCACAAGATCGTTATGGCTAAAACCCTAGAACTCTAGCATGTATGATTGTGATTGCCTCTACGGACTAAACCCTCTGGTTTATATAGACACCGGAAGGGACTAGGGTTGTACAAAGTCGGTTACAGAGAAAGTAATCTTCATATCCGAACGCCAGGCTTGCCATCCACGCCAAGGAGAGTCCCGTCCGAACACGGGAGAGAGTCTTTTGTCTTGTATCTTCACATCCCATCAGTCCGGCCCATGTCCAACAGGTTGGACGCCCGAGGACCCCTTAATCCAGGACTCCCTCAGTATTCCATAGCTCAACCGCAGCCCCTGTACGCTGCTGCTGCTGCTAAATATGTGTGCATGCTAAATTTTGCTGCTGATGCTATTTACCCTTTTTGTGGGTAGAAAACTTGTATTACTCAGAAACATTGAAGTTACAATCAGCGAGGGCTAGCTCTACAGAATTTGAAGGCCCTGACCCAAGCTAGGTCATAGTTCTTCCTTCAACCCTCGCAAATGATGCTAAACTTTCGCTAACCTTATTCTAAGACCGATCAACAAAAGTAATACAAGTTCTACGAAGAGTCATTAAATAGAGAATCTCTCTAATAATGGTTGAGTATAAGGATCTGCCCACATCCTAAGCTTGGATCATCTTCATGGCCACCATGGAGTCCATCTCCACAATAATTGGGAGCTCTGTTCGCTGGATTGATAGAGATAGACCTTCCATGCACGCACATAACTCCGCTTCTAGTGCTTCTCTGCATGAAAAAAGTGCTCGGAACGACGAGAAGATGATCGTGCCCCTGTCATCCCTGAGTACCATTCCCGCACCAGCACAACCCTCTGTACTGAACGAACCATCGGTGTTCAACTTGACCCAGCCAACATCTGGCTTCTTCCATCGCCCGGTCAGAGCCGGCTTTATGGTGTTCACCGATGGTATAGTGAGGGAAGTTTTATCCTTGCCATAATCGACACCTAAATCAGATTTGAGTCCTAAAATGGAGTCAACATAGCTCACCAAGAATCTTTTTGATGACTTAGATGGAGGTGGGGGCTTGTGATGGACCACCTCATTCCGGACAAACCAAATACGCCATAAGGTCATCAGGAGCATTGCTTTTTTGACTTCAGGTAAAGGATCCAGAGCATGAAGTAGCCATTCTTTGCCCGTACATACTACCGTTGTGATATCTGGTAGATTCCAAACATCCACCATGGTGTGCCGTAACTCCCGAGCCAGAGGGCAACAGAAGAAGGGATGGAAATTGTCTTCTACTTCAGTAGAGCAAATTGGGCATAAGTCATCAGTTTCCAATCCCCGTTTATGCTTGTTTTGCCATGTGGGCAATGAATCCACTGCCACCCTCCAAGCGAAGTTCAGGACTGAGGGAGGTATGTCACACTTCCAAATCAGTTGCCATCCCTTCCGTCGACCATCAGGAGCCGAGCTGGATCCCATCGCAGAACTCCGATAAAAATCCTCGAAAGCAAAGTCATATGCGCTTTTCACCAAAAAAGCCCTGTGTTTTCCTGGCCCCCAAGCAATGATGTCCTCTTCCTACCTCAGAGACGCTCTAATCTTGGAGATTTCCATAAAATCTGCTGGAAGGAAGTGCTGCTGCACTAAACCATAGTTCCAAGAACCGTTTGGATTCAGTAGATCCTTCACAAACCGGATCCTACACGTGCCTTGATTTGTTATTGGTTTGAACGAGTATGGTCTAGGTATCCAATTATCACGCCAAATTATGATACTATGCCCATTTCCCACTCTCCATAAAAGCCCTTTTTCAACAGATCAAGGCCATGGCTAATCGCCTGCCACAATGAAGATGCATTTCCACTAAAAATTGTATCCTTCAGCTTGCCTTCTGGGTAATATCTGGCCTTCAGAACTTGTGCACACAAGCTATGAGGTCTGGTTGATAAGGCGCCAAGCCTGACAGGCCAGCAGAGCCTGGTTAAACAACCAAAAATCCCTGAACCCAGCGCGCCCTTTGCTTTTTGGTTGCATCAATTTTTCCCAAGACTGCTAGTGGACCTTCCTATTCCCATTTACTGAACCCCAATAAAAACTTCTAACCATTCTTGTGAGCTCATCACACACGGAGAATGGTAGTTTGAAGACACCCATTGTTGGGAAACGTAGTAATTCAAAAAAATCCTACAATCACGCAAGATCTATCTAGGGGATGCATAGCAACGAGACGGAAGAGTGTGTCCATGTACCCACGTAGACCAAAAGCGGAAGTGTTTAGTAACGCGGTTGATGTAGTCGAACGTCTTCACGATCCAACCGATCCAAGTACCGAACGTACGACACCTCTGTGTTCAGCACACGTTCAGCTCGATGACGTCCCTTGAGCTCTTGATCCCATAGAGGGTCAAGGAAGAGTTCCGTCAGCACGACGGCGTGGTGATGGTGATGGTGATGTGATCCGCGCAGGGCTTCACCTAAGCACTACAACGCTATGACCGGAGGAGTAAACTATGGAGGGAGGCACTGCTCACGGCTAAGAGAACTATTGGTGTGCCTTTGGGGTGCCCCCTGCCCACGTATATAAAGGAGGGGGGAGAGAGGCCAGCAGCCAGGAGGGGCGCACCATGGGGGGGTCCTACTTGGACTGATTCTCCCACCCCCCCTTCCTTTCTTCCACCGGAGGGAATAGGAAGGAAAGGGAAAGGGAAAGGGAAGGGGCGCCGCCCCCTCCTCCTTGTCCTATTCAGACTCCCAAGGAGGGGGCGCATGTCCACACCCCGCGGGCTTCCCTGTCTCTCCCTTAGGCCCATGCTGGCCCAATACTTCCCCGGGGGGTTTCGGTAACCCCTCGGTACTCCGGAAAAATACCCGAATCACTCGGAACCATTCCGATGTCTGAATATAACCTTTCAATATATGAATCTTTACCTCTCGACCATTTTGAGACTCCTCGTCATGTCCGTGATCTCATCCGGGACTCTGAGCAAACTTCGGTCACCAAAACACATAACTCATAATACAAATCGTCATCGAACATTAAGCGTGTGGACCCTACGGGTTCGAGAACTATGTAGACATGACCAAGACACATCTCTGGTCAATAACAAATAGCGGAACCTAGATGCTCATGTTGGCTCCTACATATTCTACATAGATCTTTATCGGTCAAACTGCATAACAACATAAGTTATTCCCTTTGTCGTCGGTATGTTACTTGCCTGAGATTCGATCGTCGGTATCATCATACGTAGTTCAATCTCGTTACCGGCAAATCTATTTACTCATTTTGTAATGCATCATCCCGCAACTAACTCATTAGTCACATTGCTTGCAAGGCTTATAGTGATGTGCATTACCGAGAAGGCCCGGAGATACCTCTCCGATACACGGAGTGACAAATCCTAATCTCGATCTATGCCAACTCAACAAACACCTTCGGAGACACCTGTAGAGCATCTTTATAATCACCCAGTTACGTTGTGACGTTTGATAACACACAAGGTGTTCCTCTGGTATTCGGGAGTTACATAATCTCATAGTCAGAGTAATATGTATAAGTCATGAAGAAAGCAATAACAATAAAACTAAATGATCATAATGCTAAGCTAACAGATGGGTCTTGTCCATCACATCATTCTCTAATGATGTGATCCCGTTCATCAAATGACAACACATGTCTATGGTCAGGAAACTTAACCATCTTTGATTAATGAGCTAGTCAAGTAGAGGCATACTAGGGACACTCTGTTTTTCTATGTATTCACACATGTACTAATTTTCCGGTTAATACAATTCTAGGATAAATAATAAACATTTATCATGATATAAGGAAATATAAATAACAACTTTATTATTGCCTCTAGGGCATATTTCCTTCAGTCTCCCACTTGCACTAGAGTCAATAATCTAGATTACATAGTAATGATTCTAACACCCATGGAGTCTTGGTGTTGATCATGTTTTGCTCGTGAGAGAGGCTTAGTCAACCGGTCTACAACATTCAGATCCGTATGTATTTTACAAATCTCTATGTCTCCCTCCTTGACTTGATCACGGATGGAATTGAAGCGTCTCTTGATGTGTTTGGTTCTCTTGTGAAATCTGGATTTCTTCGCCAAGGCAATTGCTCCAGTATTGTCAGAAAAGATTTTCATTGGACCCGATGCACTAGATATTACACCTAGATCGGATATGAACTCCTTCATCCAGACTCCTTCATTTTCTGCTTCCGAAGTAGCTATGTACTCCGCTTCACACATAGATCTCACCACGACACTCTGCTTGGAACTGCACCAATTTACAGCTCCACCATTCAATATAAATACGTATCCGGTCTGTGACTTAGGGTCATCTGGATCAGTGTCAAAGCTTGCATCGACATAACCATTTACGACGAGCTCTTTGTCACCTCCATAAACGAGAAACATATCCTTAGTCCTTTTTAGGTATTTCAGGATGTTCTTGGCCGCTGTCCAGTGATCCACTCCTGGATTACTTTGGTACCTCCCTGCTAAACTAATATCAAGGCACACATCAGGTCTGGTACACAGCATTGCATACATGATAGAACCTATGGCTGAAGCATAGGAAATGACTTTCATTTTCTCTCTATCTTTTGCAGTGGTCGGGCATTGAGTCTGACTCAACTTCACACCTTGTAACACAGGCAAGAACCCTTTATTTGCTTGATCCATTTTGAACTTCTTCAAAACTTTATCAAGGTATGTGCTTTGTGCAAGTCCAATTAAGTGTCTTGATATATCTCTATAGATCTTGATGCCCAATATATAAGCAGCTTCACCGAGGTCTTTCATTGAAATTTTTTATTCAAGTATCCTTTTATGCTATTCAGAAATTTTGTATTATTTCGAATCAACAATATGCCATCCACATATAATATTAGAAATGCTACAGAGCTCCCACTCACTTTCTTGTAAATACAGGCTTCTCCAAAAGTCTGTATAAAACATATGCTTTGATCACACTATCAAAGCGTATATTCCAACTCCGAGAGGCTTGCACCAGTCCATAAATGGATCGTTGGAGCTTGCACACTTTGTTAGCACCTTTAGGATCGACAAAACCTTTTGGTTTCATCATATACAACTATCATTTAAGATATCCATTGAGGAATGCAGTTTTTACAACCATTTGCCAAATTTCATAATCATAAAATGCGGCAATTGCTAACATGATTCAGACAGATTAAGCATCGCTATAGGTGAGAAGGTCTCATCGTAGTCAACTCCTTGAACTTGTCAAAAACCTTTCGCAACAAGTTGAGCTTTGTAGACAATAACATTACCGTCATCATCAGTCTTCTTCTTGAAGATCCATTTATTTTCTATGGCTTGTCGATCATTGGGAAAGTCAACCAAAGTCCACACTTTGTTATCATACATGGATCCCATCTCAGATTTCATGGCCTCAAGCCATTTCATGGAATCTGGGCTCATCATCGCTTCCTCATAGTTCGTAGGTTCATCATGGTCAAGTAACATGATCTCCAGAACAAGGTTATCGTACCATTCTGGTGCGGACCGTACTCAGGTTGACCTATGAGGTTCGGTAGTAATTTGATCTGACTATAAGGTTGAACTATACGATCTTGTGCTATGTTTAGGATTGGCTCTTGTCCATCACATCATTCTCCTAATGATGTGATCTCGTTATCAATGACATCCAATGGCCATAGTCAGGAAACCATGACTATCTGTTGATCAACGAGCTAGTCAACTAGAGGCTTACTAGGGACATGTTGGTGTCTATGTATTCACACATGTATTACGATTTCCAGATAACACAATTATAGCATGAATAAAAGACAATTATCATGAACAAGGAAATATAATAATAATCCTTTTATTATTGCCTCTAGGGCATATTTCCAACAGTCTCCCACTTGCACTAGAGTCAATAATCTAGTTACATTGTGATGAATCGAACACCCATGGAATTCTGGTGTTGATCATGTTTTGCTCTAGGGAGAGGTTTAGTCAACGGATCTGCTACATTCAGGTCCGTGTGTACTTTACAAATATCTATGTCTCCATCTTGAACATTTTCATGAATGGAGTTGAAGCGACGCTTGATGTGCCTGGTCTTCTTGTGAAACCTGGGCTCCTTGGCAAGTGCAATAGCTCTAGTGTTGACACAGAAGAGTTTGATCGGCCCCGACGCATTGGGTATGACTCCTAGGTCAGTGATGAACTCCTTCACCCAAATTGCTTCATGCGCTGCCTCCGAGGCTGCCATGTACTCCGCTTCACATGTAGATCCCGCCACGACGCTTTGCTTGCAACTGCACCAGCTTACTGCCCCACCATTCAAAATATACACGTATCCGGTTTGTGGCTTAGAGTCATCCAGATCTGTGTCGAAGCTAGCGTCGACGTAACCCTTTACGACGAGCTCTTCGTCACCTCCATAAATGAGAAACATTTCCTTAGTCCTTTTCAGGTACTTCGGGATATTCTTGACCGCTGTCCAGTGTTCCTTGCCGGGATTACTTTGGTACCTACCTACCAAACTTACGGCAAGGTTTATATCAGGTCTGGTACACAGCATGGCATACATAATAGAACCTATGGCTGAGGCATAGGGGATGACACTCATCTCTTCTATATCTTCTGCCGTGGTCGAACATTGAGCTGAGCTCAATTTCACACCTTGCAACACAGGCAAGAACCCCTTCTTAGACTAATCCATATTGAACTTCTTCAATATCTTATCAAGGTATGTGCTTTGTGAAAGACCTATGAGGCGTCTTGATCTATCTCTATAGATCTTGATGCCTAATATATAAGCAGCTTCTCCAAGGTCCTTCATTGAAAAACTCTTATTCAAGTAGGCCTTAATGCTGTCCAAAAGCTCTATATCATTTCCCATCAAAAGTATGTCATCTACATATAATATGAGAAATGCTACAGAGCTCCCACTCACTTTTTTGTAAACGCAGGCTTCTCCATAAGTCTGCATAAACCCAAACGCTTTGATCATCTCATCAAAGCGAATGTTCCAACTCTGAGATGCTTGCACCAGCCCATAAATCGAGCGTTGGAGCTTGCACACCTTGTCAGCATTCTTAGGATCGACAAAACCTTCCGGCTACATCATATACAATTCTTCCTTAAGGAAACCATTAAGGAATACCGTTTTGACGTCCATTTGCCATATCTCATAATCATAGAATGCGGCAATTGCTAACATGATTCGGACGGACTTCAGCTTCGCTACAGGTGAGAAAGTCTCGTCGTAGTCAACCCCTTGAACTTG